>NC_044031.1:166688044-167001586 GCF_901765095.1 Microcaecilia unicolor
CATTCCAAGCATCCACCACCCTCTCTGTGAAAAAATACTTCCTGACATCTTTCCTGAGTCTGCCCCCTTTCAATCTCAATTCATGTCCTCTCGTTCTACCGCCTTCCCATCTCTGGAAAAGATTTGTTTGCGGACTAATACCTTTCAAATATTTGAACGTCTGTATCATATCACCCCTGTTCCTCCTTTCCTCCAGGGTATACATGTTCAGGTCAGCAAGTCTCTCTTCATACATCTTGGAACACAAATGCCATACCATTCTCGTAGCTTTTCTTTGCACCGCTTCCATTTTTTTAACATCCTTCACAAGGTACGGCCTCCAAAACTGAACACAATACTCCAGGTGGGGCTTTACCAACGACTTGTACAGGGGCATCAACACTTCCTTTCTTCTGCTGATCACACCTCTCTCTATACAGCCTAGCAACCTTCTCGCTACGGCCACCGCCTTGTCACACTGTTTCGTCGCCTTCAGATCCTCGGATACTATCACCCCAAGATCCCTCTCCCCCTCAGTACCTATCAGACTCTCACCGCCTAACACATAAGTCTCTCGTGGGTTTCTACTCCCTAAGTGCATCACTTTGCATTTCTTCGCATTGAATTTTAATTGCCAAACCTTAGACCATTCTTCTAGTTTCCTCAGATCCTTTTTCATGCTTTCCACTCCCTCCTGGGTGTCCACTCTGTTACTGATCTTAGTATCATCCGCAAATAGGCAAACTTTACCTTTTAACCCTTCGGCAATGTCATTCACAAATATATTGAACAGAATCGGCCCCAGCACTGATCCCTGAGGCACTCCACTACTCACCTTTCCCTCCTCTGAGCGAACTCCATTTACCACCACCCTCTGTCATCTGTCCGTCAACCAGTTCCTAATCCAGTTCACCACTTTGGGACCTATCTTCAGCCCATCGAGTTTATTTATGAGCCTCCTGTGGGGAACCGTGTCAAAAGCTTTGCTAAAATCTAAGTAGATTACAGATTTCCATTGCAGCATTATAGGCCACCTGTATGTTGAGCAAGTGATAGGCTCTGTGGTTTCTGTAATCTTGCTAAGTGGGAGGGGCTAAACACCATATAAGGAAAAAAACTCCTTGTATGGTGCTTAGCCCCTCTTAGTGCACCCCAGGATGCACCAGGCAGGGACTGGACACTGCCATTTTGCAAAGGGCAGGCCCAGAGACAGAAGGAGGTGGTGTTGCTCCTACCCTCAAGTTAGTCTCAAGTTATACATAACCCCTCTGGGAATAAATTCCAGAGCGTAGGGGCTACTCCTGAGAAGGCTCGCTAGTGGGTATCATATCATACAATTTCTTTTGATGAGACTTCAGATAGTGATGATCTTTGAAAGGACCTTAGAGGTCTTAAGGTGTGTAAAGGGCTAACTTATTCTTTAAGTACTCTGGCCAATTTTGTCTGAGGACCTTGAAAATCAAACATAGGGCCCTGTTTACTAAGGTACGCTAGCGTTTTTAGCGCATGCACAAAATTAGCATGCGCTGTGTAGGCACCCATAGGAATATTGTGGGCACCTACACAGCGCATGCTAATTGTTAGCAAGCACTAAAAATACTAACATGCTTCTAGCGTGACTTAGTAAACAGGGCCCATAAAGTTTTACATTTATCCCTGTAAGGTACTGGTAGCCAGTGTACCTTTTGCAGAAAGGGTGTGATGTGGTCATGCCACTTACAGCCTTCTATCAGTCGTGCTGCAGTATTCTGAATTAGTTGGAGCTGATACAAACTGTTTTTGGTTTGACCAGTGTACAGAGCATTATAGTAGTCTAGTCGTGATGTTATCATGGTATGGACCACTGTATTCAGACTTGGCTTTTCAATATATGGAGAGAGATTTTGTTGCTGCAGTAGGTGATAGAGACAATTTTTGAAGGTTGTTTGAATTTGTGGGATCAGAGTGAGTGATGAGTCTAGCGGTATCCCAAGATTCCTAACCTGTGATTTTAGGATGTTTCCACTTACTACTCACCATACAAAAAAGAATATTCAAATTCTGGTGTCATCTTAATAACCTAGACATAAGCTCCCTCCATTAGTAGGCACTCTCAGAAGTAGCAGACAATTCTGAAAAAAAAGCAAAAAAAAACACTCAACATATATGCAGCAAATCTGCCATTCCAAACCAGCACTAATACCACTGTATGAAAAGGCAGCAATGCATTATTATTATTATTTTAATTACGTAAGTGGATAAGTAATGCCACACTGGGAAAGACCAAGGGTCCATTGAGCCCAGCATCCTGTCCACGACAGCGGCCAATCCAGGCCAAGGGCACCTGGCAAGCTTCCCAAACATACAAACATTATATATATGTTATTCCTGGAAGTGTGGATTTTTCCCAAGTCCATTTAGTAGTGGTTTATGGACTTGTCCTTTAGGAAACCGTCTAACCCCTTTTTAAACTCTGCTAAGCTAACCGCCTTCACCACGTTCTCCAGCAATGAATTCCAGAGTTTAATTATGCGTTGGGTGAAGAAATATTTTCTCTGATTTGTTTTAAATTTACTACACTGTAGTTTCATCGCATGACCCTAGTCCTAGTATTTTTGGAAAGCGTGAACAGACGCTTCACATCCACCTGTTCCACTCCACTCATATATACCTCGGATGAAGCCATTGCCCAGCAATTCCAATCGTACTACCACAAATTATATGACTCTGAGGTAAATTTTTCATCAGGATCCTTTGGGGACTTTGGGAACCATCTTGATAGGCCTCTACTTGACGGGTCTCAACAGCACGCTTTGGAACAACCCTTCTCCCAACAGGAAATATTGGAGGCTATTCATTCTCTCTCTAAAGGTAAATCACCAGGTAATGATGGTCTCCCTGTGGAATTTTACCGGATGTTTGCAGATCTTCTGGTGCCCAAGTTACATATTATCTATAATTCGCTCTTACATTATGAAGGTCAAACTGGCTCTTTCTATCAATCTAAGATCATTGTTGTACCCAAGCCAGACAGGGACCCATCTAAAGTTGAGAATTATAGGCCTATTTCTTTGATTAACATTGATAACAAAATCTATGCCAAAATCTTGGCCTTGCGCCTTCAACATATTGTGCCGGATATCATCCATAGAGATCAAAATGGGTTTACGATAGGCAGGTTGGCTAGCGATAACTCTAGACTCTTTTGGAATGTCCTTGCACATGTTGAGGGCTTACGTGAGCCGTTTATAGTGGTCTCACTTGACGCTGAGAAAGCCTTTGACAGAATTGAATGGGATTACTTGTTTCACACTCTGGCTTGGTTTAATTTTGGTCCATCTTTTATTAAAATGGTCAAAGTCTTATATACAGATCCGATGGCTTCAATCTCACTGAATGGTACTAATTCTCAACTTTTTCCTCTCCGGCGGGGTACTAAACAAGGCTGTCCATTGTCTCCTCTCCTTTTTAATATTGCCTTAGAGCCGTTGGCTCTGGTTATCTGGGCTCATTCCAATATCTCTGGGGTGTCTGTGGGAGGAGAGGTATTCAAACTTTCTATTTATGCTGATCATATTTTACTCTATACCACCCCAAATTTCCTGCCAATTATTTTGGATGTAATCAATTCCTTCTCCTCTCTGTCTGGCTACAAAATAAATTGGTCTAAATCAGCCATCATGCCGTTGAATTCCCTGGTGTATAGATCTCAGATATCTCAATATCCATTTGCCTGGGAACCTTCTAAACTTAAATATTTGGGAGTTTGGTATTCCAGATCGGTGGATCAGACCATGTCTCTTATTCAGAATCAAATTTTGAATTTAACCACTTCACTCCTCGGTTTATGGTCTCCACTTTATTTGATGTGGTGGGGACGGATTGGGGCTATCAAGATGGTTCTGGCTCCGAAGTTGAATTATATATTTAGTATGACTCCCTTCCCTTTTCCAAATTCATTCTATGCCAAGATAGACTCCTTGTTACTTAAGTTTCTTTGGAGACAAAAACCACCTCGCATTGCACTCAAGAAACTCAAGATGCCGACTTATTTGGGAGGTCTTAATGTCCATGATTTTAAAAATTATCACATGGCTTTTCGCCTTTCACAGTCTTTAATGTGGTTCCAAAGGGAATTCTCTCATCTGACGCCTAGGTGGCTGATTTTTGAGGCCGCCTTGGTGCACCCTTGCCCCTTATATCTTTTACCCTCTGCAGATTTGTATCCATATACCAAACACTTGCGGATGTTGAAGGCCTCTGCCTCTAATATCCATACATTTAGGGCTGGTCTTGGGGTTAGCGCTACCTCCCTGGAGGATGTCTCCCTCTGGTATAACTCTAGCTTGCAGTCTGTTCTCCTGCAGTCCCAAAACGCTGAATGGTCTCGTAAAGGTATATGGCTGTTATCTCCCCTTTATATTGCAGGTACGTTGTTGTCACCGGATGCTTTGGCTGCACTATATGATGTTTCTTTGCTGGCCTCTCCCGAGTAGAAGGATATCTCTACCTTTCTCTCGACCTTTCAGGTCTCTAATTCTCTGCTCACTACTCCTTCAGATTTTGTTGCCCTCTGTCTCAGTATTGTAACTGGTAAGAAGAAAGCATCTGTCCTTTTTAAAAAAAACTTCAGGATTCGTGTGTTGACGCTGTTGCTCCATTACGGCTGTCTTGGGAAAGGGATCTCAGTCTTGATGCGTCTGATTTTGACTGGTACACCTTTTGGGTCCATTCAATGCGTCCAACTAAATCAGCAGTAATTTCCCAATCCTCCTATTTTCTTTTTCACAGGGCCTATTGGACACCTGCTACAGTGGCCAGGATTACTAAGAGTCTTAATTACAAATGCTGGTCCTGTCAAGAATCAGATGGATCCCTTTCCCATATGGTTTTTTACTGTAAGAACGTAAGAGCATACTGGCGACTCATTTGGGCTAAGTTGCGCCTTATTTTTCAGTTGCCTGCGTCAACCGTGATCTCTTATGATGTTGTGCTTTTAAGGGCCTCTTCCCCTAACCTCTCTCTCTTAGAATCCGATAAGAAATTGTTTAATATTTTGTTAGCTGTTGCTTTACACTTAATTGTTTCAAACTGGAAAAATAATGTACATCTCAATTATAATGAATGGTGGAGTAACGTGTGTGTGATTAGGAAATATGAAACTATTCTAGCCCATAAGCACCGTTGTGTTCAATCTGTCTTGAAGACTTGGGCTCGTTTAGATTCATTTTGTCGGACTCCTAACAGCACTACCTGATAATTGTATAATTGCTGTTTTCCTATGGGTATTGTCATGGTATGTTGTTCTGTCTTTTCATTTTTGTTTCTTTCTTTGCCACGGATTATTGTTACTTTTGGTTTTTTAATTTTTGTTTTGTGTTATGCTTGAAAACCTTAATAAAAATATGAAGGGAAAAAAAATGTACTACTACTACTACTACTTATCATTTCTATAGTGCTACTAGACGTACACAGCGCTGTACACTGTAGTTTCATCGCATGACCCTAGTCCTAGTATTTTTGGAAAGCGTGAACAGACGCTTCACATCCACCTGTTCCACTCCACTCATTATTTTATATACCTCTATCATGTCTCCCCTCAGCCGTCTCTTCTCCAAGCTGAAAAGCCCTAGCCTCCTTAGTCTTTCTTCATAGGGAACTCGTCCCATCCCCGCTATCATTTTAGTCGCCCTTACCTGCACCTTTTCCAATTCTACTATATCTTTCTTGAGATGCAGCGACCAGAATTGAACACAATGCTCAAGGTGTGGTCGCACCATGGAGCGATACAACGGCATTACAACATCCTCACACCTGTTTTCTATACCTTTCCTAATAATATCCAACATTTTATTTGCTTTCCTAGCCGCAGCAGCACACTGAGCAGAAGGTTTCAGTGTATTATCGACGACGACACCCAGATCCCTTTCTTGGTCTGTAACTCCTAACGTGGAACCTTGCATGACGTAACTATAATTCGGGTTCTTTTTTCCCACATGCATCACTTTGCACTTGCTCACATTAAACATCATCTGCCATTTAGCCACCCAGTCTTCCAGTCTCGTAAGGTCCTTCTGTAATTTTTCACAATCCTGTCGCGAGTTAACGACTTTGAATAACCTTGTGTCATCAGCAAATTTAATTACCTTACTTATATACAGCCTGCAAGCCCAAAAGCTATTGAAGTGGAGTACAGTCTGGTACAGTAGGTATTTTTCTGTCCCTGGAGAGCTCACAATCTACACATTACAGTATGTCCTCGATCACTAATACACCTCCTATATGGAGGCACAGATTGGAAAACAGAACAAGCTGGACTGCTACATGTCACTACACAGAAACTAGACAGTAACAGAATACCAGACCTCAATTACATAGGCAAAGTATAGGTGGACCCTCGTCAAAAACAGAATAGGAGATTTAAGCATGCAGGCAAAAACTGAACTAGAAAATCCAAGAAACCAGATTCTGTAAGCAACGCAACAGTGGAGAGAATTAATGACAGTTTTCCTTCTGTACTGCGCCAAATAAACAAATGCACATTCCCACACTTGAATGGATAAAATTAAAAACTTTTTGCAAAAGAATGAGCAGGGAAACACTGTATAATCTTGGGGAAAATAGGAGATACAGCAACAAAATATGCATATCCTGGGCTAGACCAGAAATGTAATCGGAGACAATATGGGCCAGTACCAAAACCTGGGAGTTGCCCATTATTGACCTTTCTGTATGTTGTAATATTATTTTTCTGTTGCCATTCCTGCTTTGTAAATTTCCTTTTAGTCACTTGAGGGCAAACAAAAAGCCAGGACTATAAATTCATAGGCACAATGAAGTAAAACCAGGAGTGGTTCAGCCGTGCCTTATGACCTAGAAGGAGCAATAGATTGTATTGCAGAAAAGAAAACAAGCAGGCTACCTCAGCAGGAAGCAGTCGGGTGTCCATACATGGCATTCTCACCCATTTGCAAAATGTTTTGCAGCCGGGATCATTTCATACGGGTCTCTCCCACTCTGTGCCTGTGGCAAATGCTTTTCAAAACAGAATCCTAGAGGTCCTGTTTGGGCAGTTTTACTAGGGAAAAGATTGATCTGGTGGCTGTCTGTTGAAGCTCTTCTGGCAATAGCTAGCTGCTACCCTGAGTGCTGCCTTTAAAGGAAAACTGTTCCTGCTCCGTACTGCGCAATATTGCAAACGTGCATGCACATATTGGCACTCCGCCAAAGTCAATTAGAACTTTTATTTTCCAGTTCTTATTGGAATTCTATACGCAACCCAAGTAGTTTCGCCCCTAAAGACAGGCAAAAATACCTGGAAACGCTAAGAGTAGCTGGAAAAGCTGTTAGGAAAGCAAAGATGCAAACGGGAGAAAAGATAGCTGATACAGTAAAATTGGGGAACAAGATATTTTTTAGATATGTAACATAGTAACATAGTAGATGACAGCAGAAAAAGACCTGCACGGTCCATCCAGTCTGCCCAACAAGATAACTCATATGTGCTACTTTTTGTGTATACCCTACTTTGATTTGTACCTGTGCTCTTCAGGGCACAGACTGTATAAGTCTGCCCAGCACTATCCCCGCCTCCCAACCACTATCCCCGCCTCCCAACCACCAGTCCCGTCTCCCGCCACCGGCTCTGGCACAGACCGTATAAGTCTGCCCAGCACTATCCTCACCTCCCAACCACCAGCCCTGCCTCCCAACCACTGGCTCTGGCACAGACCGTATAAGTCTGCCCAGCACTATCCCCGCCTCCCAACCACCAGTCCCGTCTCCCGCCAGCGGCTCTGGCACAGACCGTATAAGTCTGCCCAGCACTATCCCTGCCTCCCACCACCGGCTCTGGCACAGACCGTATAAGTCTGCCCAGCACTATCCCTGCCTGCCACCACCGGCTCTGGCGCAGACCGTATAAGTCTGCCCAGCACTATCCCCGCCTCCCAACCACCAGTCCCATCTCCCACCACCGGCTCTGGCACAGACCGTATAAGTCTGCCCAGCACTATTCCTGCCTCCCAACCACCAGCCCTGCCTCCCACCACCGGCTCTGCCACCCGATCTTGACTAAGTGATAGGAGGAAGTACCATGATAGAATTGTGAGGCTCAAGGGCATAGGCACTCTGTATAAGAGGCTTGGGGAGGCTTAGCCTCCCCCAATGGTAAACATGACCTCCACCTACTGTCCCAGGCTACTAGAAGTTTTCCTTTCTCCCTCCCTTCTGCTCCTGGCTTTCTAATGGTGCTTGCTAACCCGTCTTAATTGCTGCCGACAGGGACACCGCAGTGATTGAAAGGCGCTGCTTCAGTGCCTTGATCTTCCCTGTGACATGTCCTGCCCACGTGAAAAAGGAAATTGATTGATTGATTTTATCAGAGGAGGCAGAACACGTCACAGGGAAGATCGAGACACCCAGGCAGCACCTTTCAATTTCTGCAGTGCCCCTGCTGACAGCAATTAATACAAGTTAACAAGCACCGTCGGACCGCGAGGAGCGAGAGGGAGAGAGAGACGCTGGAACCATGGGGGAGAAGGGTTTGATAAAAGAGGAGAAACACTGGACTTGCAGGCGAGAGGGAGGGAGAACTAAGTGTTGCTCTGCTGGAACGGGAGGGAAAAGAGAGGGACAGAGACAGGAGGAGGTGCTGGAGGGAGAGGGATAGATTCTGTTCCAACTTGGGGGGGGGGGAGCAACAGAAACACTGGCTGACTGACTAGGAGAAGACCAAGGTGAATAGAAAAACAAAATGCTCAGATAGCAAAGGTATAAAAAGTATTTTATTTTGTATTAATTGGAATATGTTGCTTCTGTAGACATGTATCTGTGGAGTAGCCTAATGGTTAGTGCATCAGGCTTTGATCCTGACAACTTGGGTTTAATCTCCACTGCATGCCCATTCCTTGTGACCTTGGGTAAGTCACTTAACCCTCTATTGTCCCCACATACAAAAAAAAAAACTTAGGGCCCTGTTTACTAAGCTGTGCTAGAGGCGAGTTAGCATTTTTTAGCACACGCTGTGTAAGCGCCCACAATATTTCTAAAAGACACCTACCCAGTTAGTGCACGCTAATTTTGTGCGTGTGCTAAAAATGCTAGTGCACCTTAGTAAACAGGGTTCTTAGATTGTGAGCCCTCTAGGGACAAAGTAGCTGCATATTATGTGTACAGCATTGCGTACCTCTAGTAGCGCTATAGAAATGATTAGTAGTAGTATATTTGCATTTCAGTTTCAAGTTCTCTAGAGTCTGACTTTTTGAGGTTTCCAGTTCAGATTTTTACCTTCATATCTGTTATTGATCTCCGGTCCCTTGTGTCATACCCAGTGGCGTACCGCGGTGGGGGCGGTCCGCCCCGGGTGCACGCTGCTGAAAGGGTGCAGAGAGCAGCTGCGCCCCTGTCTGCTCCGCTGGTTCCCGGCTCCCTCTGCCCCGGAACAGGTTACTTACTGTTCTGGGGCAGAGGGAGCAGGGAGCCAGCGGAGACGAGAGCCGCGCGGCTGCTCCCAGCAGCCAAGAATGCACCTGGGGGGGGGTGTTGATGCGCTGGGGGGGTATCATTGCGCCGGGGGGGGGGGTGCGCATCGGCGATCCGCCCCGGGTGGCAGCTGACCTAGGATCGTCACTGGTCATGAAGGAGTGGAACGCCGGATACTACTCGAATACTATGAGTACTACCCGAATACTACTGAACAACAGAACAACCTCATGTTTGTGCCTACTGATGGACTTATACTTATGCACTCTACCTCTGCTTTTGGCTGTTTAGCCATACTTTATTACTGCACTGGACATTCGTGCCTTATCCAGTTTTACTGTTTACCAACGAAAGAAGTTTGCTGTTTACTAATGTAAGGACAGAATGCAGGATTATTAGACTTATAGCTTGTAACAGTAGTTTGCAAGGCCTATACAAGACCAGCTTGCATGTAGCAACGCGACCTTGGAGGGTGCTGACACCCCCTGCATTCCTGAGCCGAACCTTATCTCCTGTGCTAGAAAGGAGCATTGTGTGTGTGTGTGTGAAGAATAAGCTGGTAAGTTTCGTTTTTCTTGCCAGTATCATTTCGCTGTTATGACGTGTGTACGTACTGGGACTACAATTTTGTACTGTAAGAACTACAATTGTTTACTGCGCATGCCAATGTGATGTGTAAGGGGCCTAGTGCGCAGGCCCAGTAGGGAAGTATAATTGTAAGTGTCAGGTGATTCGCGACACACAGTGTCCCGAGACTACTCGGTACTGTTCACTTGCTAGCAATAAAGTTGCCTTGTTTGGAACCAAAATTTGCCTTTCGTCTCCTGATTTCCCACCTGTTTCATTGGCGACCCAGATGGGACAGAAGTAGAAAGGGGAATCGGATTATATTCTTCCCCTCCCCCACTGCAGTCGGATCGGGTCATCGATTCCCACCCGAGGAGGTGGTGAGTGGCCACCGCTGATTTCAGCGTCCATCTCCCGGAGGAGGGCCGATCAACTCTGCCTGACTGTAGAGGGGGCTGTGTGGTTCCGACAAGGCACCTTTTCTATTTCAGGGAGAAGCGCACGACGGCGCGGCCTGCGACCCCGGCGGACAGGCGAGTATACTCTACGTAGTGACCGGCCCAGTAAGGACCGAAGAAGAGGCGTGATCACCCTCTTTTAGCCAGTGACTAATACGGACTATTGGTATACGACTAGGTCCCGAAACTCACTAGGCTTCGACGACGAAACCGAGCGGCGAATGGGAGGGTTTCTTGTGGCGTATGAAAGTGTGTGACTGGGCTTGCAGTTCCAGGCCGGGCGACCGCGTCCTGGTCAGGCCGAGTGTTGACCCTTTTGTGTCTGGTGGAACGAGACCCCTTACTCCTCCACCGCCCCTTTCCCTCTTTGTCCGTCACCTGTCCTTTGGCACTCAGGTTAGGATGGGCGGGGGTGGGTCTTCACCGTTAGATTTAATGACGGAACACTTTAGCGAAGTGTTCGACCTAGATAAATGTAGCAGGGCCGGGATGATACAGAGATGTCAATTTATGTGGCCAGGGCTAGGAATTGCCGAATGGCCCCCGGAAGGGTCATTCGAGTATGAGAAAGTGGCGGCGGTCATGAATATTGTTATAGTTGAGGGAAACCCAGGCTGTCCCGAAGACATTCCATACATAGAAGCGTGGTTGGATGTAGTCCGGGACCCGCCGGCTTGGGCCCAACGGAAGGTAGAAAAGGCCGCCCTCATGTTGGTAAAGCAGAGGAAGGGCCGGAAAACTAAGCTCAGAACCCTGCCGACCCATGCCTTCGCTCTCCAAAGCTCGGCAACCGCTGCCGTTCAGAAGGCCGCAGGGACCGCCCCCATACGGCCCACCGCCCCTAGCGCTGAAGCCACTGAGACCACGCCCCCTGCTACCATTGGTAAGGTAGGAGCCACGCCCAGTACGACCAACACACTTCCTAGAATGAAACCCCCAAAGAAAACCCTAGGGAAAGTTCAGGGTTTGCCCGAAAAGAAGCTCCCGAAGGCCCCGATACTTGCTACGGCGGAAGCATACGAAGACGACATCGCGCCACCGCCGTATGCCCCGATATACCCCGACATCGCGAGCCTGGAGGAGGGCCCGGATAACGCTGAGGCTTCCGGGTCAGAGTCGGATGCCGGAGAGACGTCCCGTCCGGACTCACCTGAATCACCTGAGTCACCTGGCCCCGCAACCATACGGAAGAGTAAACGAGTTGTGAAGAACATTACTCGGTTCCCCCAATCGAGTCCACGCAGTGCCCTTCCTTCGAGCAGGAAAGAGGGAGCCACTAACTTATTCCCAGTTCGACAATCTACCACCTATACCCCTAACCCGGCGGAAGGGGGGGGCCAGCCCATTGAATCGACAGTTTATAGCCACGTTCCCTTCTCAAGTGCCGACTTGTATAACTGGAAACTGCATGGGCCGTCCTACGACCAGAAACCCGAGCAGTTGGTGGAGCTGGTGGAAGGCATTATATACAGTTATAATCCAACTTGGGGAGACCTTAGGCAGTTGAGCGCCCACATCCTGACCACCGAAGAACGCCGCCTTTTGCAACAAAATATGGAGCAAGCTGTCCGGGATGCGAACCCTACCCATGCCAACTTGCAGAACCTAATAGAGACGGAGGCGCCCATGGCTGCCCCTGTGTGGGACTATCGAACCGCTGAAGGCCAAACCTCTATCCGCCGATACCAGCAGGCGTACCTGGCCGCCTTAAAGAAGGGGAAGCAGAAGGTCACCAATATGGGAAAAATTCACAGTGTAGTCCAACAAAAGGACGAGAGTCCAGGGGACTTTCTTGAACGACTTATGGAAGCATTCAGAAGGCACAGCCCGATAAACCCCGAAGACCCCAGGAACCTCCCAACCGTGGTTATGAGTTTTGTTAGCCAGTCAGCACCGGATATACGAAGGAAGCTACAGAGGACGGAGGGGTTCGAAGGGATGAGCCTCAGCCAACTGAAAGCTATAGCTGATCGCGTGTTCGGATATCGCGATCAGGAAGAGAAGACGGAAGCCCGAAAGGAATCAACCAGGCGGATGCGGGAGAAAGCAGATGTGTTGGCCACGGTGCTGGAGGAACGAATGAGGTCTAGACCAAAGGGGAGAGGCAGGAGAACAAGAGGGACGCGGTCCCCCATAGGACGTAACCAGTGTGCGAATTGTAGAAAAGAAGGGCACTGGTGGGCTGACTGCCCAGAGGAGATACGGGACCACCCGAGAGAAGAAGAACCATGGGACCGGCCCAGAGAGGAGGAGACGGACAACCGTGCAGGGGCCCCCAGACAAGGCCGGAGCCGGGGTCGAAGAGATAGGGGACGGGATGACCGGAGGGAATGGCAGATGGCTATGGAGGCTACCCGAGACAGCACCGCATGAAGAGACCAGGAGGGCAGAGTCCCCACTGACCCTCTGGTGGAAATTCGAGTGGGGACAGAGTCTATGAAGGCCTTACTAGACACAGGGGCCCAACGTTCTGTTATCACCACTGCTATAGCCCCAGCCACGAAAGAGACTATACCAATAGTGGGAGCCTCCGGGAAATCCCTTGCAGCCCCCCTCCTCAAGGAGCGCCAAGTCCAGATCGGAGGGACGATGGTGTCTCATCAGTTCATACACATTCCTGGATGCCCCGTCCCCTTGATTGGTCGAGACCTACTTTGTAAGCTCCAGGCCACCTTGAAGTTCAAGACCACGGGTGAAGTGGAAGCTCGTTTTGAAGATCGGCCAGTAACACTTATCTGTCCAGTGAGAGAAGAGTGGAGACTACATGCTCCCCCGACTGTAGGGCCTGGCGACTGCCGTTACGACCAGAAATCCCCTTTTGCCCAGCAGAGGCGAGCCATAATGGATGAAGTGCCCGATGTATGGGCAGAAGTAAACCCCGGAGGACTGGCCGTTAACGCTATCCCCATCTGGATTGAGCTCAAACCAAATGCTCAAGTTGTCAACCAAGGACAATACCATATCCCCTATGCAGCCCGGCATAGTATGCACACACATCTACAGAAACTCCTTCAACAGGGAGTCCTTAAACCAATCAGATCCGCATGGAACACCCCATTGTTGCCCGTTAAGAAGCCAGGAACATCCGAGTACAGACCCGTCCAGGACCTGAGGAAAGTCAACAACCAGGTAGCCGACATAGTTGCCCTCGTACCAAACCCATACTCCATCCTAGCCCAAGTGCCATCCCAGACCAAGTGGTACAGTGTCATTGATTTGAAGGACGCCTTCTTCTCCATCCCCCTTGCTGCCGACAGCCAGAAGTTGTTTGCCTTCACGTGGGAAGACTTACAGACTGGTAATAAGCAGCAGTTTACCTGGACACGACTCCCCCAGGGATTCAAGAACTCCCCCACCCTCTTCGGCGACCAACTCGCTCAGGACCTGAAGACGTATCAGGACGAGTATGGGCCGGTCGTCCAATACGTGGATGACCTGTTGGTGGCCCGTGAAACGTACACGGACTGTGCAGAAGCTACCCTTTACCTCTTGAAAACCCTGGAAGCCCAGGGGTACCGGGCCAGTCGCAAGAAGGCCCAGATATGCGAGATCGAAGTCGAATACCTGGGTTTCCGCCTCCGAGAAGGAACCCGGAGGCTCGGTACCCCCCGAACCCAAGCTATCCGCAACCAACCCACTCCTGCAAATAAGAAGGAATTGCGAGCACTCCTCGGAGCCGCTGGATATTGCCGGATATGGATCATCAACTTCGCTGTTCTGACCCATGATCTGTACGCCAAGCTAAAAGGACCTGAACTCGAGGGCCAAAACCTCCAGTGGGAGAAACCCGAACTGAAAGCCCTTCAGGACCTCAAGGAGGCCCTTGTGGCCCCACCGGCGCTCGGACTGCCAGATGTGACTAAGCCGTTCCACTTGTTCGTCGACGAAAAGAAGGGACTGGCACTTGGAGTCCTTACCCAACTGGTCGGCACCTGGCAACGCCCTGTAGCATACCTCTCCAAGAGCATGGACAACGTGGCACGAGGATGGCCGGGCTGCCTCCGAAGCATTGCGGCGGCCTGTCTGCTGATACACGAGGCCAATAAGCTCACCTTCGGCCAGACCCTCTTTGTGACCACACCCCACACCATCCGCGGCCTACTCGAGAGCCACGGACCTAGATGGATGACCAACTCCCGATTGGTTAAATACCAAGCCCTCCTGTGCGAAAATCCGGAGGTGCGGATCCTGGACACAACTAACCTTAATCCCGCCACCCTCCTTCCGGCCCCTGAACCACCACTCCACGACTGTGAAGAGGTAATGGCCACTGTGCATTCGAGCAGACCTGACCTGAAGGACCAACCCTGGCAAGGGGGCATCACCCTTTTTACCGATGGAAGCAGCCAGGTGATAGAGGGAATTCGAAGAGCTGGCTATGCTGTCGTGTCTGAAGACCATGTGATCGAGGCTATGGCCCTGCCGCCCGGAACATCAGCCCAGAAGGCGGAGCTGATCGCCCTCACCAAAGCCCTCCTGTGGGCTGAAGGAAAAGTTGTTAATATCTACACCGACTCCAAATACGCCTTCCTCACCCTTCAGGTGCACGGAGCCTTGTACAAGGAAAGGGGATTTCTGACTGCTGAGGGGAAAGGACTTGCAAATGCCACTGAGATCTGCCAATTACTCGAGTCAGTATGGAAACCGAAGAAGGTGGCTGTGATGCACTGCAGGGCCCACACAGGCCGGACGGATCCCATTGCCCGCGGTAACCAACGGGCGGATGATGCTGCAAAAAGGGCAAGTCAGCTCCCTCACTCTACTCATTCTTCTGACCCTGTACTCGTTGTTCACCTCCCTGCAGAGATCCCCATCTACACCCCCCAGGAAACGGAATGGGCCCGACAAGAGGGCCTAGAATCACGCAACGGTTGGTGGATACTACAGGATGGGCGCATATGGATACCCGAAGCCTTGGCCTGGACGGTGGCCAAGGAGGCTCATGACCGCACCCACCTGGGCAGGGACGCTCTGGGGCGCCTACTCGAGAAGACCTACTACATCAACAAACTGTCCCTGTGGACCAAAAATGCTTCCAGCCGATGCGCAACTTGTGCCCGGAACAACCCTCGAGCGGGGCCCGCTCCTACGCCAGGACATGTCCTCCGAGGCACAAGCCCCTTCCAAGTCTGCCAGATTGACTTCACACACATGCCCCCGGCCCGGGGCTATAAAGCTATCCTCGTCGTCGTATGTACCTACACCGGATGGATTGAAGCCCAGCCTACCAGAACGGAGATGGCTAAAGAAGTCACCTCCCTACTACTTCATCAAATCTTACCCAGATACGGTCTCCCCAAGCAAATAAATTCTGACAACGGGCCCGCCTTCGCCAGCGAAGTAACACAACAGCTCAGTACCAGACTGGGCCTCGATTGGAAGTTGCATTGTGCCTGGAGACCCCAAAGCAGTGGAGTAGTGGAGAGGGCTAACCGATCCCTGAAGAACCAGCTAGCCAAGCTGTGCCAAGAAACAAAAGCTAAATGGCCCGATCTGCTTCCACTGGCCTTGCTGCATCTTAGGTGTACCCCCAAGGCTACCGGCCTTACTCCTTACGAGATGATGTATGCTAGGCCACCACCACTACCTTCTTTTCCCGACTCCTTGCAGATACAGGGTGAGAGTTCCCTAGTGAAACAGATGAAAGCATTACATGAGGTAGTGCAAGACATCCAGCAATACACTGAAAGAGTAGCTCCCTTGGTTCTCACCAGTCCCACCCATCGGTTCAGGGTAGGAGATGAGGTATGGGTAAAAGAGTGGGATGACTCCGACTGTCTGAAACCCAAATGGAAAGGACCCTCCCTTGTTCTCCTAACGACCCCAACCGCTGTTAAAATTGCAGGAAACCCAGTGTGGATACATTGGACCCGACTGAAA
The DNA here is from genome assembly GCF_901765095.1 of Microcaecilia unicolor. NCBI lineage: Eukaryota > Metazoa > Chordata > Amphibia > Gymnophiona > Siphonopidae > Microcaecilia > Microcaecilia unicolor. The sequence continues at coordinate 166,704,391 of NC_044031.1, forward strand.
CCTGCTGCTCCCACTAGCAGCACCCCGAAGCGTTGGACTGCGCATCAACATCCTGACGCTCCATTACGGCTGACTCTCAGAAAGACGTGACCCACCAGATTCATGCCTGCCCAGCAACAGGAACTCAGCTTCTGGACCCACTGCGTTTTTGGCTCCCTGTTTATCGCAGCCTTCATCGTGGGCCTCATTATCTTCTTGCTGCAAAAGCTCGGATACCTCCCACCAAATCTATAATGCTGAGCATCTTCCTTCTCCTGTGCACAGTCCCGAGCTATCCTACCACCCTGAGCAAGAATTGCACTGAATGTTTGCGCCTGGTGCGCCATCGTATAGAGGGAGGATATCACCTGGTTACCACCCTCATCCACCAGACGCAACCCCCAGAAGGCGATTGCAAGCTTCTACCGACGTGTGCCCTCATTACCCCGAATGGCCTCCAACAGTTCCACAGATGTCTCCAAGGCAATCTCACTATCTGCCATAGCCCTACCAAGCCAAGATACTACAATGTCACCCTCAGCGTAGGACTCCCTGCGTATGTGGCCGGGCCTCTGGGAGTCGAGGGAGATGGCATTCTGTATTACATAAACTCCACTCGCATCCTCGTCGGTGGCATCCAAACTGTAGCAACCCTAACCTTCGACGTCTGTGTCGCCATGGACAAACACCCGTGGTCCCGCAAATGTGGCAGCCAGAGTTGGCGTAAGGCATATGTGAACGACCACAAGTATGTCTGCCCCTTCAGTCCAGATATGAGATGCTGCTCCCCGTGGGTTTGGCTCCCATGTGCCGGTGACACTCGAGCCTCGGGCTGGGACCGAGTATGTGCTTATACGGGTGGAGGATATGCCGGATGCACCGGCCTGGGCGAGTTTCGTCGAGGTTCTGGGAACTATGTGTCCCTAGACTGGCCCATTCGAGGACACGATATGCCATGGAGAGGGACGTGGGGCCTTGGCATTGACGGAGGAGGAATGGATCCGTTGACATATATTACCATATATCAGAGCCTCGAAACAAAGCCTCCTACGCACTACCAGACTACTGTCGTCGGCTACCAAGAGGTGTTCGATGAAATCGCTCGTGCTGAGCAGACCGAGACTAAATTCCCCATTTCCCCAGAAGCCCGGAATATGTTCCTCAACTTGGCCGAAAACATTGCCCTCTCCCTGGGAATTGCCAACTGTTTTGTCTGTGGAGGCACTGACATGGGTGAACAATGGCCCTGGGAAGCGAGAGAGATTCGACAGCAAACATGGGATGCACTCAACACCACTAACATTACCTTTCCCCAACGGCCGAAGCCGTACGAATGGGCCTTAAGAACCAATATCATAGGCACCCTCTGCGCTAGTCGAGCGCCATCGAAGCGGTACTCTGTACCAGTGGGAGATTCTGCTTGCACGGGGGTCCTTCAGTATAATGGAAGCCGGACGACCTGGTGGCAAACGGATAACCGGCCCGCCCCGGAGCCTATCTGGACAGAACCCACCTTGAACACGACATGGACATACGGAGGAAACGCCTCCCTCAAGTGGGTAGCCCCGGGGGGCTACTACTATATCTGTGGGCGCAGGGCCTACGAACAGCTCCCGGCCCGCTGGTACGGTACCTGTCTCTTGGGTACTGTCCGACCTAGCTTTTTCCTTCTGCCCCTGCGAGTCGGCGAAACTTTGGGTATCCCCCTATACGTGGAAAAGGGGCCAGATAACCCTGCCAGACGTAAACGGTCTTTTCTAAACACCAAGCCCAAAGTCCAAATTGGAGACTGGAAAGACAACGAGTGGCCGCCAGAACGCATCATTCATTACTATGGACCGGCCACATGGGCTGAAGATGGCACATATGGGTACCGAACCCCTATCTATATGCTGAATCGCATTATTCGCCTACAGGCCGTGCTCGAAATCCTTACTAACGATTCGGCCTTTGCCCTTAATATCCTAGCCCGACAAAACACTAAGCTCATTACCGCGGTTTACCAAAATCGCTTGGCTCTTGACTACCTCCTAGCCCAGGAGGGCGGGGTGTGTGGCAAGTTTAACCTCAGTAATTGCTGCTTACAGATTGATGACCAGAGCCATGTCATCAAAGAGATAACTGACCGGATGGTCAAATTAGCCCACGTCCCCGTCCAGACCTGGAACAGCGCGTGGGACTGGACTTCCTCCCTAACCAGCTGGTTGCCAACCTCCGGGAGCCTGCAAGGCCTCCTCGTCATGGGTGGCCTGTTCTTGTTGTCCTGTTTACTAATTCCTTTATCTCTTCCCTTTGTTTTCAGGTGTCTCCGCTCCACCATGGAGGGCATCGCCGACCGCCGGGCTGCTGCCCAACTTATGACTCTCCAGATGTACTCCCCCATTCCTCAGTCTGATGAAGCTTACGATGAAGCACCTTGTGGCTGATGTGCACTTTGAACCCCCTGAGTCACTTAATGGGCCATTACCCTTGTGCCAGCAAAAGACCGGCTACAAAGGGGGGGGGATTCCTCTAGGGACCCTCCGTCTCAACCCCGGCGAAGCAAACCGACGGCTGCGCAAGGGCTTAGGGCTCGCTTGATGCCTCCTTCGCTAACTATTCTTGTCCTTTCTTTCCCTTTCAGGGTCCATGGAGGTGATACTCTCCACCAGAATGGATGTTCAAGTATCAAAAGGGGGGAATGAAGGAGTGGAACGCCGGATACTACTCGAATACTATGAGTACTACCCGAATACTACTGAACAACAGAACAACCTCATGTTTGTGCCTACTGATGGACTTATACTTATGCACTCTACCTCTGCTTTTGGCTGTTTAGCCATACTTTATTACTGCACTGGACATTCGTGCCTTATCCAGTTTTACTGTTTACCAACGAAAGAAGTTTGCTGTTTACTAATGTAAGGACAGAATGCAGGATTATTAGACTTATAGCTTGTAACAGTAGTTTGCAAGGCCTATACAAGACCAGCTTGCATGTAGCAACGCGACCTTGGAGGGTGCTGACACCCCCTGCATTCCTGAGCCGAACCTTATCTCCTGTGCTAGAAAGGAGCATTGTGTGTGTGTGTGTGAAGAATAAGCTGCTAAGTTTCGTTTTTCTTGCCAGTATCATTTCGCTGTTATGACGTGTGTACGTACTGGGACTACAATTTTGTACTGTAAGAACTACAATTGTTTACTGCGCATGCCAAATGTGATGTGTAAGGGGCCTAGTGCGCAGGCCCAGTAGGGAAGTATAATTGTAAGTGTCAGGTGATTCGCGACACACAGTGTCCCGAGACTACTCGGTACTGTTCACTTGCTAGCAATAAAGTTGCCTTGTTTGGAACCAAAATTTGCCTTTCGTCTCCTGATTTCCCACCTGTTTCAGTCATACCTGTTGTGTCATGTGTTTTCATGTGTGACCAAGGTGCAGTACTCTGCTAGCATGTAGTATTTGCATAGAGATCTTGTTGTTGTCCTATTTGTTTATTTTATTTTTTCACTAGGTGGTGTATTGGTGTTTTAGGGCCTGGTGTAATATTTACAGTGCTGCCTTTTCACATGTAAGGTTGTAGCTGTTCCTGTCCTGGGAGTTAGTGCTATTATAGTTTGGTAAGGTTCTGAGTATGTTTTTGCACAAGTTTGTGTATAATGTTTTGCAGTGGAGAGATTGTGTGTTGGCCTTACTGAGGTGACACCAAAACATCAGAAAGGGTTTTAGAGCCTAAATTATGAGGCACAGCCTCTTGAGAAATCTTTAAATACAGTTGAATTGTTTTCATAGATGTGTTGGCTGAGGACAAGTGGGATTCGTAAGAGAGAAGAGAAGCAGACTGGCTGCAGGCCTCTATGGATTTGTAGGCATCATCTACGAACACTTTTCAAGAGGTGAGCCTTTTTCAAATGAAGGAAAACTCTGGAATGAGAGGTGAAAGGATGAAGTTAAGAGGAAATAGGCTCAGGAGTAGCCTAAGAAAATACTCTTTCTCGGAAAGGGTGGTGGACGCATGGAATGGCCTCCCAGTAGAGGTCATGAGACAAGAACTGATTTTACAAAGCCAGAATACGAACATCTAGAACTGAAAAATATCCAAATGGCAAGGGCCATGGTCTGGGCATGTTTTGAGTGAGACTAGGGTGGGCCCAAAAAATAGAAATTATGGACTAGATTCTATATATCATGCCTAAATATTTGGCGCTGAAATGAAATTCGCCAAAGCACATTCAATAAAGTACACCTTATTTAGGTGCATTTTATAGAATAAGCCTATATTTCCATGCAGTTTATAGAATACACCGAGCGCTGGTCCATGTGACTATATTTAGTCACTGGCAGTTACGCCAAGTAAAACCTGGTATAAATGCTATGCCTAAATTAGGCGCCAACCAGGTGTATTCTATGCCATGGCCACACCCCCTTTTCAACTATGCAACTTAGAATTTTCGCACAGCATGTTATAAAATACGCTTAGTTCTGTGCATAAATTCTAATTAATGCCATATAGTGTCAATAATTGCTTGTTAAGTGGCTTAGGGCTCTCTCTGGCCATGGTGCAGTTGTCCTAGTTGAACCCCCCTTAACACCATATTTTGCATAGTATAGGAGGAAATGCATTTCTGTGGTGTGGCTTCTTGTGGTTTGGGGTTAATATATGTTTATTCTTTTTGGTCAGCTATTAAGTATTTGACATTTGTGTTCTAAGTGTGTGTGACCGTGGTATTGTGTTAGCATGAATTTTCTATGTAGCATTCTGTAGTAATTTAGCTTGTTCAGTCTTCCTAATAGTGGAGGGAATATTTGTGAGGGGAGACAGGGATTTTGTTGATCTTTGTTCTGTATTGTTTGTGATTTATAAAACAACAGCTGTACAGAATATTGTTTCTTTCTATACTTCAATAAAATGATATATAAAATCAGAACTGTTCAAGGCTTGTGTGGATGGGATCTGACAGAGCTATCAGGGATAGGCTGGGGATGGGGACAAGCTCCCCGCATCATTCTCTAGAAGCAGCTTCAAAGGCCTTGACTTGTGCGTCAGCAGTGAATGCTTCTACTCCTGTAGGATAGCCAAAGCGCTAAATACAGCAGTACTCTACCAGACTCTGAAATCTTTAACTACATCTCATCCCCCTCCCTTTGATCTATCATTGCTCCCCTCTAGCCATGGTCTTGCGGACTATTTTAGAGACAAAATCACTACTCATCATAGTGCCTTCTCCATAGCCTTATCAATCATGATATACAACCCAGATATAATGAATTGCAGTAGTCTAGTTTACTAATCACAAAAGTGTGTATAAGAATATTAATAGCTGGTGGATCAATAAATGGACAAATTGAACATATATGTCTGAGCCTATAGAAACAATTCTTAGTCATATTAGAGATCTCTTGGCAAAATGAGAGATTCATCTAAATAAACACCTAGGATTTTAGTATTTTGCACTTGAGAAACAGGAGTAGAATTGAGGAGAATAGGATTAACACTTACATTATTTGGTGTTTGAGAAGCTAAGAGACTCAGAGGTTCTGAAACTCTTATGCAATGCGTGAAGTGGCTTGGACCTCATTGAATGGATGTTGATCCCCTAGAGTCTTGTCGTTATAAGTGGTTCTTGCTTATTCATCCTCAGAAGCTGTTCTAGGAATTAGTGTAGATGATAGGTTATCCTGGTCTCCCTGCTGGAAATACACAACTATGCTCAGTTTCTTCTTTACACCTTGGCCCTAGGTGTGGGAGCAGCAGGTTCTATGTTCCAACTGTCCTATTCATAGCACAGAAGTTAAGTGGCTACTGTCACTGTAAATGCTACTAGTTTCCTCTTTATAGATTGTCCTGACTAGGCAGCCAGGTATCATTATCTCCTATATTTGCTTAGGCTTAGATGGTTAGGGCCTTTGGGCTAGATGGCTCTCATTTGACGTCCAGATCAGGGATGCAAGGAGCCAAATACAAGATTTGAAAGGAGCAGAGGGTTTTATAACCCTGACAGGTTCCCTCCACAAGTCTCCTCCCCTGATTAGAATCCAGGTCACAGGTGAAATACTTCTCTCTAGCAACTGATGATGTCATAACTGAGTAAAATATCTTATTTTAGTAGAGTATCTAGATGTCACTACTAACACCCTTAAGAAGGACCCTAGAAGTACTATATAGAGAAGTTTTACATTCTCTTATATGTATGTATAACCCTTTCCTGCCCAAATATTTATTTGTTGGTGAGTCCAGGTCAGGACCAGTATTCAGTGGGAGGCTGCAGACAATGATAATCCAGCTCACAATAATTCAGTCCAGGCCAGAATTTGAAGTTCTGAACCAAAAGAATTTACTTAAGATTTGTGGGGTAAGTATTCAATGGCGGTCAGTCTCTTTTTGGCCAACACCAGACTTATGCCTGGATAGTCAATGACTGGCTATGTCCAGGCACCAGCATTACATATCTGGGTATGTATGGCTGTCTGTCACATCCCCCCCATACATGTCCCTTCCCAATGCCCCCTACATATACCCCTTCCTGGTGTCCCCAATATATGTTCCCTCCTGAAGCACCCACCACTAGCGCCATTTTGAATCCAGTGCTGGCAAGGGGCAGAAGCAATTGGCCCAACCCCACAAATTTTGTCAGAGGCCTAAGGGAGGATGGAGGGGCTTATGAGGATTGGGGGGCCATTGGGGTTCATAGTTAGGGGTCTTCAGGGTTGGGGGGCATTGGAGTGTTTCAGGAGGTGAAGATGTGCAGAGGGTTGAGGGAAACATTTGGGGGGCACAGCTGGCCTCTTTAAAAAAAACCATTTGGGATCATCAGTCTATGGCTTAGCAGCTCAGTGCTTTAAACGAGGAAAAAATAACACCAGCTTTTTGCTGGCATTATTTCTCCATGAATAATCCAGTTTGTGGTGTTCACTGCAAGCTGCATTATTTAATTTACATAGTAATGAGATGTTTTGCATGCTGTACAGTAATATAATGCACATTACTGTCCTTAAGGGACAAATATAATGCATTATGGCTATGACACATCTTAATAACTACCCCCCTATGTGAATGTCTAAGGGGTGGATTATATAAAAAAAAAAAAAAACAACCTAAAACATATGCAACTGGAGCTGTATGTGAATGAAAACACTAACAAGTATCAAATGGAGCTTGTGGGAGAAAGTGAACCAACATTTTAAAACTTTGAAAAAATATTGGTTATGACTGATAGCTTCTGAAGGCTGCTAATTACCAAACCAGGATTCTGGCTGGCAGCACTGGCAGTAAATTCCAGCTCTGCTAAAGAATGCTTCTAACAGAAACAAATGAGATTCTGGTAAAGTGTTATTCTGGTACAAATGTGCAGTCTTGAAAAGTGAGAAGGTTTATGTTTATTATTATTATTATTATTATTATTATTATTATTTTGTGAGTGACTTAAAAAGGAGATAGAGCAGCTTTTAAACTAGAACCTGGAGAAAGGCTGACAGTCAATCAAAAACGCATGGTTTGGAACAAGGTATCTTTCAAAGATATTACCAAAACAGGGAAGACAGGGTATCCCGATAACGAGGTTGCAATAGAGACTATAATAGACCAGCAGGCTAATTTTCAAAAGAGAAGGACGTCCAAAAAGCGACATAAGAGGCACACGGATGTCTTTGTAAAAATCCAATAATCGAAACAGAGACGAAAAGACATCCTGGCCACAAGGACGTCCATCTATGGACGTCTCCACAGGGGGCATGTTAGAGGCGTGTTTTGGGCGGCATTACGAAATGGACATCTCCAGCGTATAACGGATAGCAAAATGCTTTCGCCTTGGCAGGAACATGGACGACCATAGTTAGACCTGATATAAAAGCATCTAGGGTAAGAGGTAAGTTGTCTTTAGACCCATTAGCGATTTTGTGGAGTTGGAGAGTGGAGGAATAGTTGTTTGGTGAGAAAGTTGAAAGTTGTTCAGTGCCCTGTTACCTTTGTCTATGTGCCTGGTTTCCTGTGCAGGCACACTTCCAGGCGCGCTGGTTTGCTGCTCTATCTGCCCTTCAGTGTGCTGGGGCTGGTGGCCACTAGGACCAGCTTCTGCGTCTGACTGGTGTCATCACCTGCATAGTAAAAGGGGAGGAAGTGTGTTGGTCAAAATAACCCACTTTTGTTTTGCAGCATTCATATACATAGCCCCACATGTGAAGACCCAGCAAACAGATGGTGAGGAATGGCATGAATTCTCTGTAAACCTGGAGGATTTAATGGGGCAGTTCTACAAACTGAAGAGTAGAAAAATCTCCTGGACCAGATGGTATTCATCCCAGAGTATGGATAGAACTGAAAAATGAGCTTGCGGAGCTATTGTTAGTAATATGTAATTTATTCTCAAAATCGAGCGTGGTATCAGAAGATTTGAGGGTGGCCAATGTAACGCTGATTTTTTAAAAAGGTTCCAGAGGAGATCCAGGAAATTATAGACCGGTGAGTCTGACGTCGGTGCCGGGCAAAATGGTAGAGACTATTATTAAGAACAAAATTACAGAGCATATTCAAAAGCATGGATTAATGAGACAAAGTCAGCATGGATTTAGTGAAGGGAAATCTTGCCTCACCAATCTACTACATTTCTTTGAAGGGGTGAACAAACATGTGGATAAAGGGGAGCCAGTTGATATTGTGTATCTGGATTTTCAGAAGGCGTTTGACAAAGTACCTCATGAAAGACTCCAGAGGAAATTGGAGAGTCATGGGATAGGAAGTAGTGTTCTATTGTGGATTAAAAACTGGTTAAAAGAAAACATTGAGTAGGGTTAAATGGTCAGTATTCTCAATGGAGAAGGGTAGTTAGTGGGGTTCCCCAGGAATCTGTGCTGGGATCGCTACTTTTTAACATATTTATAAATGATCTAGAGATGGGAGTAACTAGTGAGGTAATTAAATTTGCTGATGACACAAAGTTATTCAAAGTTGTTAAATCACGGGAGGATTGTGAAAAATTACAAGAGGACCTTACGAGACTGGGAGACTGGGCGTCTAAATGGCAGATGATGTTTAATGTGAGCAAGTGCAAAGTGATGCATGTGGGAAAGAGGAACTCAAATTATAGCTGCGTCATGCAAGGTTCCACGTTAGGAGTCACAGACTGCCCAGTTAAACTTCACTGAGCCGGACAGGAGGGGATATTCAGCAGCAGGCAACCAGGCAGTGCCACTGAATATTCCTTCTGACTGATATGACATTGTTCAGGCAGTGCCAGAGTAATCCAGGGTAGACTATGGGCAGAGCTGGCAGTTTTGCACCTACTGGCAATATTCAGAGCCAGTACCAGCATAGCTAACCGGGCAAGTAGAACTGCTTAAATAGCACTACTATCTTTGTCAAGTTACATATGTGAATATATCACTGAATATTGGCCATATCTGCATAACTTGCAGGTACCACTGACCTGGATATTTAGTGTCAGTGCCTAGATATGACCCAGCACTGAATATCTGCGTCTACATTAGCCAGCAGCGATCAGCATGTATAAAAACGCTGTTGCTGCCTTAATATTCTTTCATTCTTGAAGGTTTGTCCAAATTTTACGCATATTTAAACTTTTTCCATGGTTATGATTATAATTTGATGAATCATTAAAAACTCATTGAAGATCTTGCAGTACACTTATACCTAAAATTTCTAGTACTTCTTCTGTCATCGTAGTTGTACTTCTCTTCACAATAAAGATACACTTGAAGGTGGGTGCTTGCTCTAAACTTTCTATTTCTGCTTCAGTGCAACCACTTACAGGTAAGCTAAATCCATTGACGGCTGATAACCACCCAATTTGCATTTTGTACATGGACATGTTCAAATGTTTGTGCAATAGTTTTGCTGATATTGTTGAAATACTGGATCCTGTGTCTAGAACACAAAGGAGCTGATTCAACAAGGAGAGCACCAAGAATGTGTGCAAATGACCAGAATACTGGCATATATGCATGCATGTGTCTACATACACCTAGAAACACCAATATTCTAGCTATGTGCTACTACATCAAATGGAACATAAATAAGATGACATGTAGTTTGAAGGTGGACTACACATGGACAGAGTCTGAGCAAAGCATGTATAGGGCACACAATGATACATTTAAATTATAGAATACTATTATTCACGTGCCTCTTTTTAAAGTAATCTAGGCAGAAGCATTTACACCAGCTCTATGGGATAAACATAAAGGAATCCTATTCAGAAGGAATGGATCCTCAGGAGCTTAGCCGAGATTGGGTGGCAGAGCCAGTGGTGGGAGGCGGGGCTGGTGGTTGGGAGGCGGGGATAGTGCTGGGCAGACTTATACAGTCTGTGCCGGGGCTGGTGGTTGGGAGGCGGGGATAATGCTGGGCAGACTTATACAGTCTGTACCAGAGCTGGTGGTGGGAGGCGGGGATAGTGCTGGGCAGACTTATACGGTCTGTGCCCTGAAGAGGACAGGTACAAATCAAGGTAGGGTATACACAAAAAGTAGCACATATGAGTTTATCTTGTTGGGCAGACTGGATGGACCGTGCAGGTCTTTTTCTGCCGTCATCTACTATGTTACTATGTTACTATGGTTGGTGTAAGTGATCACACCCATTGCTTTTTTTATAGGAAAAAAGGTACAGGTACTAATTATGGACAACCTTATCTATGGCTCATCCTTATCTAGGGTAATGTTATATATGGCTCCGCCCCTACAGCAGCCACACCTCTTTTACCTACCATGGATCATATAAAAAGGCATCATTGAAAATATTACATCAGTATAGGAGAAGAAAAAATAACTTGTGATTTTTTTTTCATTATAAATAAATTCTGTAAGCTGTTACAGCTTCACTAAACCCAAAATGACAAACCAAATTAGTACACAGACCAGAACAGTCTTGCTAAATCTGAAACACAATATGGTATCAAAATCTCAAAACCTAACAAACAGATCCCTATTCAGAGACTTGGCCTTGCAGTCATAATGTAATATAGAGAAAAAAATTAAAGAAAAAAAAAATAATACTTACCTGGGGGGCTGCTGTCTGGGGCTCATTGCGGGGTGGGAGCAGCAAGCGGCGAGGTTTTTAGAAAAAAAAAAAAGAAAAGAAATCCGGGCGGTGTGGGGCCGTGGGGGACGCTGCTGAGGCAGCGTCGCCATTTTTCTGATGCCCGGGGATGGTTGGGCACGTTCCCGGGTGTAGCGGGACGAAGGTGGGTTTCTTCACCCCATTTCGGGGCCGAATGGGGCCGGTTTTAGGCTTTGGCGCTAGGCGCCAAAGCGAAGAGGAGCGCCGAGAAGAGAAAACATGCGGGCGCGCTCCCGTAGGGGGCGCGCTACATGCACGAATCGGGATCGCGAGTTTCCCGTTTAGGCCGAAGCCGGGGCCTAAATTTTGGGCCCGGGCTCGGAAGTTTTTTATTTTTGTTTCCGATTTCGTGAGGAGGACGTCGGGATCGAAACAGATGGGGGTCTTCGAGAGTGGGAAAAATCTACTTTCAGGTAAGGGGTTTTTTAATCTAAAATTTTAATTTATTTATTTTTAAATTGTAGAAATAGCGTTTTTTATTTTTAAAAAAATCAGGATTTTGTTTAATTTGAATTCTGTTTTCAGTTTTGGGGTCGGGGGATTTTTTGGGATTTTTTGGGTGATTTAGTATTTGAATTTTTATATTTTTAGGGAGTCTTTTGGGAAGGGTGCTATTTTATGAGGTTAGGAAAGGGTTAATTTTTAAATTTCGACGTGGTGTGTCCGGGAGGTGGTTTTAGAATTTTTGAGGGGGGGTTTTAAATTTTTTGGGAATTTTTCCGGGATTTTAGGAAGTTTTTTCCGGGCGGATATTAAATTTTGGGATTTTTAAATTTTAAAGATATAGGTTAATAGAGAATGGGAGGTTTAATTAGCATGGGAAATTTGGGGTAATTTGAGTAAAATTTTCAGGGGTTTTAAATTAATTAAAGTTTTTCCCATTGATCCCTATGGGAAATCTTTAATTAAAATGGGGCTTGAGTAGTGCTGCTCAACATTCCGCTGGTCAGCAGAAGGATACGGAATGTTGAGCAGGACTCAGGATTGGCTGGATGGGCTGCGGAACCCCAAGCCAAGGGTCCGTCTCCCAGGTAACGGGCAGGCTGGCAGTTGGCAGAGCATTGCTGACTGAGGTGAGGAGAGGAAGTGTTTTTGGTGGTGTGGCTGAGATAGAGGCTTGGGAGTGAGTTTGTGGAGATTGGAAGTGGTTAAGGTTTGGAGTTGGGTGATAAGCAGAGTGTTGTGAGAGGTTGGAGGTTGGAGAGAGAATTTCTGGAGGGGTGCTGTGATTTTTGGGTGAAAAGTGTGTGGTGAAAAAGGGGTGTATATATGTTAATGCTCTTTAGTATAGGGATCATTTAAGTAAGATTAGGGGGTTTTAGTGAGGGTATTGTTATTTTAATTTTGTTAGCTAGTGGTGGCCAGTGCATAAAATTTAAGTTTGGATTAATGTCATTAGTGGGGTGGGGTGATTAATAGGTAGATAGGGTTTTCCTTCCTTTTGGTTTGTTTAAGTGTGAGGTGTAGGTGACTGTCACAAGGGATCCTGAAACCATCTGAAAACATTCATCTTGGGCCCTTACGCAAGACAGATCCTGAGGACAACTGGCCGGTGGTGGTACAACCAGTGTGGTGACTATATTTCACAAACACAAATTTGCATACTTACCTAAGTTGATCACGGTGCTGAGCTCCTACAAGAGATAAAAAAAAATGCACACAAAGTATCATTTTCTTTTAATGACTAAAGATTAAAATTAGCAATTATTAAAGAATTCATTGTATGTTTAGAAAGTAAAAGAAGAAAAGAAAGAATACTTATCTGATCTGTTCCTTTAGTAGTGTTCAGTTGGCTTCTGTAATAAAAGAAAGAAAAAGAAATTAGTTCACTGTTAGAAGAATATTCTGTTTAAATTGTATCTGTTGTATATAAAATAAATGTTAATTGCATTGTAACATTTGAATTGAGTTTGAGTTTGGGTAATTCAGGTAGAATCCAATTTTAGTTTTCTTTCCCTGTACACTCTTTGAGGGTATACAGCGGGGTTAGTGAGCTTGTATCACCCCCTGTGTTCTCAGGTGTAAACCCCTACCTGGCACGACTACATTCAACAGGGTTGGGGTGACACATATGAAACGGAACACAGAGGGGGGATAGCAAGAATATATGCAGAACAGAGATAGCCCCTCTTCAAATACAAATAAAAATTAACCTGAAATCCCAAGAAGCCAGACTCTGCATGCAGCGCAATACCAGGAAAACAGTGAGAAACTTGTTTTCTCCTGTGCAGTGCAAAATAAGACAGCAGATGTAAATGCTCAAATTGGACATATTCCAAAAACTAAAATAAAAAATAAAATTATTTTTTTCTACATTTTTTGTCTGGTGACTTTGTTTTTCTGATCATAATGGTCCCAGTATCTGATTCTGCTGCTCTCTATCTGTTCTCCTCCTTTCCTCTTTATTTCTTGCCCTACACCCATAAGTAAAAGCTGGATCCTCCACAGACTTGACTAGAGGAGGTATAGAGTGGATGCAGCTTTTGCCTGTTTTCTCCATCCAAGTGCAGTTTTTCTCCTTGTTTCCCTATCCCTTCTTTCCATTCATGTGCATCTCCTTCCTCTCTCTTCCCTACCCTCCATCCATATCCAGCATTTCTCTCCCCTTCCTTCCATCCATCTCCAGCATTTTCCCTGTGTCTTCTCCCCTCCATTCATGTCCAGCATTTTTCCTCTCTCTCCTTCCCTGCACCCATGCTTATCTTGCTTCTTCTCTCTTCCCTTCCCTCCATTCACATCCATAATTTCTCCTCTCTCCCCTCCCCTCCATACATGTACAGCGTGTCTCATTTCTTCTATCCCCTCCATCTATGTGCATCTCCTTCCTCTCTCTTCCCTACCCTCCATCCATGTCCAGCATTTCTCCACTGTCCCTTCCTTCCATCCATGTCCAGCATTTCTTTTCTCTACCCTCCCACTCCTCTCCATTCATGTACATCTCCTTCCTCTCTCTTCCCTCTCCTCTATCCATGTATGGCATTTCTCCACTCCCTCCCCTCCATCCATGTATATCTTTGTCCTCTTTCTTCCCTCCGCATTTCTCCTCTCACCTCTCTCCATCCATGTCCAGCAGGTCTCCTCTTTCTCCTCCCCTCCATATCCAGCACTTCTCCTCTCTCCCCTTCCCTCCATATCCAACATATCTCCTCTCTGCTTTCCCCTCCCCTCCATCCATGTTCAGCATTTCTCCTCTATCGAGATTGGAGGGTGGCCAATGTAACGCCGATTTTCAAAAAAGGTTCCAGAGGAGATCCGGGAAATTATAGACCAGTGAGTCTGATGTCGGTGCCGGGCAAAATGGTAGATACTATTATTAAGAACAAAATTACAGAGCATATTCAAAAGCATGGATTAATGAGACAAAGTCAACATGGATTTAGTGAAGGGAAATCTTGCCTCACCAATCTACTACATTTCTTTGAAGGGGTGAACAAACATGTGGATAAAGGGGAGCCAGTTGATATTGTGTATCTGGATTTTCAGAAGGCGTTTGACAAAGTACCTCATGAAAGACTCCAGAGGAAATTGGAGAGTCATGGGATAGGAGATAGTGTTCTATTGTGGATTAGAAACTGGTTAAAAGATAGAAAACAGAGAGTAGGGTTAAATGGTCAGTATTCTCAATGGAGCAGGGTAGTTAGTTCGGTTCCCCAGGGCTCTGTGCTGGGAGCACTGCTTTTTAACATATTTATAAATGACCTAGAGATGGGAGTAATTAGTGAGATAATTAAATTTGCTGATGACACAAAGTTATTCAAAGTTGTTAAATCGCGGGAGGATTGTGAAAAAATACAAGAGGACCTTACGAGACTGGGAGACTGGGCGTCTAAATGGCAGATGGTGTTTATTGTGAGCAAGTGCAAAGTGATGCATGTGGGAAAGAGGAACCCGAATTATAGCTGCGTCATGCATGGTTTCACGTTAGGAGTCACCGACCAAGAAAGGGATCTAGGTGTCGTCGTTGATGATACGTTCTAACCTTCTGCTCAGTGTACTGCTGCAGCTAAGAAAGCAAATAGAATGTTGGGTATTATTAGGAAAGGAATGGAAAACAAAAATGAGGATGTTATAATGCCTTTGTATCGCTCCATGGTGCGACCGCACCTCGAGTATTGTGTTCAATTCTGGTCGCCGCATCTCAAAAAAGATATAGTGGAATTAGAAAAGGTGCAGAGAAGGACAACAAAAATGATAAAGGGGATGGGACGACTTCCCTATGTGGAAAGGCTAAAGTGGCTAGGGCTCTTCAGCTTGGAGAAAAGGCAGCTGAGGGGAGATATGATAGAGGTCTATAAAATAATGAGTGGAGTTGAACGGGTAGATGTGAAGCATCTGTTCATGCCTTCCAAAAATACTAGGACTAGGGGGCATGCGAGGAAGCTACAATGTAGTAAATTTAAAACAAATCAGAGAAAATGTTTCTTCACTCAGCGTGTAATTAAATGTTACTTGTGTGAAAATCTGAATATTCCCGAACAGAATCTCCAACCTTTTACTATGGCTTATTATATTCCTGGGAAGAACCGAATCAGATAATTGAAAAGCCGATAGATATATCTCTTTTGCTCGAGACCACTGACTCTGAACTTGCAACAGCCGCTACTTTGGTGGCAACCGTTGCATTATTGCTGAATAAGAATTGAATTTTCCGCTTGTTTTTCCATAATACAGAAAAGCCTTTTCTAGGCTTTAAAATCCTTTTATTTCCTGATGTCTCTAAGGAGACTAGATGGCGGAGGAAACAATTCTTACTCCTCAAGCCGGAAGTTCTGCACTTGCGGGGTACCTTCTTTTTAAGATACCCCTACAAGTGCATAATAAGACTGGGGGGGGGGGGGGGGAAGAAATATGTTTTCATGGAGCCTGCTCATGTTTCGGCACTTATAGCCTCGGCAAAAAAGGATAAGCGATAAGAATAAAGCAATTCCACTTAGTGATGTGCGATATCCTATGTTTATTTTCATTTGTTTATTTCTCCAGTTGATTTCCTACATATTGGATCCTAGAATTATGGACTTGAGTATCAATCCTTTGAAAAAGTGAATTATTTTACTTTTGTAGATAATTTCCTTGGTAAATTGTATATTTATGATGATACTTTCTGACATAAGAGGTTTCTTATAAATATTTTGAATAAATGAATAAATAAATGAATAAATAAATAATTAAAAACAAAAACTCTGGAATTTGTTGCCAGAGAATATGGACAGCTTCCTAAAGGAAAAGTCCATAGACTGTTATTAAATGGACTTGGGGAAAAGCCACTATTTCTAGGATAAGCAGTATAAAATGTTTTGTACATTTTTGGGATCTTGCCGGGTATTTGTGACCTGGATTGGTCACTGTTGGAAACAGGATGCTGGGCTCAATAGACCTTTGGTCTTTCCCAGTATGGCAATACTTATGTACTTATGTACTTATCCCCTCCCCTCCATCTCTGACCAGCATTTCTCCTCTCTCCCCTCCCCTCCTCTCCACTCATGTTCATCTCTTTCCTCTCTCTTCCATCCATGTCCAGCATTTCTCCTCTCTCCCCTACCTTCATCTCCATTCATGTGCATCTCCTTCCTCTCTCTTCCTTCCCTTCCATCCATGTCCAGCATTTCTCCTCTATCCCCTCCTCTACCCTTCTCTCTCCCCTCCCATCCACCCATCTATCTACCCTTACCCACTCTGTCTATATTGTCACCTCCCTCAACTGTCCAACCAACATTGCCCGTTCTCTCTCTCCCCACCCCACCCCAAGTCCAGTATTTTTCCTTGAACTTCCTCCTCCCACTACCAGTGTCTGAGAGTCCAGCCCCGGCATTAATCTTACAGTACAAGGCCCAGCACCAGTGCTAACTCGAGCGCTAAGGAGCCTTTGCTCCATGTGCTTGGGAAGGCCCTGTTGGTTCCACCCTGACACGTGTCATAGAGGCGGTACCAATAGGGATGGATACGTTCCATGAGTGGATACGTTCGTGTTGAAGTTAGCACTGGTGCTGGGCCTTGTACTATCTGATTGCTGCCAGAGTTTAATTACACATTGAGTGAAGAAATATATTCTCCAATTTGTTTTAAATGTACTAGTTTGTAGCTTCATTGCATGCCCCCTAGTCCTAGTATTTTTGGAAAAAGTAAACAAGCGATTCACATCTACCCATTACACTCCACTCATTTTTTTTATAGACCTCTATCATATCTCCCCTCAGCCGTCTGTTTTCCAAGCTGAAGAGCCCTAGCTGCTTTAGCCTTTCCTCATAGGGAATTCATCCCATCTCATAGGGAATTTTGTCACCCTTCTCTGTACCTTTTTTAATTCCACTATGAGGGGCATAATTGAACGAAAACGTCTATCTCCATGGGCGTTTATCTCCGAGAACGGGTCCGTGAAGGGGCGGACCGAACCGTATTTTCGAAAAAAATAGACGTCCATGTTTTATTCGACAATTTGTGAGCTGGGCGTTTTTGTTTTTCAGTGATAATGGAAAATGAAAGCGCCCAGCTCAAAAACGAATAAATCCAAGGCATTTGTTCGTGGGAGGGGCCAGGATTCGTAGTGCACTGGACCCCCTCACATGCCAGGACACCAACCGGGCACCCTAGGGGGCACTTTTACAAAAACAAAAAAAAAGGTAAAAGAGCTCCCAGATGCATAGCACCCTTCCCTTGTGTGTTGAGCCCCCCAAATCCCCCTCAAAACCCACTGCCCACAAGTCTACACCATTACTATAGCCCTAAGGGGTGAAGGGGAGCACCTACATGTGGGTACAGTGGGTTTGGGGGGTTTGGACGACTAAGCATTAAGCAGCACAATTGTAACAGGTAGGGGGGGGATGGGCCTGAGTCCACCTGCCTGAAGTCCACTGCACCCCCTAACAACTGCTCCAGGGACCTGCATACTGCTGCCAGGGAGGTGGGTATGACATTTGAGGGTGAAAATAAAAAGTTGTGAAACATCATGTTTTGTGGTGGGAGGGGGTTAGTGACCACTGGGGGAGTCAGGGGAGGTCATCCCCGATTCCCTCTGGTGGTAATCTGGTCATTTAGGGCACTTTTTGGGGCCTTATTCGTGAAAAAACAGAGTCCAGGAAAAGTGCCCTAAATTCTAGCTACAAACGCATACTTTTTTTCCATTATCGGCGAAAGGCGCCCATCTCTCCTCGGCCGATAACCACGCCCCAGTTCCACCTTCGCCACGCCTCCAACACGCCCCCGTCAACTTTGTACGCTTCCGCGATGAAGTGCAGTTGAAAACGTCCAAAATCGGCTTTCCATTATACCGATTTATTCGTTTTTGTGAGATAAACGTCTATCTCCCGATTTGGGTCGAAATCTAAGCGTTTTTCTCTTTCAATTATAAGGTAGTATATCTTTTTTGAGATGCGGTGACCAGAATTGAACACAATATTCGAGGTGCAGTCTTAATGACATTGCCCTGAAATGAAAATGAAGTCTACCAAAACAAAACAAACAATGCTGCAAACAACATAGAAAATGAAATGACAATAATGTTTTAGCTGCCCATCCCTATCGATTGGTTTGTCTGCTTATTTCCTTTCAGTCCCTGTAGCTACAGACCACAGTGGAGATAGCAGTAATGGCAGTTTCACTCTTGGATGCTTGCAAGCTTTTAATTTTTGAGTCCTGTAGCTTCGAGCAAGGTAGCTTCATGTTCTGTAGAAAAGACACTCAGGAGACAAAGAGACAGGTAAGAGAACCTGAGAAACTTATGGTTTATTTCCAATTTGATATACTGCCAATTCAAAACAGGTTAGGGCGGTTTACAAATAAACAGGAGAAAAGAAAAGAAGTACATTACAAATAGGAAAGTGCAAGTACATACAACACTAAACATCTAATAGAGCAATTCCAGTCAGTCACAGAGGCACAGAGTTGGAGGTAATGTTCTTAATTGGTTTAAAGGCTTCCTCACCACAAGATCATACCAAGTGATATCAAACTTGACTACATCAGCCCCATGGATACCTGAATGTGGAGTCCCTCAAGGATCTCTCCTCTCGCCGACCCTCTTCAACTTAATGATGACACCCTTGGCCAGGTTATTATCCAACCAAAATCTCAATCCATACATATACGCAGATGACGTAACGATCTACATCCCGTTCAAACATGATTTAAAGGAAATCACTAACGACATCAACCAAAGCTTCCATATCATGCACTCATGGGCGGACGCATTTCAGCTGAAACTTAACGCAGAAAAAACACAATGTCTTATACTCACCTCACAACATAACACTAGCAAATTCACCACAATAAACACACCAAACCTGTCCCTCCTCGTTTCAGACACCCTGAAAATTCTCGGAGTTACCATTGATCGAAATCTTACTCTTGAAAGTCAGGTGATAAATACAACCAAGAAGATGTTCCACTCAATGTAGAAACTTAAAAGAGTAAGACCTTTCTTCCCAAGGACCATCTTTCGCGACCTAGTACAGTCAATGGTGCTGAGTCACCTAGACTAGTGCAATGCACTCTACGTTGGTTGTAAAGAGCAAATCATCAAGAAACTTCAAACAGCCCAGAATACTGCAGCCAGACTCATATTTGGAAAAACAAAATATGAAAGTGCAAAACCCCTAAGAGAAAAGCTATACTGGCTTCCACTCAAAGAACGTATTGCATTCAAGGTATGCACTCTCATTCATAAAATCATTCATGGAGATGCCCCAGCCTACATGTTAGACCTAGTAGACCTGCCCCCCAGGAACGCTAAAAGATCATCCCGCACATTCTTGAATCTTCACTTCCCCAGCTGTAAAGGTCTAAAAAACAGACTAACGCAGTCGTCAAGTTTTTCCTACCTGAGCATGCAGCAATGGAATGCATTGCCGCTTAACCTAAAAACTATTCACAACCTAACCAACTTTTGCAAATCTCTGAAGACCTACCTCTTCAACAAGGCATACCACAATGATCAATAACTGTAAATGTAACACTTCTCCACTTTACCTGTACTTGGAATTGTTTTCCTCTCATATCTGTTTGCTTAATCTTACTATGTCAGACGTTCTCTATGTAATACCAACTGTCATCTAATCTGGTATGGCAAATGCCATAATGATACATTGTTAGCCACATTGAGCCTGCAAATAGGTGGGAAAATGTGGGATACAAATGCAACAAATAAATAAATAATAAATAAACACTACCACTTATATCAACCCTATGGAAATCCAGTTAATTAAAACCTTGGCCCTCAGCTTCGTTCCATTTATCAACAGTATGCTAAAAACAAGCATTCAACAGGGGCAAGTTTCCAATGCCTGGAATGAGGTTAAAGTCATTAACAAAAAGGATGGCCTTGACCCCAATAGAGCTTCTAGTTATGCACCCATTTCAAATTTACCTTTTGAGGTCAAGGTTGTCAAGAACGCATTCAGTCTGCAAGTTCCTGAGCCTTTGAATAAGACTCATGGAGGGGGGGCATTTTCAGTATGACATCTTTAGGTATATTAAAAGCAAGAAGCCGGCCAAAGAATCAGTTGGACCGCTAGATGACCGAGAGGTAAAGGGGCATTCAGGGAAGACAAAGCCATAGTGGAGAGATTAAATAAACTGTTTGCTTCGGTCTTCACCGAGGAGGATTTGGGATAGATACTGGTGCCAGAAATGGTATTGAAAGCTGATGAGTCAGAGAAACTGAATGAAATCTCTATAAACCTTGAGGATGTAATGGGGCAATTTGACAAATTGAAGAGTACCAAATCTCCTGGACCAGATGGTATCCATCCCAGAATACTGACAGAATTGAAAATTTAACTGGCGGAACTATTGTTAGTAATATGTAATTTATCTTTAAAATCAAGTGTGGTAACTCACTTTGTTTTCCATTCCTTTCCTAATAATACCTAACATTGTATTTGTTTTCTTAGCCACCGCAAAACACTGAGCAGAGGGTTTCAACATATCATCAACAACGATGCCGAGATCCCTTTGTTGGTCGGTGACTCCTAACGTGGAACCTTGCATTACGTAGCTATAGTTCAGGTTCCTCTTTCCCACATGCATCACTTTGCACTTGCTCACATTAAACATCATCTGCCATTTAGTAAACATCATCTGCCATTTAGACGTCCAGTCTCTCAGTCTCGTAAGGTCTTCTTGTAATTTTTCACAATCCTCTCGCGTTTTAACAACTTTAAATAAATTGTGTCGTCAGCAAATTTAATTATCTCACTAGTTATTCCCATCTCTAGATCATTTATAAATATTTTAAAAAGCAGTGGTCCCAGCACAGACCCCTGGGGAACCCCACTATCTACTCTTCTCCATTGAGAATACTGACCATTTAACTCTACTCTCTGTTTTCTATCCTTTAACCAGTTTTTAATCCACAATAGAACACTACCTCCTATCCCATGACTCTACGATTTCCTCTGGAGTCTTTCATGAGATACTTTGTCAAACACCTTTTGAAAATCCAGATACACAATATCAACCAGCTCACTTTTATCCACATTTGTTCACCCCTTAAAAGAATTGTAGTAGACTGGTGAGGCAAGATTTCCCTTCACTAAATCCATGTTGGTTTTGTCTCATTAATCCATGCTTTTGAATATGCTCTGTAATTTTGTTCTTTACAGTAGTCTCTACCATTTTGCCCGGCACCAACATCAGGCTCACTGATCTATAATTTCCTGGATCACCTCTGTAACCTTTTTAAAAAAATCAGCATTACAGTGGCCACCCTCCAATCTTTCAGTACCATGCTTGATTTTAAAGATAAATTACATATTACTAATAATTTATTTATTTATTTATTTATTTATTGCATTTGTATCCCACATTTTCCCACCTATTTGCAGGTTCAGTGTGGCTTACAATACATTGTATTGATGGAAGTACAATTTGTTACAACTCGATTATGGTTACATTGTGAGGAGTAAAGTGAAAACAAAGTCTATGTATCACAAGGGGAATAGAACAATGGAATAGTGGAAGAACAATGGATACTGATAGGATTACAGAACAATAGCTAGAGAACGTTTGGTTGTTACATTTTTACCTGTAGATTAAGGTTTGAGTGTGTTAGAATTTCGGGGGATAAGAGTATAAATGAGTATGTATTGATGCAGTATTAACAGTATGCATGGGCGTCATGTGTTCTAATCCTTTCAATAGATTTCTTCGAAGAGAAGTCTTCAACGATTTGCGGAAGTTGGTCAGCTCATAAGTCGTTTTCAGGTTGCGTGGTAGTTTATTCCAGAATTGCGTGCTCGTATAAGAGAAGGTTGATGCGTGTAGCACTTTGTATTTTATGCCTTTGCAATTTGGGAAGTGGAGGTTAAGGAAAGTTCGGGATGATCTTTTAGCATTTCTGGGTAGTAAGTCTATTAAGTCAGACTTGTAGGCTGGGGCTTCACCGTGAATAATTTTATGAACTAGTGTGCATACTTTAAAAGTGATTCGTTCCTTGAGTGGGAGCCAGTGTAGCATCTTTCGTAAGGGTTTCGCACTTTCGTATTTTGGTTTCCCGAAGATGAGTCTGGCAGCTGTGTTCTGGGCTGTTTGAAGTTTCCTCAGTATTTGCTCTTTACAACCTGCGTACAGTGAGTTGCAGTAATCCAGATGGCTGAGTACGAGTGATTGCACTAGGCTGCGGAAGACGGATCTTGGTAAGAATGGTCTTATTCTTTTCAGCTTCCACATGCTGTAGAACATCTTTTTGGTTGTGTTGTTTGCGTGAGTTTCGAGTGTTAGGTGGCGGTCAACAGTAACTCCAAGGATTTTTAGAGTATCTGAAATAGGAAGATTTAGTTTTGGTGTGTTTATAGCGGTGAATTCATTCGTGTTGTATTGGGAGGTGAGTATCAGGCATTGAGTTTTTTCTGCATTCAGTTTCAATCGAAATGCATCTGCCCAGGTGTTCATGATGTGTAAGCTTTGGTTAATTTCGTTGAGGATTTCTTTAATGTCTTGTTTGAAAGGGATATATATTGTTACATCGTCGGCGTATATATATGGGTTGAGGTTATGGCTTGATAAAAGTTTTGCCAAGGGAATCATCATTAGGTTGAAAATGGTTGGTGATAGGGGTGATCCTTGCGGTACTCCACATTCTGGTGTCCATGCTGCAGACGTAGTTGAATTTGATGTAACCTGGTAGGAGCTCAGGGTTAGGAACCCCTTGAACCAGTTTAGGACATTGCCTCCGATGCCAAAGTATTCAAGTATATGTAGTAGGATTCCGTGGTCAACCATATCAAAGGCACTTGACATGTCGAATTGTAGGAGGAGTATATTGTTGCCGGTTGCAATCATTTGTTTAAATTTAGTCATTAATGTAATTAGTACTGTTTCAGTGCTGTGATTCGATCGGAATCCTGATTGGGCATCATGCAGTATTGAGAACTTGTCTAGGTAATTTGTAAGTTGTTTTGTTACCATCCCTTCGGTTATTTTGGTTATTAGTGGTATGGATGCTACTGGTCTGTAATTAGTTATTTCACTTGCATTTTTCTTTGCGTCTTTGGGTATTGGGGTAAGTAAAGTTTTTCCTTTTTCTTTTGGGAAAAGTCCGTTTTGTAGCATGGAGTTTACATAGTTCGTTAGGTCTGTTATGAATTGTTGTGGGGCTGATTTCATGAGGTTATTTAGGCATATGTCTAGTTTGCAGTAGGATTTGGCGATTCTTTTGAGTGTTCTGCAAGTTCATTTTTCAATTCCATCAATACTCTGGGATGAATACCATCCAGAGAATTTGTCAAATTGTGCCATTATATCTTCCAGATTTATAAAGATTTGATTCAGTTTCTCTGACTTGTCAGCTTTGAATATCATTTCTGGCACCGGTATCTCTCCCAAATCTTCCTCAGTGAAGACCGAAGCAAATAATTCATTTTATCTCTGTGCTATGGCTTTGTCTTCCCTGAGTGCCCCTTTACCCTTCGGTCGTCTAGCACTCCAACTGATTCTTTTGCCTGCTTCTTGCTTTAATTTTACCAGAAAAAGTTTTTGCTATGTGTTTTTGCCTCCAACGCAATCTTTTGTTCAAAGTCCCTCTTCACCTTCTTTATCAGTGCATTGCATTTGACTTCCCATTCCTTATGCTGTTTCTTATTATTTTCAGTCGGATCCTTCTTCCATTTTCTGAAGGATTTTCTTTTAGCTACTCACTTTTTAACCATGTCGGCTGTCTCTTGGCCTTCCTCCTTTTTTAATACATGGAATATAACTGGCCTGGGCTTTCAGGATGGTATTTTTAAACAGCATCCATGCCTGATTTAAATTTTTGACCTTCACAGCTGTTCCTCTAAGTTTTTTTCACTATTCTTCTCATTTTATCATAGTCTCTTTTTTGAAAGTTAAATACTAACATATTGGATTTTCTGTGTGTACTTACACAGAGTTTATATCAAATCTGATCATATTATGATCACTGTTATTAAGCGGCTCCTGCACCATTACCTCCCACACCAGATCATGTGCTCCACTAAGGACTAGGTCTAGAAGTTTTCCTCCTCTTGTTGTCTCCAGTACAAGCTTCCACCAGGTCTCAGAGATGCCTATTATATCTAATTTTCATTTAGTGCAATATATTCTAACTCTCCCATCTTATTTCTTAGGCTTCTGGCATCTGCATATAGACATTTCAAACTACGTTTGTTGTTCCTATTTACATCTTGCTCAGCAGTTGACAGTGATAATTTAGAATCTTGGAAATCTATCTGCTTTTTATCTAAAGTCACCTGCTAGCTTATTTTCAAAAGGAAAGAACGCCCATCTTCCAACACAAATCGGGAGTTGGGCGTCCTTCTTCCGAGGTCGCCCAAATTGGCATAATTGAAAGCCGATTTTTTGAATCCTCAACTGCTTTCCGTCATAGGGACGACCAAAGTTCACAGGGGCGTGTCGGCAATGTACCGAAGGCGGGACGGGGGTGTGGTTTACAAATGGACGTCCTCGGCCGATAATGGAAAAAAAGAAGGGCGTCCCTCATGAGCATTTGGTCGACTTTACTTGGTCCCTGTTTTTTCATGACCAAGTCTCGAAAAGGTGCCCGAACTGACCAGATGACCACCGGAGGGAATCGGGGATGACCTCCCTTTACTCCCCCAGTGGTCACCAACCCCCTCCCACCCTAAAAAAATATTTAAAAACATTTTTTCCAGCCTCTATGCCAACCTCAAATGTCATACCCAGCTCCATGACAGCAGTATGCAGGTCCCTGGAGCAGTTTTTAGTGGGTGCAGAGCACTTCAGGCAGGAAGACCCAGGCCCATCCCCCCCACCTGTTACACTTGTGGTGATAAATGTGAGCCCTCCAAAACCCACCAGAAACCCACTGTACCCACATGTAGGTGCCCCCCTTCATCCCTAAGGGCTATGGTAGTGGTGTACAGTTGTGGGGAGTGGGTTTTTGGTGGGGGCTCAGCACCCAAGGTAAAGGAGCTATGCACTTGGGAGCAATTTGTGAAGTCCACTGCGGTGCCCCCTAGGGTGCCCGGTTGGTGTCCTGGCATGTGAGGGGGACCAGTGCACTACAAATGCTGGCTCCTCCCACAACCAAATAGCTTGGATTTGGTTGTTTGAGATGGGCGTCCTCGGTTTCCATTATCGCTGAAAGCCGGGGACGACCATCTCTAAGGTCGACCTAAATGTTGAGATTTGGGCGTCCCCGACCGTATTATCGAAATGAAAGGTGGGCGTCCATCTTGTTTCGATAATATGGGTTTCCCCGCCCCTTCGCCGAAACGTCCTTAGAGATGGTCCTTAGAGATGGTCGTCCCCGTTCGATTATGCCCCTCCTGGTCTACTGTAGTCACTATTGCAACCTCACTATCGGAATGCACTATCTTCCCTGTTTTGGTGATATCTTTAAAAGATATCTTGTTCCAAACCATGCACTTTTGAACTACTGTCGGCCTTCCCCCAGTAGCTGCTCTATCTCCTTTTTAAATGCCGATGCCAACAGCCTGGTCCCACCCTGGTTAAGGTGGAGCCCATCATTCTGGAATAGGCTCCCCCTTCCCCAGAATGTTGCCTAGTTCTTTACAAATCTAAACCCTCCTCCCTGCACCATTGCCTCATCCATGCATTGAGACTTCAGAGCTCTCTGCCTGTCTCTTGGGCCCTGCGCATGGAACACTTTTGAAAATGCTACCCTAGAGCCTAAACGTGACTTCTAGAACCTCCTTCCCACATTTTCTTATGTCATTGGTACCCACAAGTACCAAGACAGCCAGCTCCTCCCCAGCACTATCTAAAATCCTATCTAGGTGATGCATGAGGTCTACCACCTTTGCACCAGGTAAGCAAGTGACCAGGCGATTCTAACGTCCACCAGCCACCCAGCTATCTACATGCCTAATAATTGAATCACCAACTACAACAGCCATCCTAACCCTTCCCTCCTGGGCAGAAGCTCCTGGAGACACACCCTCGGTGCGAGAGGATATTGCATCCCCTGGTGGGTTGGTCCTGGCTACAGGATTACATCTAGCTTCACCACGATGATGCTCTCTTTTTAGAAGACCTCCCTCCTCCAAGGCAGCACAGGGGCTGCCAGACTGGAGGTGGGATTGCTCTACAATTTCTCTGTAGAACTCCTCTGTGTACCTCTCTGTCTCCCTCAGCTCCTCTAAGTCTACTACTATAGCCTCAAGAGAATGGACTCATTCTCTGAGAGCTAGGAGCTCTTTGCATCAATCACAGACATATAACCTCTCACCAACTGGGAGACAATGATACATGTGACACTCAGTCTAAAAGATTGGTTCCCTCAGAGATCCCAGGAGAGCAAAGGGGCACCCTAGGAGGCACTACTATGGACTTCATATAAATGCTCCCAGGTACACATCTCATGTTGCTCCCTTATCTTGTCTTCTGAACCCTCCAAAACCCACCCCCCAACTGTACATCATTACAATAGCCCTTATGGGTGAAGGGTGCACCTATATGTGGGTACAGTGGGTTTCTGGTGAGTTTTGGTGGGCTCACAATTTCCACCACAAGTGTAACAGGTAGGGAGAGGTATAGAATCCACCACTACACTACTCCAGGGACCTGCATGCAGCTCTAATGGACGTGGCTGTAACATCTGAGGCTGTCATAGAGGTTGGCGAGTACTACTTTTATGCACATTTTCTGGTGGTGAGAGGGGGTGTCAGTGACCATGAGGGAGTAAGGGGGTCTTTCCTGAATCCCTCTAGTAATCATCTGGTCATTTAGGGTACCTTTTGTGTCATATTTGTTAGAAAATCAGGTCTAGACCAAAACGTTGAAGGTTTCACCCTAGACATTTTTGGTTTTGGTCCATTATGGCTGTAAAACATCCAAATGTTAGGCACGCTCTAAGACTACCCTAATCCCACCTTTGAAACACCCCTGACATGCCGCCTTGCAATTTGGATGCCCTGCAGATGAATTGCATAGATATACGTCTGCAAAACAGGTTTCAAAAATACCAATTTGGACGTTTTGATAAGAAATCCGCCCAATTGGTGCTTTATGACACTTTTTGGATGATTTTCTCTTTTGAAAATGAGCCCCATGTTCTCTATCCAAGACAGTCTGGTTTTAGGCAGGGACATACGTAGTACCAAAATAGCCTTGGTGGCCATGGCAGGTGAGATCCATGCTCATGTTGATGCGGGCAAGGATATTTTTCTGGTCCTGCTCAACATGATGTGTCTTTTGACCTAGTGAATCATGTCCTACTACAGTCATTCTTTTTAATATTGATGTTTCTGATACTGTCATGAATGGTTTAAATCTTTCCCATATCCCATATACACTACATTTTTGGGAAAGTTATCAGTCCCTTTCACTGGAAAGTGCAGTGTAACACTCTCTTTACTGTCTTTTTACTCCACTGTTGTCACAGCTGGAACTCAGACTACTATAAAGGAGGTAGTCTTCGCTCATGGTATCATTCTTAATCAACAATTAACTTTCCGTTCTCAAATCAGTGCCTTAGATCTATTTAGGATTATAAATCATTTTACATGCTGTTACCACGAGGCCAGGGCTCCACACACTCTAATTAATGCGTTAGTAACTAATTGCCATTACTATTATAATTCTCTGTATTCTGACTTGACCACAACCAACATCCTTCAATTGCAGCTCTTGCAAAACACAGCAATCAGACTTCTTTGCAACTCTGAGAAGTTTCATCACATTATGCCACTTTTAAAAGGATAGTGCTCACTTCTGATCATGGCCACAATTAAGTACGAAATGGTCTGCTTTAAGTCTTACTTTATTGGTTCACCTCTCTATATTGCTTCCTTATTGATACCTCATATACCTTCACATTCTCTTAGGTTTTCCCAGAGTAATGTTCTCACTCTCTCCCTTGTACAAGTATGATTCGAGCAGAATCAACACAATGCTTTTTATTACTTAGTCTCCTCTCTGGAATTCACTGTTTCTTGAATTTAGGATTGAAATTTGTTCAAAGTTGGAATTAAAACCTGGTTTTTTCTTGATGCATTTGCTGCAGTGTGAGATGATGTTTCCATGATGGCTGAAGATTGTTTGTTATATCCCTATTTTTTGTATAGAGCATGGCGTTTTTATTAATTTTTATAATGTTTTTAATGTACAGAATGTTTCTGGCTCACTTGATTTTATTGTAAACCACCTCCATGTCTTGTAAGGAGGGGTGGTACATGTTAAATAAATAAAACCAGGTAAAGCAGGAAGTAGCCTGATCAAGATGGCGTCCGTGGGAGGAGCAGCGTTTTGAAGCTCCGAGACACGAGTTGGCTTTCTTAGCGTTTCTCTCTATCTTGGCCAAATTATGGTCAAGAGAAAGGGAAAGATTGGGGCTAAAGCCGCTCCTAGCCCCGGGAACAGCTTAATGCAACGACAGCCGACTTTGGAAGACTTTGGGCTTCATCCGCTGGGGTCCCAAGCTATTACCCAGGTTGGATCCCCAGAACAACAACTTGCTGGGGATCTTGGGGTGGAGGCGGTGTCGTTGAGTCCACCCCTCCAGGTTGTGCCGCCGAGACCAGGCGGAGAGACGGATCCCACAGGTGGGCTTCATCTGGAAAGTTTCGAGGCTGGCAGCGGCCCTGTAGGTTTTTCGACACCGGATGCGACGGCATCTGAGCGTGGGGCGGGAGGAGTACAATCTACGCCCTCTTCTATCCAGACGTCTCCACCTGTAAGACTCGGCAAAATACCACGACTGAAAACCGTTACATTGGAGACCCTCTGGGACGCCATCCAGACGATGAACGCGTCCCTACAGCAAATTTCATCAGTATTGACTGCTGAAGTAAAGGATGTTAAAGTTCGA
Organism: Microcaecilia unicolor; assembly: GCF_901765095.1. Lineage (NCBI taxonomy): Eukaryota > Metazoa > Chordata > Amphibia > Gymnophiona > Siphonopidae > Microcaecilia > Microcaecilia unicolor. The sequence continues at coordinate 166,733,683 of NC_044031.1, forward strand.
CAACAGTTAATAGAGTCGAGAATGATGAAGCAAGAGGAGAAAAGTGAGTCAAATTTGCTTGTGATAAAAAAATTACAGACTCTAGTCGATAATGTCTTAATGGAGAGAGAAAGGGATCAAAGGAAAGTTGAATTTTTGGACAATCAGCTTAGACAAAATAACTTAAGATTCTTAAACTTTCCTAAAAACCCTTTGCTACCTCCAGTAGAGATGTTACAGAAATATTTTTTGGATATATTAAGAATTCCAAAAGAAGCTTTTCCTCCGATTGTTAAGGTCTATTATATCACAGGAACTAAACCAAATTTGGGGACAGTTCCAGATTTGAATCTTACTCAATTTCTTGAAACATCATTAGAGACTATTATTGAACGCACTACTCTCCTGGTGTCTTTTGCATTAGAGACGGATCGAAATAATATATTGAGACTTTACTTCAAATCTATGGCAGCCCAGTTTTATGGATCGAAAATACAGATATTTGCAGATGTTAGTAAGTCTACACAGAAAAAGAGGCGAGAGTTTTTGGGGCTTAGGTCACGAATTCTCTCCCTGGGAGGAACATTTAAACTAAAATTTGCATGTAGATGTCTTATGTCATTTAGTAATGCTCATTATGTATTTTTTGACCCAGAAAAACTGAAGCACCTTGTAATAAGTAAGGAAAGTAGAGATGGTCAAGCCTCGGTGGCACCAGCAGGGAGCTAAAACCGTTGGTAAAGCTTGGGACTCCATCCTCCCAATGTTATAATAAGAGTTAATTCTAGTTTTTCCTTGAAACCATTACTTTGTATCTTGATCGTACCCATTTTGTGGTCTAAGTGTATAAGATATATTCTGAAAATCCATGAAAATGTAATGGATGGATTATTTTTCTTGTGATATATTGCCTGTTTGCTGACATTTATTATATGTGAATGTATTATTTTGAAATCTAATTAAAAAAAAACAGGTAAAGCAGCATAACAGCAGTAGAGCAAAAACCCAAGGTATGAAGAAATGTGCAAGCAGGCAGAGAAAGGTTTATCCCTACCCTTTATGAGAGGCATAAACAAATACCTACTCCTCCTCCTCTTCTCACACTACAGCTTCAGATGGGATAAAGCTACTTTTTCCCCCTCATCTTTAGTTTTTCTATTTCTAGACAGTGTGAGGGTAATTTTATAACAGATTACCTAGGTTCAGAAATTGAGTAGGCGACTATTTTTAGCCTATTTGATAAAGGCACAAAGGCGCCTATCAGGCTTATTTTCGAAAGTGATCATCAGCCATTTCCCGACATAAATCGGGAGATGGCCGGCAATCTTTCAAAAGCGGCCAAATCGGTATAATCGAAAGTAGCTGTTTTGACTGCATCGCCACTTTCCCGTTGCCTTGCTGGCAAAAGTTCAAGGGGGGCGTGTCGGCGGCTTAGCGAAGGCGGGGCATGGGCGGGCATAGGCATGGCTACCAGATGGCCGGCTTTCACGGATAATGGAAAAAAAAGCGGCATTAAGCAGTATTTCGCCGGGTTTACTTGGTCCTTTTATTTTCACAACCAAGCCTCAAAAAGGTGCCCCAACTCACCAGATGACCACCGGAAGGAATCGGGGATGATCTCCCTGTACTCCCCCAGTGGTCACCAACCCCCTCCCACACTAAAAAAATACAAATAAAACACTTTTGTGCCAGCCTCTATGCCAGCCTCAAATGCCGTACCCACCTCCATGACAGCAAAATGTGTTCTATCCTCTGACAGCCGTTCCCTGGTTGTGATGTGGCTCTCGGGTGAGTGTGACACCTTTTCTGTTAGGTGCACTGCAGAGTCACATCAGCAATGCATTGTGGTGGGTGTAGGGTAGTGGGCTCTACTCCCATGGTGCTTTTCCCCCTGCTAACTGGGTCAGAGTGTGTCCAGTTTTGTTTCCGACAGTCCATGAGGTAGTGGCCATTTTTGTAAGCCACTTTAGATCCCTTTCATGTGTTACTCACGTTAGAAAACTTAGTTATTACCTTGAATGTTGCTGAAAGAGGGCATTGTACACCATTCTGCCAGCTCTGACCTACTGCTCATCTCAGTACTGGGGAGACTCTTTGCCAGTGGGGCACAACCTCTGATCTGCAGTTAACTGTGAGTAAACGTGCTTATTCAAATAAAGGACTTTTTCAAAGAGATTAGTCTTCAGGTGTCAACTGGTGTGCCAAGGATATACAGCAGCAACAAGTCCTAGAGACCTGCATGTATGCAGGTCCATGGAGCACTTTTAGTGGGTACCGCAGTGCACTTAAGGCAGACGGACCCAGGCCCATTCTCCCCTACCTGTAACACTTGTGCTGGTAAATGGGAGCCCTCCAAAACCCACTGTACCCACATGTAGTTGCCCCCTTCACCCCTAAGAGCTACGGTAGTGTTGTACATTTGTGGGTAGTGGGTTTTGGGGGGGGGGTTGGGGGCTCACCACCCAAAGTAAGGGAGCTATGCAAGTGGGAGCTTTTTCTGAAGTCCACCACACTGACCCCTAGGGTGCCCATTTGGTGTCCTGGCATGTGAGGGGGACCAGTGCACTACAAACGCTGGCTCCTCCCACGACCAAATGCCTTGGATGTCGCTGGGTTGGAGATCGCCGGCATTTGTTTCCATTATCGCTGAAAAACAAAACCGGCCATCTCAAACCTGGCGAACTCTGGCATTTGGCCGGTCTAAACCGTATTATCGGAAAAAAAAGATGGCCGACCATCTTTTTTGATAATACGGTTCCGGCCAGCTGTATTGCCGCCGCCAAAATAGATCGCTGGCGATCTATTTCGCCAGCGACGTTCGATTATGCCCCTCCACGTGTCTTTATAAAACACTAGGCAGAAATTGCACCAAGATTGAAACCATAGACATTTGCACTTGCTCAGAAACAATCATAAATGTTAGTGCCTAAAGTATGAGTGTACAAGCATATTCTATAAAATATGTACATAAATCACAATGTCTGTGCTCCAGCCAGACTCTGCCCCTGAACATGCCTATATGCAGGTCACATAAAAATATGTGCTTTCTTGTCACTGCACATGTGTCACCCCTGATATAATTTTATAAAAGTCTTTTTATGAGTGACTCCCCTTCATGTATATCTAAAATGGTTTTTGCTAAACTCTCTGTGACAGTGCAAACCCATGCTCTCTCATATTTGCATTTGTTTCACTATTTCCATTATAAAGTTCAACTATCAGGTTTCCATTTACTTTACAAGTGGTGTGATTCTTACACCCACAAACTGAAGGTATGCATGTATATGTACATGGCATCCTTTGCCTTGCCCTGCCTGTTGCCTTATCAAGTCTCTTCCAGTCCTCTTGCTCTTTTCAGTTTAACATTCTCACTAAGGAGTCTGTCTGCTTTGCAGTCTGTAGTACACATTGAGGGGCATAATCGAACGAAAACGTCTATCTCCATGGGCGTTTATCTCCGAGATCGGGTCCGTGAAGGGGCGGACCGAACCGTATTTTCACAAAAAAATAGACGTCCATGTTTTATTCGACAATTTGTGAGCTGGGCGTTTTTGTTTTTCAGCGATAATGGAAAATGAAAGCGCCCAGCTCAAAAACGAATAAATCCAAGGCATTTGTTCGTGGGAGGGGCCAGGATTCGTAGTGCACTGGTCCCCCTCACATGCCAGGACACCAACCGGGCACCCTAGGGGGCACTTTTACAAAAACCAAAAAAAGGTAAAAGAGCTCCCAGGTGCATAGCACCCTTCCCTTGTGTGTTGAGCCCCCCAAATCCCCCTCAAAACCCACTGCCCACAAGTCTACACCATTACTATAGCCCTAAGGGGTGAAGGGGGGCACCTACATGTGGGTACAGTGGGTTTGGGGGGGTTGGACGACTAATAAGCATTAAGCAGCACAATTGTAACAGGTAGGGGGGGATGGGCCTGGGTCCACCTGACTGAAGTCCACTGCACCCCCTAACAACTGCTCCAGAGATCTGCATACTGCTGCCAGGGAGGTGGGTATGACATTTGATAGTGAAAATAAAAAGTTGTGAAACATCATTTTTTTTGTGGTGGGAGGGGGTTAGTGACCACTGGGGGAGTCAGGGGAGGTCATCCCCGATTCCCTCTGGGGGTAATCTGGTCATTTAGGGCACTTTTTGGGGCCTTATTTGTGAAAAAACAGGGTCCGATTTAGGTCGGAACTTGGGCGTTTTTCTCGTTCGATTATAAGCAGGATTCTGACTTTTCTATGACAGTACACAGTCACACAAACTGAGGTCTGATATTTTTCATCCTTTCTTTTACTTTTCTAGCCTGTAGCTTCTAACCACCTACGCTTTCCTTCTGAAAGCCAAGAAAAGAATACAAACACAAAACTATGCTTGTTTCAGTTTCCTGCTACCATCATCAGCCATGGTAGTCAGAAGTGAGGCTGAGTTAGACTTACGTGATTGCTTGTCAAAAGGATTCAACATGATAGGTCGTTTGATGACTGCTTCTAATGGTTAAAGCAGCAAGCTGAGAACCAGGGAAGCCAAAGTTCAAATCCAACTGTCACTCCTTGTGATATTAGGCAAGTCACTTAACCTTCCATTGCTTTAGGCACAAACTTAAGGGCCCTATTACTAAAGTGCATTAGGAAATGGGCTTAGTGATTTTAACGTGGGACTTTCCAATGTAGTAAAGCCATTTCTAACACAGCAATATTTAAGACGTTTCAATTTTTTTTTCATTAGGTTAAGATACCTTAAAAAAGCTATTTAGGAGGTGCTAAGTGCTCCTTCATTAACTCTGTGTTAGCCAGTGAGCATGCGCTAATGCAAACCACTAGCTAGTTTACACTTCCATGCCCATTCCCCACCCATGATAAAATATGGCCCTTCCTGAAAAAATTACAAAGAAATATAAATAACATGTGATTAGTTTGTGCTGACAAGCAAATTACCACAAAACACTTTAATGTATTTTGCAGTAGGACTTTTTTTTCCTGCATTAAGCATGCATTAACACTTAATGCGGGTCTTTTACTATGCGCTAGTAAGCCCAATGTGGACTTAGCGCTCACTAAACCGGAAGTACCGCTAGGCTACCGCAGTAGCCTGGCAGTAGTTCCCACCCCCAGCATGCGCCATTTCCGGTGCTAGAAAAACATTTTTATTTTGAAGTGCTAGTGTTTACCTGGCAGTAATCGGGCAGTGCTGTGCACTGCCTGGTTACTGCCAGGTTAGCATGGGAGACCAGACCACCACCTCAATGGGTGGCAGCAAGTGGTCCCCCTCAAAATGGCCACAGAGCAAGTGCTTCACTTGCTACACGGTCATTTCTTTAAAAAAAATAAAACAGCCTTTTACCCGCTGCAGTAAAGGGGGGCCTCAGCACGCATCAAAAACATGTACTGATGCCAGTGCAAGCACCCTTTAGTAAAAGGACCCCAATTTGTTTTAGAAAAAGGGCCCCTTAAATTGCAAGCATTTTGAGGACAGTGAAATACCTACTGCACCTGAATGTAACTCACCTTAAGCTACTACTGAAAAAGTATGAAATCCTACTATATAAATGAAGAGCGACCGACGTGCCGCACATGCGCAGAACGTCACAAATCTCTTCCGAGTTCCGACGTTGACCGGCGAGCACCAGGCGGGCAGGGATCGTCTGACAGCAGCTCCGAGGCGCACTCCGTCTCCGACAGGTACGATGAGCTGCTGCCGCTGCTGTGACCCGGGCGCTTTCCTCTGCCACCATCCCCTGGGGCGGCTTTCCTGGGCGGGGGCTCGGCTGCACCCGGCGTTGCTCCGACCGCTTTCTTGCCCATTTTAATGAGCTCAACGGCTTGTAAATAAATAAATAACCTTGTCCCAAGGTAGCTCCACTGTGTTCAGCCAAGCAAAAAAGGTAAAGCTTTTGTCCTAGCTCTATAGATTGTACCACTGTCATAATGCAGCGAATGATTTTTCATTTATTCCATTTTCTTGTCCATTTGGATTGTTTATAAGGGAACAAACTGAAAATAGCCTCAAGCATGGCATTGAATCATTTGTTTTAAAATGAATGAACATCCCTACTAGATACACAAGAGAGAATGGTAAAGGGTGCCTTGCAATCAAACCAGCTTGAAGGCATCTTGAAGGATGTTATTTGTTTTCTTAAAGAAAATCTGTGTGTGGCTGCTCCGATTTTCCAAACCTGTGGTCAGGTTTTAAATTAAGTTCTCTTCTTTTGCCCTGGATTGGATGAAATCAATAGCTATTTTATTTATTAATAAAAAATAAAGCAGCTTAAATAACCTTTATTGTAACTTTATTGTTGATCATCATTACTCACATTTCGACAGACGTTAGATGTGCCTAGCCTGTGCTTAGGACCAAGGACACTGCAAAGTAATGTATATAAATTGAGTTTTATTGATCATGAAACATCTGCTGGCACTTAAATATGTTGACATATAAACAGCACCATAAGCTTTGCAAGTTTGCATTTTTTTTTCATTCCTCATAAAATTATAATTTATAATCAAATGTTCTCTGTTTTGTTTCCTTTATCACCTTCATAAAGATAAAGTAATACAACTAGGAGTTTTGAATCACAAACCCATTAAAACATTGCAGTCTTAAGGTTTGTTATGATTTATGGGGAAGCAACTTCATTACTTTTCCTTTAGAGCTGAAGTTACTGTTTAATTTCATTTTGCCTGTCGCGGTGTGGGAACTATCGTGTGCACTTTTTTTTTTCCTTAGAAATGAAAATGTAGTACTCTTTTCGTAATGAGCATTTGTCATTAAGGTGACAGTACAAACTTTGGGATGCTGAAGATTCCAGAACCTTAGTTAAGGTGAGCAGGCCTGAAATCAAACTGTAGATGTCATGAAGCATTAAAAAAATAAAGAACAAATAAATATAAAACACATACATACATAAACCTTTCTCACATTAAAATGCAACAACATTTAACAGCACCTGTATTTGTTGCATCATTTGAACTGTTGAAAGCTCTTACAATACCAGTAGCTCTTATTGTAAATTGCATTTGCTGAGCAAGTTGCAGAGGTTACTGCCAAAAATGGACTTTGTGAGAGTAGAAGCTATGGTCTTAAGTGGCCTTGACTACTGTAATGTTGCCTATTTGGGTCTGCCGGCAATTTGCATCCAGTCACTTCAGGTAGTTCAGAATTCGGCAGTGCGGTTCTTCTTTACACTGCTGAAGCTTGCTCATATTTCTGCCTATCTGAAAAGACTGGGGTGGTTGCCCATTGCATATCGTGTTACATTTCAACTGTCATTGTTACTCCATTGTGTTTTGCATCAGGAGTCTTCTTTCAAATCCCAGCAAACATACCATTTTTATGTGTGCTATGAATTAAGAAATAATTCAGCTCACTTATAATTTATAACTTTTTGATGGACCTCAGCGGCAACTCTTTTCACATCAGCACCTTCTACTCACGGCTCACCTGCCTCCTCATCGGCCTCATTATACTCAAAATGGCTCATATTTTTAACGCTTAATTCTATCTTATTTACTTCTATCCAAAAATTCAAATAGAATAACAACTTTAGAAAGTGCAGGACCTAGACGCCAAACCACATGTTCAATGTTTCACTTAATGCTGCCTCAGGGTGTGGTCCAGTAGCACTATTTAAAAAGGGAAAACTATTAACAAAAACTTATAATATATCTATTACTTAAAATAGCACAAGCCCATACACCCTACAATTCATTCCTAGGTAATTGTCTGTCTTCCAAGCACTGCGCCAAATCCTGCTCTGCTCATTCTCATTATGTAATGGCACAGGGCTTGTGTTCTCTTATAACTCACAAGCCAGTCTCCACCAGAGAAAGCATTCCCCTCACAGTAATGACAACCAATCCAACTCCTGATTTAACCCCCTTGGGGCTACTGTATCCAGTCCAGTGTGTCTATACATTTTAGATATAAAGTTATTCTTCAGATATGCTGCACTATTTCCCATCCCCCATCTTTCTTTATTGTCAGCCACATGAAGGAATTTCTGACTGGTCACAAACTCTGATGGTTCCTCATGTTGCTAGGGCAACTCAGCTACCTGGTATAACTTGTTACAAATGTAATTTACTGTGAAGAGGTATGGCAAGGACACCAATTGCAAACCTCCAGCACATATGAAAGACCCAATTACAAGTCTCCAGCACATATGCAGCACCTATGATTGGCCCAGGGTAGAGGAGAGGTGGATGCTCACCACAGCCTATAAAACCACGCTGCAGACAAAGAAACTCTGAAAAACTAAGCATGCTTGGAGAGCGAGTTTCAGATCTATCCAGTGGCCTATTTTTTCCTGAAGGGGGTGCTCTCCCCCCTCCATAGAAACTAATTCTCTTTATCTAAGAATCTTTCTTTCATTCGTTCTTTCTTTCTTTCTTTCTTTCTTTCTTTCTTTCTTTCTTTCTTTCTTTCTTTCTTCCTTTCTTTCTCTCTCTTCTTTCTCTCTGTTCTGTGACCTTTGTATGAGGAATAAGCTTTCCTTCCTCCTTTTTCTCTTCTTTATATAATTAGTCTGATTACTTATAATTACCAGAGGTACTGATGTTAGATTTTGAAAGTTTGTTATAACATCACTGATATCTGATGCTGTGCTGGTGGGTGAGTAATAAAAAGACTTAATTTTCTCTAATTCTTGTTGATTTTTTCGCCTATAATATTTTGTAATATTTCGTAAGTTGTTTAGAGAATAGCAAACCAATCCACCATTGTTTATTATAATTAAGTAAGCTATCCATGTTGTCCTCCTCTCACCCCACTTCTACATAGTAACGTGCAGGTGATGGCAGAAAAAGACCTGTACGGTCCATCCAGTCTGCCCAACAAGATCTATTCTATTTTGTCAATCATCCTCCAGCGCATATCTAAAGTATGTTGACATTCTAGCCAATGGCTCACAATAGAGGCTGATAATGTGGATGGGTTTATATGTGATTTATGCTCTGTTAAATGTTGATTTATGGGCCTAGAAGATCTGCCCTCATATAATAGCTCACAATTGCAACTGCTGTTACAGTCTGAATTACTATGGGATCCTATCCTCCGCCGAGATGCGGGGAAATTGCCATTCTAAACCCTCCTTCACCAACTCACACCACTGGCAATTACCACACATCCCATGCCCCAATAAAGGCTCATGCTGGTGATAATAATCACTCCACTTGGAGGTGAGAACTTCTCCTACTGTTCTCACTCTCTGATATGATATCTTGGGGCACTCCTGAAAACACTGATGACTTCTTAATATCCCTAATATTTATGTACCAATGCTGTCGCTCTAGAGCTACCACTAACAAAGGGTACTGCTACCAATAACCTATTTTCTTGATTAGCATTAGAATATTGGAGCAGTCTGTGAATCAAATATGCCTATTTCTAAGAACTTGAATAATAGTTAAACTAACTCTAAATGTATAGCAATGGAAACTATTAAAATGTAACACCAATGTAGCAATTTTCATCAGAAAAGATAGTAAGTCTCTGAGGGTGGGCACACAATTATTTAATTTCTCTGAAATCACTTTCAAAGTCCAGTGCTGGGAAATTTCAGTATATAAAGCCACCACATCCAGGGTAACTAAGATAGTTGTTTTAGTAGTTTGCACCTCCTGAATATCTTGTGAAAAATGAGTAGTATCCTGTGGGGATTAAACCTTTCTGCATCCCTCCTCTTGGCTTTCCAACAACACTATCTGGAAAAGATTTTTGGATGATGTGTATTTTCTTTGGGAGGATTCAGTTGAGCAGCAAAAATTTTTTTACAATGCCTAAATTCTCTCTTGCCAGTATTACAGTTTACAGTGGCTTTTAATTTTAAAACCATTGATTTTCTAGATGTGTGTTTGAAATTAGGGATGGTAAAATACATACTACTGTACAACGAAAGCCCATATTTAGAAATACTTTGTTACATTTTAATAGCTTCCATCCCTGAAAGTTAGTTTACCCATTAGTCAATTTCTTAGAATTAGGCGTATTTGTTCCACGGACAGTGAATTTGAATATCAAGCTACATTGTTATGGGATTGATTTGTAGCTAGAGGCTACCCTCCTAAGGTAGCTAAGAACGCTTATCTTAGAGCCAAGTTTACGCAGCAGGACTTACTGATCCAATATTCTAATGCTAATCAAGAAAATAGGTTAGTGGCAGAAGTACCCTTGGTTAGCGGTAGCTCTAGAGCAACAGCATTGATACATAAATATTGGGGTATTAAGAAGTGTTTTCAGAAGTGCCCCAAGATAGCATATCAGAGAATGAGAACAGTAGGAGAAGTTCTCATCTCCAAGCGGAGTGATTATCACCAGCATGAGCCTTTATTGAGGCATGGGGCGTGTGGTAAGTGCTAGTGGTGTGAGTTGGCGTTGGGTTTAGAACGGCAATTTCCCACATCTCAGCGGAGGATAGTATCCCATAGTAATTCAGACTGTAACAGCAGTTGCCATTGTGAGCTATTATATGTGGGCAGATCATCTAGGCTCATAACGCAATGTTTAACAGAATATAAGTCCTGTATAAACACGGCCACAATATCAGCCCCTATTGTGAGCCATTGGCTAGAATGTCAACATACTTGGTTAGATATGCACTGGAGGTTGATTGACAAAATAGAAATAGGGTGGGAGGGGGGTGGCATGGATAACCTACTTAATTATAAAGAACAATGGTGGATATTTTCACTGGATACAGTAGCCCCTAGAGGGTTAAGTCAAGGAGTTGGATTGGTTGTCATTACTGTGAAAGGACTGTTTTCTCTGGTGAAGACTTGCTTGTGAGTTATAAGAGAACACACGCCCTGCATCATTACATAAAGAGAATTAGTAGAGCAGGATTTGGCACAGTGCTTGGAAGACAAACAATTACCCAGGTACAAACTGTAGGGTGTCTGCGCTGTTGTGATTTTAAGTAGTAAATGTATTATAAAGTTTTTCTTAATAGTTTTTCCTTTTTTTATAGTGATACTGGACCACACCCTGAGGCAGCATTAAGCAAAACAAGGCACATATCAGTGGTTTGGTGTCTGCACATTGTAAGGTTGTGTTATTCTATTTTAAGTAGAGGAGTGTGGTAGCCGTGTTAGTCCACTCTTAAGGTTATCAATAGAAATCAAACAAAATAAAACATGGAAAAGAAAATAAGATGATACCTTTTTTATTGGACATAACTTAATACATTTCTTGATTAGCTTTCGAAGGTTGCCCTTCTTCCTCAGATCGGAAATAAGCAAATGTGCTAGCTGACAGTGTATATAAGTGGAAACATTCAAGCATTACTATGACAGTCTGACAGGGTGGGAGGAGGGGAGTGGGTAGGAAGTATGCATGGGGACATCAAAGCATATCATTGATATTCTAACAGGATGGGTGTGGATAGGTGAGGGGAGGGTGATCAACAGAGACATACAGCTTTATGGTTTATAATGGGCTAGGAACCCCAGATCCTTGTTAAGTCCTTTCTGTTGGGTGTTAAAATATTCAATCATTCTGACTTCAAAGGTCTTACGTTCTTGTATGGTTTTAAAGTTACCTTTCAGGATTCTCACTGTGAAGTCACTGGTACAGTGTCCTGGTCCTGTAAAATGTTGACCAACAGGCGTGGGAACCCTGCTGGCACCAGTATTGTTCATATGATGGCTTTGTAAATTGAATCTTGTCTTAAGCATCTGGCCTGTTTCTCCATTATAGCATCCTTCGTTACATTTTTTACACTGAATGATATATACCACATTGGAAGATGAGCAAGTGAAAGATCCCTTTATGTTGAATATCTTTCCTTTGTGGATGACTTTGGGGTCCTGTGAAATATTTTGGCATAGTTTGCAACTGGATAAATTACAGGGAAGTGTGCCCTTCTGTTCCTTTTCAGTCTGTGATGGAAGTTTACTTCTGATTAGCTTGTGTTTTAAATTGGGTGGCTGTCGGAAGGCCAGTACTGGTGGGGATGGGAATATCTCTTTCAGTAATTCATCCTCCTGGAGTATAGGTTGTAGATCTCTTATGATTTTCCTCAGTTTTTCCAGCTCTGGATTGTATGTCACCACAAGGGAGGAGGCAATATTCTTGGAGATTATTTTGGGGTTGTAGCCTCTCTGTTTGAAGGATTCAGTCAGGCTTTTAAGGTGTCTGTCTCTGTCCCCTGGGTCAGAGCAGATACGGTGGTATCTTGTGGCTTGGCTGTAAATGATGGATCTTTTTGTTTGTGAAGGATGGAAGCTGGAGTTGTGGAGGTAGCTGCATCTGTCTGTGGGTTTCTTGTATATAGATGTTTGTATACAGCCATCACTGATTGAGACTGTGGTGTCCAAAAAATTGACTTTTTCTGGGGAGTAGTCAATTTTGAATCTGATTGTAGGATGGTATGTATTGAAGGCGGAATAAAATTGTTTCAGAGTTTCTTCACCCTCAGTCCAAATCATAAAAATGTCATCGATGTACCAGTAGTATTTTAGAGGTTTGGTCTGGTGTGTATTCAGAAATGTCTCTTCCAGCTCAGCCATAAAAAGGTTGGCATATTGGGGTGCTGTCCTGGTGCCCATCGCAGTGCCCATTATTTGCAGATAGATATCATTGTTAAAGTGGAAGTAGTTGTGAGTTAAAATGAATTTGATTAATTTTGTAATAGTTTCTGGTGAGTATTGATGGTCCAGTGTGGATTTTTTTAGGAGTCTTCCACATGCAGCTATGCCATCCGCATGTGGAATGTTACTGTATAGTGATTCTACATCCATCGTGACCAGAAGGGTGTTAGGTGGTAGTTGCTTGATATTTTTCAATTTATTCAGAAAGTCTGTGGTGTCTTGTATGAAGCTGTTAGTTTTGTGTACGAGAGGTTTCAGAATTCCCTCTATGAATCCAGATATTTCTTCCGTGAGTGTGCCAATACCTGATATGATTGGTCTGCCAGGGTTTCCCGGTTTGTGGATCTTGGGTAGCATGTAGAATGTGCCCACGGAAGGTTGATTTGGTATGAGTTTCTTCAGGTGAGGTTGCGCTTGTGTAGGAAATGTTTTGATAAGGTCTTTCAGCTGTTTTGTGTAATCCTGTGTGGGGTCCTCAGTTAGTTTCCTGTAGTATTTATTGTCTGAGAGCTGTCTGTGCCCCTCTTCAATGTATTTTTGTATGTCCATAATTACCACTGCGCCTCCTTTGTCTGCGGGTTTGATGATAATGCGTTCGTTAGTTTGTAGGGTTCTTATGGCCGCTCTTTCTGGTGGGGTAAGATTGTACAGGATTCTCTTTTGTTTGTTGGAAAGTTGGGATTTCACCCTATGTCTGAAACTTTCTATGTAATTATCCAGCTTGTAGTTTTGTCCCTCCTGTGGGGTGAAATAAGTGTTCTATTGTTTAAGACTGTATTCCGGTCTGTTTGGTGTCCCTTTATTATAGAAATGTGTTTTAAGGCGCATTTTTCTAAAGAATTCCTCTAGGTCTGAGTATAGTTGGATTAAATCTAGTTCCCTGGACGGGCAGAATGAGAGCCCTTTGGATAGCACCGAGACCTCATGCTGTGATAATTGATGGTTCGAGAGGTTTATTATCCCCATTTGGTTTGCATCTGTAAAGGTGTGATCAGTATTCCCTGGTTTGTTTGGGCTCTGATTTTCACATGCCTCAGATGTGTATCCAAGTGTCTCCAAGGTGTCTGGGGATGTTGGTTCTGCAGAGTTATAGCTATTCAAGGATAAGCAGTTTCTCTCTCTTTGATTTTGAAGAAGAGAATATAGCTTTATTTCCTTTTTGTGGATAGCAATGTATTGTTTTTCTCCTTGGATGTTATGTAGGTCCTCTTTAAGCTGGTTCACAAGGTGTGGATGTAATTCCTCCATGTTCCTCATGGTTATATCCCTTTGGGTTTGTATTATTCTTTTTTTTCTTGTAGAGTTGATGTATAAGTTCATTTCTTAGTTTCTGACTAGTGCGTTTGCAGAGTTTCTCTGCATAGTCAGAATTGTAAGTAGTAGCCAAAGGATTTTTGATCCTTAGTCCTTTGGGAATGATGTCATTCTTCTTGCAGATTGTCAGAAAGTAAAGATGACTGTTCACTTTTGTTTCTTTTTCCAAAAGTTTGTTCATTTGCTTTTTCATGTGGCTGTATGCGGTATCTTCCATCTTAAGTAGAGGAGTGTGGTAGCCGTGTTAGTCCACTCTTAAGGTTATCAATAGAAATCAAACAAAATAAAACATGGAAAAGAAAATAAGATGATTCTATTTGAAATTTTGGATAGAGTTAAATAAGATAGAATTACACATTGAAAATATGAGCCATTTTGAGTATAAAGGGACAGATGAGGAGGGAGGTGAGCCATGAATAGAAGATGCTCATGTGAAAAAAAGTCGTCACTGAGGTCCAACAAAAAAGTTATAAATTGTAAGTGAGCTGAATGATTTCTTAATTAGTATCACACATAAAGTGGTATGTTTGCTGGGAAATTTTTGGAGAAGTATGTGTTGTTTCCCTGCATAAGAAGGTTGGCCATAAGTATATGCCATCTCGGCAGTTGCAGTCAATGATGGCTTGTGATTTAATGGTGCCTGCTTTGAATCAACAGCGTTTGGAAGTAACAAGGAAGGGAACTTTCTCAATTGCAGGACCAACTAAGTGGAATAAATTGCCTTGTGCACTAAAAAATTAATGTAATTTATTGACATTCAAACGTCATTTGAAAGCACATTTTTTATATCTGGCCTACCACGTTCCTACTAGGTTTGATTGACTGCTTGGGAAGTTTTGGACTTTACTGGTATATGATTGTCATTGTTTTGTTCATTATTGTTGATGAACTTGTTTATTGATTGTTTTTATTTATATGATTTTATGTATATTACTTTTGTTTGTCGCCCTGGATAAGAGTGGGTTACAAGTAATAAAACCAAACCACACCAAACCAATATTGATAAGTGTTTTTGTGTGCCATGTGGCTACAGAGAACTCACTAGGCAAGTCGTCAGCTGTGTGCCCCTTGATCCCCTCCATTTTTGAGCTGGGCGCTTTCATTTTCCATTATCACTGAAAAACAAAGATGCCCAGCTCACAAATTGTCGAATAAAACATGGACGTCTATTTTTTTTTCGAAAATACGGTTCGGTCCGCCCCTTCACGGACCCGTTCTCAGAGATAAACGCCCATGGAGATAGACGTTTTCGTTCAATTATGCCCCTCTATGTATCATCAAGGATTTATCTTAAATATTAATACATACTGATAAGTATGGTCACTATTGGATGAAGGTTTATGGATCACCATCAATCAGTGACTGTGGATTTTGCGGGAGATGTCGCATACCTCTGCACGATTGATAAAATCTGGTTATTGAAATATATTGTTGGAGGGGGTATGGACTCACCATTTGTTGTTTGTAAAGATACTGTATGTTTTATGATCAGTATCCTGATGTATTAGTTACGATATATATAATAAATTAAATAATGTTTCAAAAGTTTAGTATGCTTTATGGAAGAGTCTGTTTTGTGGGAAAAAATGGTTTTATCTTGAAATTAGTTTAATAATGTAGTTCGCTGTAGAGTGTGCTAATTGTAGTAGTATCATTTGATAAGCACACATTTAATATTGATTTCTCTAACATAATAATTGGCATATATTCTTGCTGCCAGAAACTGACTTACCAGGGCAAAAGTCTGCCATGGGTGCCATTGAATTAGCACATCTGAGAGGTTTCTCCTAAATCTTTGAGCCCTAAGTAAGGTGCTTAGCTGGCTACACCTTAATACGAACCTGCCAAGCAGCTCAAGTTATGATTTCTGGCCTTCAATAAAAGCACACAGAAGGTCATAATGTATATCCTTCCATTTTTAGCATCCCATATGGCCTGAGCATCTAGTGAACAGAGCTTGTCCTTCAAAATCAGTAGTAACATTGTTAGGTCATGCATTAATCATCATCCAAGTGCAGGAGGACACAAGTTTTCAATTCACTCAGATCTGTACGTAAAAGCAGGAGATTCCTTTCCACTCAGGTTCCCATGGTACTACCGGCACAAGATTCTTATGACAATATTTTTGGTATCCACTTAAACAGCATTTCAGTAAAGAATAAAAGGAAGGGATTGCGAGGATTTTTTACATTGAAACTTTTGACATTATGAGCTCTCATAAATCATGAAAAAGACCACCCTCATTCATCCCATCTCATCCCCTGGGGCAACAGTTTCCTGCTGTAAGGGTAGGCCGTGTAGTCCATTATGTTACATTTGTCAGCAAAATAGGGATTTATTACACTGACATAGGAGGAAAACAAATTACTGTGAAATTATGCAAATGTTAATTTTATTTCACCTACTCTTTGTAATGGATCATTACTTTCTTCTCCTTTCTAATTAGCTTTGAGAAATATGGATGCAGTTTGTTAATCTTTCATTTCTTTTGCCCTTTGCAGCTTCTTTGTTCCTAGTTTATAATGGTCATACGTATCAGAGGATTTGACTGACTGCAGGGCTTCACAACCCAGCAAACCTGGCTTGCCCAAATGGTTTTAAATAGCGGGGTACTCAAGTGTCACACATATTTATTTGTAGCATTATTTTCTAATGTATTAAAAGTCTCTCTGCACTATGGACCAAATTCTATATATGTCGCTTAAATATTAGCACGGAAAAAAATGAGTGCTACATGCTATTCTATCAACAGCACTCTTAGCTGGGCGCTGTTCATAGAACTGCGGCTAGTGCCAGTATCTCCACCTATCTTTTAGACACGAGGGTTTACACCAACTGAAACCTGGTGTACATCCCTGCACCTCAATTAGGCACAGATCTGCCATATTCTAAAGCACCGCATGCAAATTCTTGGAACGCCCATGACCCGCCCTGCCCCCTCCATGGCCACACCCCCTTTTAGATCCATGCACCTCTTTATAGAATAGCGCCTAGCAAGAAGCACGCATAAATTCAAATTATTGCCAATTAGCACCGATAATTGATTATCAGTGCTCAATTATTGCCACTAATTGGCTCATTACTCAAATTGTGTGCACAAATTAGGCAGACACCCAAATCTGGGGGTATATGGCTGCACTGGTTCTCTCTTTATCTGAATATGCCAGATGAAAAAGTGGCAGTACATCCTGGAGCAGGAGATCTCATCCCAGTCCTCAGGACACACCCAATCAGTCAGGTTTTCAGGATACCCACAATGAATATGCATGGGATAAGTTTGCATACAATGGAGGCAGTACATGCAGCTATATTTCATGCATATTTATTGTGAGTATCCTGAAAACATGACTGGCTAGGTGTGCCCCAAAGACTGGCTTGAGAACCCCTGGCTTGGAGGAAACTGTTGCACGTGGAGTGGCAGATTCTCTAGTCTACAAAATAATCGCTTCATTTGTTGGGATGATTAATGTTACGGCCAGCTTCTTGTGTTTAACCCAGTTTGATGGTCTTTGTCTTTTTTTTTCTGCTTTTTTACCTGGAAACCTGCCACATTTGTTTCTTGCACAGTAAGAGAAATGTATTCTTTTGCACACAGCTTAATTGTTAGGAGCTAGTAAAATCAAGAACAGGTAATGGGTAATTCTATAATCTAGGTGCTGACGTCTACACACCACTTGTGTGGGAAAATGTCTATAATACTAGCGCTTATGTTTGCATATGTGTGCACATACCAACAGAAGTAATAGCAGGACACCTAAGCACTAGTCTACAAACACTCACCTAACTTACATAGCTCGTAGTTGCAAAGGCAGTGTACATATAAGCGGGACAGGCAAGGCTCCCACTTACACACTTAACTTACCAATTACTGTACATCATACATGTCCCTCACACATTTAGGTGCCCAGACTTACTTTAGTTCTATAACTGATGTAACTGCACACACCAAAATGTTAGGCATACTAATACTGGGTTATGTAAGTATTCAATAACTGAACCTAGGCGCCTAGTTAACAAGAAAAATATCAGTTATTATTAGATACTGTTTAACCTGGATTTGAAGACAGACGTAAGACACATCTGTATAATTATTTCTATCACCTTCACTGTTGATTCTTAGTGAACCCAATATTTACAAGAAATAATATTAAGATGAATATTACAAATCTATTCTTCATCATTTACTCACTCACCCTAATTCACCACATGCTTTCCACCCCTATACCAGAAACTAACAGCATTCCTACAATTTACATGCCTTACCGACCATCTAAGTACTATACTCATTGTCATAATAACAATAACAACCAAAACAATGGAATCATCACCTCATCTGAAAAATATCAAACCAAAGGAAATAATGATCATAATAAACCTCTACAACAAGTTAAGAGACAACTTAGAAAAATTAGTATAATTCCTAATTTATCTGATCCCTTTCAAAAAATCCAAATCGGATACACAAATGCCAGATCTGCTGTTAACAAGACAACAATATTAATAGATTGGATCATTGATGATAAACTGGATTTATTAATCATAAACGAAACCTGGATTCACTTCCAAAATGACCCAATATTAATAGATCTTTGCCCTTCAGGCTACAAAATAACCCACTGGCCTAGAAATGGAAAGAGAGGAGGAGACTCTGGAATTCATTGCCGGAGAACGTGGTACGGGCGGTTAGCTTGACGGAGTTTAAAAAGGGGTTAGATAGATTCCTAAAGGACAAGTCCATAGACCGCTATTAAATGGACTGGAAAAATTCCTCATTTTTAGGTATAACTTGTCTGGAATGTTTTTACGTTTGGGGAGCGTGCCAGGTGCCCTTGACCTGGATTGGCCACTGTCGGTGACAGGATGCTGGGCTAGATGGACCTTTGGTCTTTCCCAGTATGGCACTACTTATGTACTTATGTACTTATGGCATTGCACTAATATATAAATCCCATTTCATAGTAACAACTAAAGCAGAATCCATAACTCCACAACTCGAAATTGCCTCACTTAATATCAACCATCCTACACTACGCGACCATCTATAGACCTCCAGGAAACTGGCAAGATTGTCAACAAAATCTTATGGACTTCATCTCGAACACTTGCTTATCCAATTCTAATCTGCTCATACTGGGAGACATAAACTTGCATCTAGAAGACTATAATGCAAAGAACACACAAGAATGCAAAGATTTTTTTCCAACTTTGAGACTTCACTTGGATAAATACTCAATCAACCCATATGAAGGGACATACGTTTGACCTCTTTACACACAAATTCTCTCCTGATCAAATCCTTACTATAACAGATATAAATTGGACACAAGTACCTTGGTCAGACCATTTCAAACTAAAGATAACCATGCAATGGAGAATAAAAAACTTAATCCAGAAACAAGAACGAAAAACTTTCACCACAAGAGGTCATCTTACTAACTGGTTTTAGTTTGTGTCTCATTGTGAGCAGTCCAAAAGGTGTGGGAGGCTTCCCAGAGCAGAGGATAAAAGCCTTGTCCCTAGGGCCAGAAGGAGTTGCCCCATTGGGAGATATCATGGTGTAAGGATGGTCACAGAAGACAGGTATAGCGGAAGAGCCAAAGAGTAGGCTTTATGTGCCAAGTATAATATTTTAAAAGATGAATAGGCAGGTAGTGCAAACGAATTAGCACAGGCATGATAAAGCTGTATCTGCGAGCCTTACAAAGCAGTCTAGCTGCTGAATTTTGCAACCTTTGGAGATGTCTGAGTTGATAAACCGAAATACCAGTTTAAAACTGAGTTGCAGTGATCTAGGTGAGAAAATAGAAACTCATGAGGGTGTGCAACATGGAAAAGTTGAGAAAGATGTGTAAGTGCTCAAGTCAATATAGGGACATAACACCAGGAGGAGTGAGTGGCCTAGTGGTTAGCATGGTGGACTTTGGTCCTGGGGAACTGGGTTCAATTCCCACTGCAGGCATAGGCAGTTCCTTGTGACTCTGGGCAAGTCACTTAACCCTCCATTGCTCCAGGTACCTGTATATAATATGTAAGCCGCATTGAACCTGCTATGAGTGGGAAAGCATGGGGTACAAATGTAACAAAATAAAAATTTAAGAACACTGGTAACCTGATCTTGGAACAATAGGTGTAAATCAATAATGATGCCCAAATAGCAGAGAGTGTGAAACCAGAGAAATCAATGGTGTATAGCTAGCTTTTATTAGTCATCTTCTTAAATGACTCGACATGGGCCTTGTTTTGGCTGTATCTGTATATGAGCCATGTTTCAGCTGTATGGCCTGCATCAGGAGTCTGTCAAATACACAGCAAATAATATATATATATATATTTAAAAACATGGCTCATATACAGATACAGCCAAAACAAGGCCCATGTCGAGTCATGTTAGAAGATGACTAATAAAAGCCAACTATAAACCATTGATTTATCTGGTCATCTCTACTGTTATATGTGCAAAATCTGAATTATGACATTTCAAAAATAAGTCTTTGAAACTCAAAGGCATATACCTAAATACATAAACTTAACAACCTCAAAAGGCAGCAATTTATTGAAATTGCAAGATACTTATTTTAAAAAATCATTTTTAAGTAAACTCCCTCCCCACCTGGCCTTAAAATCCTCATAGTTCCCATGAGCAGTCTGCAAAGTAAATCCTACAGTGCACATTGCAGTCTTTCCCATGAGACAAGGCGAACAGGATATCAAGTGTGGGCGGTCCAGAACAATCTTCAATACCATACCTAGTAAATTGAAAACTGTAGGAAGCCAAAGGAACCCATCTAATTGTAAAACCAGTACACACGTAAAGGTAACCAGCAGGGCAATGTATTCCAAACCATGAGAAACTTTTGTGATTTAAATTCCCTGCATGGAATAGTATTTAGTCATAGCAATCACCTAAATCCATGCAATACAATCTCCCTATTGTTCATTAAAGTGCTCCCAGCACAGAAACCATAAAAAGTCTACAAATCTGTGAAAACCCCCAGACCACACCATTGAGCAACATGTTCTGTGTTCAGATTAAATCCTCCTTTTTGCTGTGACATGAAGCGTCCTGTTTTTCAACTACCTTCTGATGGCTGAAAAGTTATTGTGCAGTAAGGGCCTTATATAATCAACTGAGCATTAGCCTTGACAGGTTGACTAACCCAAATGGGACACATTTTGCATTCATTGCATCATTTAATACAGTGTTTTCTACTGCTGTAGTAAAGTTTAAATAGTGTCAAGTCACCATGTCTACAGTGTTCATATAACGTTCAAGAATAGGAGCTCCCATCATTGAAATATTCAAAAATAATACTAGGGCAGTTATTTTAGAAACATGCACACGTAAATAGCAACATTTACAAAAATGGGGCTAGATTCAGTAAATGGAGCTCAAAAATCAGCGCTCGGTGCTGTTCTCTAAAGGGCACTCAAAGAGAAGCAGCCATTATAGAACAGCATTGAGTACTGATTTCGGCACCCAAATTTGGGCACCAGGTCTTAAATCAACTTTAATTCCCAGCGCCCAATTTGGGTACACATCCCCGGTGTTCTATAATGCTGTACACAAATTTTAGAAAGGCCCTCAACCTGCCCACGCACACTCCCTTTTAGGTTCCATGCTATAATATTTGGGTGAAAGGAAATGAAACTTGATATACTGCCTTTATTTATTTTTTAGATTTTGCTCACACCTTTTTCAGTAGTAGCTCAAGGTGAGTTACATTCAAGTACATTGGATATTTCTCTGTCCCAGGAGGGCTCACAATCTAAGTTTGTACCTGAGGCAATGGAGGGTTAAGTGACTTGCCCAAGATCACAAGGAGCAGCACCGGAATTTAAACCGGCCATCTCTGGATTGCAAGACCTGTGCTCTAACCACTAGGCCACTCCTCCACTGTACAGCCTTTCTGTGGTTACAATCAAAGCAGTTTGACATATTACATACAGGTACTTATTTTGTACCTGGGGCAATAGAGGGTTAAGTGACTTGCCTGGAGGCACAAGGAGCTGCAGTGGAAATTATTCTCAGGCCACTGCACTAACCACTAGGCTACTCCTCTGGTAAAGAATAGCATGTAGCAAAATGTGTGCCCCTCCAGCGCACCAAGGATGTGGTGCTGGGGGCAGTCTACCCCTGGTGCAGGCAGCATACGGGTGCACAGAACAGTCACATGGTTCTCAGCTCCCTCTGTTCCCTGCCCCCTATGACATTACTTCCTGTTCCAGGGCAGGGGACCAGCGGAGCTGACATCCGCGCAACTGCTCCGTGCACCACCAGGTGGTGAGGATAATGCGCTTTGGGGGGGAGGTGGGTGAAAGCGCTTTGGGAGAAGGGGTGATGGGTCTTGGGGGGAAGGGGCGTAGTGGCATCCTATCCCGGGTGGCAACCAACCTAGGTATACCACTGCTGTGCCCAATTCTAAATTATTGCCCAATGCTTAACACTTTCTTCACTTATGAGGAGCAAGTATTTTTTCACGGAGAGAGTAGTGGATGCTTGGAATGCCCTCCCGCAGGAGGTGGTGGAAACGAAAACGGTAATGGAATTCAAACATGCGTGGGATAAACATAAAGGAATCCTGTTCAGAAGGAATAGATCCTAAGGAGCTTAACCAAGATTGGGTGGCAGAACCGGTGGCGGGAGGTGGAGATGGTGCTGGGCAGACTTATACGGTCTGTGCCCTGAAAAGGACAGGTACAAATCAAGGTAAGGTATACACAAAAAGTAGCACATGTGAGTTTATCTTGTTGGGCAGACTGGATGGACTGTGCAGGTCTTTTTCTGCCGTCATCTACTATGTTACTATGTTACTGTGTAAATTTCTCATATAAGCCAAGTACAAGCTTCGGCAGCAAGTTTTTTCTCACAGAGATACAACTCTGTAGCTTGCCTAAATCGTCATCGGCTCCTATACATTGTGGCTTTCAAGCTACAATTTCATATTTATTTATCCCAAAATTTTCTACATACATTTTCATTAAAACTTATCTTATTCTTAAAAGACTGCAATCGGACCTGCGCCAACATGGGCCATGTTTTTGCCATGCTACATCAGAAGGATAGGCCCTTATCTTCAACAACCTACTACTTCGGCTCCTCATAAGTGCTAGTGAAGAAAGTGTTAAGCATTGGGCTGCTATTATTGTGTTGCTGAATTGCCCTCACTAACCATCTAACAGCAATTTTTTGGACTATTTAACATCATTTCCAAATTATTTGCACTTAGCTCTTTAGCCATTTTTTATTTTAATGAAATCTTAAACATACATTCACAAAAATGCACTTGCTTAAGAAAGTGAGGTACAAGGTTGAAGAAATTAAATAAAAAGGAAAATTGAACATTAAGTATGCATTTTTATTTATTTTTTGCATTTGTATCTCACCTTTTTCCCACCTATTTGCAGGCTCAAAGTGGCTTACATAGTTTTGTTAACACAATTATTCTTGGATGTCAGGTACAATTATTGTTGTATATATTAGCATCTAGTTCCCCATCCACTAATTGGGGGGCAAAGGAATCACTACAGGAGCAATATAACATTAAGAATAACTTCAACAAGAAAGTCTGAACTGGAGCATGACCTATACTTCTCTATGAGTGATCTTACTAACTGAACATCATCCTAAAGTCATAGGAGGAACAAACTGACTAGGGGTAGAGGTAATTATAGGAGCTTTACCTGTCAAAAACATGGAGAGCTGGGAGGGTTCAAAAATACATATTACCAGAATACTTAACAAGGCATTTACAGGGGTACTTCAACAAAAAAGTACCCCCTATTTTCTGCACTCTAAGATGCAAGATAAGGAACCTTTGCCTTTTTTTTTTTGAGTGGCTTGCACCACATCAGGAAATATTTGGATTTTGAAGCCACAGACTGTGTATCTTTATTCTGAAAAAAATGTCAAAATTCTCTCTCTATCCACCTCAAAACTTAAGGTAATAATTAAAGTAGAAGGAGTTACTTGCTGTTTAATAGAAGTCTCCAAAAAAAAAAAAGTAGCTAGTTCCATTGCTTCAGATTCCAAAACTGGACTGGGGTGTTCAGAGAGACACTTGCTGAAGACTTTGGCTTTTCTGGAATATAAAACACTTTTAAAACATCAGGATGATCAACTTCAGGAAGCTTCAAGGTCTCAACAAAGCATGGGCGTCCTTTGACCATTTCATTTGGTGGGGGGGGGCAAAGGGTGTGGCTTGGCACATTATAATATTCATTTGCATATATATATATATATATATATCATAAATATTCATTATGGTTATTTAAAAAAAAAAACAACAACAACACACATACACACTAGACTAGCATAGACAGACCCTCACATGATACAAAATGGAGGCCAACAAAAACTAAAATAGAGATTCCCTCAAGAAAGTCAGACTCTTTAAGCCGTGCAAACGCAGGTAAAAGAGAAACAGAAATGTATTTTCCACGCACTCTGCAAAATACAAAAATAGAAAAAAATGTACATTTCATAAAGCAAGCACATCTTAGTCCTTAAAAAGCATTAAATAAAAAAAAATTTCTTTTCTACCTTTGTTGTCTGAGCATTTTATTTTTCTAATTGTGGTTCCAGTCTCTTTTCCACTTTCCATGTGTCAGTCATCTCCTAAATTCTTTTCCAGGCTGACTTTTCCATTTCTTCTCTCTCCTCTTGTCTTCTTCTTTTCCTTTACACACATAAATACTGGCTTTCTAAAACTGTATTTTCTACATGTATCCAAAATACAGATGTAAATGTCTGTATTTACACAGATAAACTGCAAACAGAGTTTCTAAAATGACTACCACACTGTACTATACCCTCACAGTTTTGCAGGCCAAATGCATGGCCCTGACATTTTTAGCATTTAAATCTTGGCTGCCAAACTCAAGACCATTCCGCAGTCTTCTCTAGATCCATCCTCATCTTATCTCCACCTTCCAGGGTGTGTACTGTGTTGCAGATTCTAATGTTATCCATATAGAAGCAAACTGTTCTTAACTGTCCTTTCACAATACCACTTATAAAGAAGTTGAAAAAAAAAACAAGGGACCAATCCCTGTAGCACAACACAGTTTATTTGTAAGTTGTCTATTTAGAGCCATGTCAAAAGTCATGTTGAAGTACACCATATCTAATGCTTTTTCATAATCCAGATCTTGTTACCCAATCAAAAAATTGGTCAGATTCATCTGATAAGACCTACCTCTAATAAAACCATACTGCCTTGGCTCCTGGAATGTGTTTTAGCAAGAATTCCAATAATTAGCTTGCAATTGAGGTCAGGCCAGCCAGCCTTTTGTTTCAGCTTGTTTCACATTTTTTTTGTTACATTTCTACCCTGTGCTTTCCCACTCATGGTGGGCTCAATGTGGCTTACATGGGGCAATGGAGGGTAAAGTGATTTGCCCAGAGTCACAAGGAGCTGCCTGTGCCTAAAGTGGGAATTGAATGTAGTTCCTCAGGACTGAAGTCCACCACCCTAACCACTAGGCCACTCCTCCACTCCATTTTAAGAAGAGGAACCACACTCACCCATATCTAGTCATTCAGGACCTCTCCTATCTCTAAACGATTACTGAAAATGTCAAACAACAGAGCTGCTAGAATGACCCTACATTCGTTCAATACCATCAAATGTATAACAAACATAGTAACATAGTAGATGACGGCAGAAAAAGACCTGCACGGTCCATCCAGTCTGCCCAAGAAGATAAATTCATATGTGCTACTTTTTTATTTGTACTGTCCTCTTCAGTGCACAGACTGTATAAGTCTGGCCAGCCCTATCCCCGCCTCCCAACCACCAACCCCGCCTCCCACCACCGGCTCTGGCACAGACCGTATAAGTCTTCCCAGCACTATCCCTGCCTCCCGCCACCGGCAGAAGAACCAACCTCCACAGCACACGATATGGCACAGACAACAGTGAAGATAACCAAAGAAATGCAACAATAGCAATGGTGCAAAGATAACTTTAATAATCCTCTTCCATCAGACTCAACACATATAAAATCAAATATATAAAAAAAAAAAATTCCCATTCGGTCTGCAGTCTTCAAGGTGCTCGGACCGGTTCAGGGCCACCAGCAATGTTAGCAATGTAAGCATGCTGCCTTCAGCCTGCCTAGAAGCTTTCTCTCTGCAGCAACTTCCTGTTCCTCTGTAGGCGGGATGCTGCAGAGCGAAAGATTCTTTAGAATAATTGTCCTTTATATTTGTCTTCATTAATACAGCTGAGAATGAGTCAATGTTCCAACCGGTCAATGCAAAAGTACAGGTTTCAACAACCATCGGCTTCTGCTTTGCAACTGAAATCTTCTTGTAAGAAACTATTTAATGGCACTGTTATAGGTCTATGGAACTCTATCCACTGAAATTAGATTGGAACAAAATTATTTAAGGTTTCATAAATTGCTAAACGTTTGGCTTTTTAAGCAATACTTGAATTAGTTTTTTTATAATTTTAGGTTGAAGTATGTTTTATGTAAATGTCTTACAGATTTGGAAAATACCTAATTTTAACTTTTTGTTATAAACTCTTCTGAGATAAAGGTTGAAACAGTGTATTAAAAAATCATGTTATGTTATATTATGATGTCAGAACATGCTGGGGGGTAAGGAGCAAAATGGAGGCTGATGCTGGAAGATGGTGGGGAAGGGAAGAAGGGGATGATTCTAGCAGTTGCTTGGTGAGTGATAGGGGAGCAGAGGTCGAATGCTATGGGAGAGAGAAGAAACAAACTGCATATGCAAGGGACGGTAGAGAGGAATCAGAGGGATGGAAGCTGGAATAGAAAAGACATAAAGCAGGATAAATAAATACTAGAGATGAACATAGGTGGGTGACTGATAGGAAAGGGGAGAAGGTGGTATGGTGAAAGAAGAAAGAAAAGGGATGATGTGGAAGGGGGAGAAAAGTAAGAGGGCAGATAGACATTGGGATGCAAAATGGGAAGAGTTCCACTGCTCATGAAGTCTGGTTTCTTTGGTTTCCATTCCATTTCTTATCTGCTATTTCTTTCTAATTTGAAGTCTTTTATTTATTAGGTGACAGTGAGGGGCATAATCAAACGGGGCGCCCAAGTTTTCCTGAGGACGTCCTCGCAGGACGTCCCGGCAAAGGGGCAGGGAAACCCGTATTATAGAAACAAGATGGGTGTCCATCTTTCAATTCGATAATACGGTCGGGGACGCCCAAATCTCAACATTTAGGTCGACCTTAGAGATGGTCATCCTTAGAGATGGTCGTCCCCGGTTTTCAGCGATATTGGAAACCGAGGACACCCATCTCAGAAACGACCAAATCCAAGCCTGAGAGAAGGACGCCCATCTCCCAATTTGAGTCAAAAGATGGGCACCCTTCTCTTTCAAATTTGGTATGGATTTCTACGAATCTTGTTTTGAAAACTAGGGGGGTGGTTTTGGGAGAAAAATATATTTTATGGGTTATTTGTAGAGTAATCTTAGGGTAATGGTTTGGGCCATCTAGAAAATTTAAAAATTAGTTCCGTGAATTGTCCTTGATGGAGAGGGGAACTGGGACTCACTTTTATTTGTTGAAAAGGTGAAATGTGGAATTTGAGTAATTTTAATATGATTTATTTGAGAAAATTGTGTGACCATAGGCGCCCGGTATAAGAGGCTTGGGGAGGCCAGAAGTGCAGCAAGGGCAGGGCAGACTGGACCACCCCGGGTGCAGCTCCCGCTGCCTTGAACATCTCCCTCCCTCCCTCCCTCCCGTGGACCGCGCGATCATTACCGCCACCCCCCCCCCCCCGACTACTGCAGTATCGCTCTCCCCCTCCGCTCCTGTCCTGTCACGTCGTCTTTGAATGTCAAGGATTCCTTCCGGTAGCAGCAGAATTGGCAATGATGTAAGCGCTGCTTTCAGCCTGCCCCGGAAGCACTCTCTGTACAGTTTCCCGCGTAGGAAGGACGCTGTCCAGAGAAGGCTTCTGGGGCAGGCTGAAAGCAGCGCTTACATCATTGCCAATTCTGCTGCTACCGGAAGGAATCCTCGACGTTCAAAGACATGACAGGAGCAGAGGGGGAAAGCGATACCGAACTAGTCCGGGGGGGGGGGGGTGAGCGATGCATCATGCCAGCCAGCTGCTAGACCAAAGGGAAAGGGGGTGGAGAGAGGAGGATGTGAGGTGCCACATCTAAGGGGAAGAGGGAGGAAGGAAAGCAATGGCAGGGAATAGGAAAAGGGGGGTGGAGAAAGGAGTGAGAGTGATGGGAGCAAGAAGGGGAGGGAAGAGAAAGGTGGGATGCATGAGGACGCTGGAGGAGAGAGAGAGAAAGTGGAAAAGTGCAGGGGAGAGCCAGGGACATGCAAAAGAGCAGGGGAGAGTCAGAGAGAGATGGGGAGAGAAAGAGGGGACATGGAAGAGAGCAGGGGAGAGCCAGAGAGAGATGGGGAGAGAAAGAGGGGACATGGAAGAGAGCAGGGGAGAGCCAGAGAGAGATGAGGAAAGAGGGGACATGGAAGAGAGCAGGGGAGAGCCAGAGAGAGATGGGGAGAGAAAGAGGGGACATGGAAGAGAGAAGGGGACAGCCAGAGAGAGATGGGGAGAGAAAGAGGGGACATGGAAGAGAGCAGGGGACAGCCAGAGAGAGATGGGGCGCGGAAGAGGGGACATAGAAGAGAGCAGGGGAGAGCCAGAGAGAGATGGGGAGTGAAAGAGGGGACATGGAAGAGAGCACGGGAGAGCCAGAGAGAAGATGCTGGATGGAAGAGGAGAGAGAGAGAGATTAGTGGAAAGATGGGGAGAGAGAGAGAGAAGCTGCTGGGGAGAAACTGGGGCAGACCCTAGCTGTCAGACGGAGAAATGCTGAATGAAAGGAGGGAGAAAGAGGGAAAATGCTGGAAGGAGGGGGCAGAAAGAGGGAAGACACTGGACGTAAGGGTAGGGAGGGAAAGAGGAAAGACACTGGAAGGATGGGGATAGAGAGGACATGCTGAATGGAAAAGGGTCGAGAGAGAGAACTGTTTAGAAGGAAGGGAGATAGAGGGAGACAATGGATGGAAGGAGAGGGAGACAATAGACGGAAGGATTGGGAGAGGGTAATGGGTAGAAGGATGGAGAGAGAAAGAGGGATGACACTGGATGGAAGGGTAGAAGAGAAAGACATGGATGGATGGAGGGGAGGGAAGAAGGAGATGCACACGGATGGAGTAGAAGGGAGAGAGGAGAAATGCCGGACATGGATGGAGGGGAGGAAAGACAGAGGAAGTTCATGCACATGGATGGAGGGGAGACATGCTGGATTTGGATGGAGGGGAAATTGCTGAATTTAAGGGCTGGATTGGAACACTTTGAGGGCAGATGCTGAAACTGGAGAAAGGATAAGGACAGGGCTACAGATGGTAGACAGGACGCATAAGGACACAGGAGGATGGTGGACATGTTGAGAGAAAAAATATCAAATGGAAAGAAGACACTGGGACCAAAGAATAGAAAAACTAAATGATCAGACAACAAAGGTAGAAAAAAGTATTTTATTCAGAATTTATTAACTGGAATATGTCAGCTTTTGGAAATGTGCATCTGTGATATTTTGCATGTAAGTTTCAATTTTTCTAGTATTGCTGCATGCTGAGTCTGACTTCTTGAGGTAACTTTCCAGTTTTGCCTTCATATCTGTTGTGTCATGTGTTTTTCATGTGTAATCAAGGTGCAGTATTCTACTAGTGTGTAGTATTTACAGCCCTTTTTTTTGTTTGTTTCAATAGGTTGTGTACTGGTGTTTTAGAGCCCGGTGTAATTACAGTGCTGCTTTTCCACGCATAAGGTTGTAGCTCATCCTGTCCTTGGAATTAGTGCTGTTATGGTTTGCTAAGGTTATGAGTGTGTTTTTGCACAAGTTTGTGTATAGTGTTTTGCAGTGGAGAGATTGTGTATTGGCATTACTGAGGTGGCACCAAAACATCGGAAAGGGTTTTAGAGCCTAAATCATGACACACTACCTCTTGAAGGATCTATATATAGTTGTTAATAAAAGGAGCTCATTGTGAACACTATCCACCCTAAAAGGGTGTTTTGTGGCTCTACATGAGAATTGTGATATTATGATCCCTTGTTTCATATTGTTGACGGTCTGCATTTTCTATATGGGTAGTATATTGGTGTATTAGGGTCTGCCTAGTGTTATGGTACAGTAAGGTTTGAGTATGTTTTTGCACAAATATGTGCATAGTGTTTTGCAGTTGAGCGATTGTGGTTAGTATATGCTTTGAGCAACCACTTTATTCTTTGACATATGATACATATCTAATATCTAAATTTAACAAAAGGTATTGTGACTATTTTATTTTTACTTATTTTTTTTCTGTGTTAATTGTGGCTATAAGCTCCGCCCCTGGCTCCACCCCTAACCCCGCCCCCTTTAGCCTCCCCAAACAGTTGGGCCACCGACCGCCTATGTGTGTGACGTCTTTTAAAATGTGTGGTTTTTAAAATCTGAAAACAGAAGATTGTGGAAATAGATGTGCTATGTCAGCATGGCAAATTTGGGTACTTTTGGTACTTGTTTAACTATTAACATTTAAAAATATGTATTTTTCCATTAATTTCTATGGGTCTTTCAACTAGTTTTCATGCTTTTAGAAGTATTGTAATGGGTTCTGATTGGCCACTGTGAGTCAGCTGGTGACTCCGAGTCACTGTCACCCTTGACAACAGCTGTCCTGATTGTTGCCAGTGTCAGAGGGGCTGAAGACACAGAGGAGAGCAGACCTGTGTGGCAAGGGCTCTGCCTGTGTGAAAGAAAAATAAGTTGTAAATAAAGTGAGAGAGCTTGATTATAACATAGTTTGACTGTGACAGAGAAGCTGAAAGCACAGAAAGAGCAGACCTGCGTGGCAGAGGCTCTGTAAGTGTGTGAAAGTGTATTGGTATGCTAAATAATTATTCAGAAGGCAAGAAAAAGCCACAATATAGTTGGGATGCATTGCCTTAAGTGCTGGAGTGGAAGTGAGAAGAAAGGAAATTTTCTTTGTAAAAGCTCTGAAGAGTGTGAAAGCTGTGGGTATAGCTGGGCCTGTCTGGGCTTTAGAGAAGCCACAAACTGTGTGAAAGCCTGGTGGTGGCTGGTGGCTGTGGAGACTGAGTTGTACTTGTTTAAAGAAGCCAGTGCTCCTTTTATTGGCCTGTCACAGAGAAGGGTTATTATCAGTGCTTTTTTTGTGCCGGTACATGCCAGTACGGCGTACTGGCACTTTTTTCTCAGGGCCAACTCACCTGCCCTCCCTCAGCTCCCCGACTTTCCATTCGTACCACCCTGCTTTGAAATCTTTTATTTTTTACCTCGTCGCAGTGGTGAAGTGGCAGTGAAAGCAGCAGGCAGGCTCACCTCCATCTTTCCCTTCCCTGTCTCAGCGTCCTGCCCTCATGGAAAGAAAATTACATCACAGAAAGGCGGGATGTTGAGGCCGGGAAGGGAAGCGAGGAGGCGAGCCTGCTTGCTGCCTTCACTGCTGCTGTGACTTGAAGTAAAATAAAAGAGTTCAACACAGGACGGCAGGAACGGAAAGTAGGGGAGCTGAGGGCAGGCAGGTGGGGCTGGGGTTGGAATGAACTCGGCAGCAGATGGAGGTTGGGATGAGTCACTGGGCATGGATGGGAGGGGAGGATAGAGGGCAAAGGAGAATCGCTGGACATGGATGGGAGGGAAGAATAGGGGCAAAGGAGAATTGCTGGACATGATGGGAGGGAAGGATAGGGGCAAAGGAGAATCACCAGACATGGATGGGAGGGGAAAGCTAGGAGCAAAGCAGAATCGCTGAACAAAAGGAGAATCGCTGGACATGGATGGGAGGGGAGGGCAGAGGAGAATCACTGGACATGGATGGGAAGGGAGGGCAGGGGAGAGAGGAGAGTTGCTGGACATGGATGAATGGAGGGGAGGGCAGGAGAAATGCTGGACAAAGATGGAGGAGAGGGAAGGCAGGAAGGAGATGCACATGGATGGAGGGGAGGGGAGAGAGAAGAAATGCTAGGCATGGATGGAGTGGAGGGCAGGGAAGAGAGAAGAAATGATGGAGGGAAGGAAAGACAGAGGAAGGAGATGCACATGGATGGAGGGGAGATGAGAAATTCTGGACATGGATGGAGGGGAGGGAAGGAGAGAGAGTTGAAATGCTGGACATGGATGGAGGGAAGAGAGAGGAAGTGAAATGAACATGGAACATGGAGAGAGGGGAGGAGAAATGCTGGACATAAATGGAGGGGGAGAGGAAAAATGCTGGACATGGATGGATGAGAGGGAAGAGAGAGGAAGGAGATGCATATGGAGGGAGGGAAGGGAAGAATAGAAAAGAATAGAATACAATCTGGTTTTTGCCCTCTCCACTCAACCGAAACTGCGCTTACTAAACTCTCCAATGACCAATGACCTATTACTGGCTAAATCCAGAGGTCAATATTCCATCCTCATTCTTCTTGATCTTTCCGCTGCTTTTGACACTGTCGATCACAGCATACTTCTCGATACCCTGTCCTCACTTGGATTTCAGGGCTCTGTCCTTTCCTGGTTCTCTTCCTACCTCTCCCTCCGCACCTTTAGTGTTCACTCTGGTGGATCCTCTTCTACTTCTATCCCTCTGCCTGTCGGCGTACCTCAGGGTTCTGTTCTTGGTCCCCTCCTCTTTTCTAGCTACACTTCTTCCCTTGGTTCATTAATCTCATCCCATGGCTTTTCCTACCATCTCTATGCTGATGACTCCCAAATCTACCTTTCTACCCCTGATATCTCACCTTGCATCCAAACCAAAGTTTCAGCGTGCTTGTCTGACATTGCTGTCTGGATGTCTCAACGCCACCTGAAATTAAATATGACCAAAACCGAGCTTCTCATTTTCCCCCCCAAACCCACCTCCCCACTCCCCCCGTTTTCTATTTCTGTTGATGGCTCTCTCATTCTCCCTGTCTCCTCAGCTCGAAACCTTGGGGTTATCTTTGACTCTTCTCTCTCCTTCTCTGCTGATATCCAGCAGATTGCCAAGACCTGTCGTTTCTTTCTTTACAGCATCCGTAAAATCCGCCCCTTTCTTTCCGAGCACTCTACCAAAACCCTCATCCACACCCTTGTCACCTCTCGTTTAGACTACTGCAATCTGCTTTTTGCTGGCCTCCCACTTAGTCACCTCTCCCCTCTCCAGTCGGTTCAAAACTCTGCTGCCCGTCTCATCTTCCGCCAGGGTCGCTTTACTCATACTACCCCTCTCCTCAAGACCCTTCACTAGCTCCCTATCCATTTTCGCATCCTGTTCAAACTTCTTCTACTAACCTATAAATGTACTCACTCTGCTTCTCCCCAGTATCTCTCCACACTCGTCCTTCCCTACATCCCTTCCCGTGCACTCCGCTCCATGGATAAATCCTTCTTATCTGTTCCCTTCTCCACTACTGCCAACTCCAGACTTCGCGCCTTCTGTCTCGCTGCACCCTTCGCCTGGAATAAACTTCCTGAGCCCCTACGTCTTGCCCCATCCTTGGCCACCTTTAAATCTAGACTGAAAGCCCACCTCTTTAACATTGCTTTTGACTCGTAACCACTTGTAACCACTCGCCTCCACCTACCCTCCTCTCTTCCTTCCCGTTCACATTAATTGATTTGATTTGCTTACTTTATTTATTTTTTTGTCTATTAGATTGTAAGCTCTTTGAGCAGGGACTGTCTTTCTTCTATGTTTGTGCAGCGCTGCATATGCCTTGTAGCGCTATAGAAATGCTAAATAGTAGTAGTAGTAGGAAAAGGAAAAGAGGAGAAAAACTGCACATGGATGGAGAAAATAGGCAAAAACTGGATCCACTCTATACCTCCTCCAGTCAAGTCTGCAGAGGACCCAGCTTTTACCTATGGATATAGGGCAAGAAATGAAGAAGAAAGGAGGAAAGTAAAGAAATAAATGGAAAGGAAGCCCTGGATAGGGAGTTAAGAGACTGGGACCAACATGATGAGAAAAACAAAGTCACCAGACAACAAAGGTAGAAAAATCATTTTATTTTAATTTTAGTGTTTGGAATATGTCCATTTTGTGAACTTACATCCGCTGTCTTATTTTACACATGGTATGCTGGAGCTGTAACAGCTTACAGAAATTATTTATAATGAAAAACAAATCATGTTATTTTTTTCTCCTATATTGGTATAGTATTTTCAATGATACCTGTTTATATGTACCATGGCTGGTATAAGGGTTGTGGCTACTGTGGGTGTCGCTACCATATGGGCGGAGCCATAGATGATGACCCCGCCTATAATGAGTATCAGTACCTTTTTTCCTACAAAATAAGCACTAGTTATTATCCTCAGTGCACCTGATTATGGTGAGAGCCTGCCATAATCTAAGCTTAAGCAAAGCTGATGTCCCTCGCTAGACCGCTGCTTGAAAAAGTACTAGTGTCAATGGGTTTGTGATGAACGCATGATTGCAAGCTGTGATAAATTCTCAGAAGAAAAGTGCTCCTTATTAGTTAGGGGGAGGGGGGAAAGTGATCAGACAGGATTTTCAATAGGGAATTTAATTATTTATTACTTTTATTTAGTTATCTTGACCAGTGTTAAAATGTATATGTTCGTTAAAAGCTTACATTTAATAAGGAGAAAGGGTTTTATTCCCTTAAGTTGGTTAAAGAACAGGTTGCCAGAAGTGTCACACAGACAATGCTGGAGCAACAAGTGCACCATCTTACAAGAAAGACCAAAGTTTCTCCCATTCAAGCAAGGCCAACATTTTTAGTTAAGTGTCTACACATCACACCATTCAGCTCTAAAAGAGACTTTAGATTCACATTTAGAGAAGTACTTACCTGAAATTCGGATGCCTAGGTTCATTCCCATTAGAAAAGTTTGATTCTGTAAGACAAAAAATTAACACAAAGAATCAATTTCCTGATTAAAGCTTTCATAGTTAAAGTAAAGCTAGAGAGAGCAAAAGTTAACAAGTGTAAATACTTATCTGATTATTTCTGTTGGGTGAAGTTGCAGTAGAGATAAAACTTGTTTGCAGAAGTATATACAATTTCTGAAAAACTTTAGAAAGCAGAATTGTTGTTAGTTAAATATTCATATTAGAATACCCTTACAGTGCAATATAAATACTGGCTGCACTTTATATTTTAAATGCAATTTAACACCGGGGCATTTCAATTTTAATGCAGCTGTTTTTTAACAAAATTGGTTTTAACATATTTATTGATAAATATTTATTATTGTTCTTAACTGTATTTATTAACTGATTTTAAACTTTTAAAAATTTTGTGGAATAAATTACTTTAATGTAAAGTTCTAGTGTGCAATATCATCATCACTCTTCAAGCTTGAAAACATCTGAGGAAACTATTTAACCATCTTGAATTGCACATCATATAACATTCATAATACATCATTTCCTCAGGGGCCCTTTTACAAAGGTACGCTGAAAAATGGCTTGCAGTAGTGTGGACGCGTGTTTTGGGTGCGCGCAGAATCATTTTTCAGCACACCTGTAAAAAATGCCTTTTTAAAATTTTTGCCGAAAATGGACGCGTCCATTTTGGGTCTGAGTCCTTACCGCCAGTCATTGACCTAGCAGTAAAAACTCATGAAGTAACCGGGCGGTAATGACTTATGTGCATCGAATGCCACTTGGCACGCACCCAATACGTGCATCCAAAAAAAATTTCAGACACACGTATCGGATGCGCACCAAAAATGAAATTACCGCAAGAGTCACGTGGTAACCAGGCGGTAACTCCATTTTGGCATTTATTTATTTATTATTTATTTATTGCATTTGTATCCCACATTATCCCACCTATTTGCAGGCTCAATGTGGCTTACAGAGTTTTGTTATGACATAGACATTACAAGGTATCAGATATAATTGGTAATGTACAAGGCTTTAGTAAGGGAAGAGAGAAGGAAGGTGTTGGGCATGTGTTGAGCGCACGTAGATGCTTGCTGACTTAGTAAAAGGGCCCCTCAATTTTTCCTGTAAATTTCCTAAGTGGTGAGAGTTTAGCGTGGCAACTCATAAACTGTGATTATACCATCTTACCACCCTTTTAAAACCTCACCACCAGGGAATCTACACTAGCAGCGCCGATCTCTCATCAAGGAGCGACACCCCAGGGCCTACCTTGAGCAACACTGCTGGCATCGCAGGCGGGATCTGCTGACCTCCTTCCAATCTGCTCTTTTACGTGCCAAACAGGATTATTATATCCAACTGACCAACTCTCTTGGCTCTAACCCTCGACTTCTCTTCACCACATTGAACTCTCTTCTCAAGGTGCCCCCTCCCCCAACCCCCCCTTCATTATCTCCTCAGACCCTTGCTGAATTCTTTCACAACAAGGTTCAAAAGATAAACCTTGCTTTCTCTACCTCACCACCTCTCCCTCCACTAGTCTGTTCCCCTCTCTCTCCTTCCCCTCATTCCCTTTCCTCCTTTCCTGAAGTTACTATTGAGGAAACTACACTTCTCCTTTCTTCCTCAAAATGTACCACCTGTTCCTTTGATCCCATTCCCACCCACCTTCTTAATGCCATCTCTCCTGCTCTTATTCCTTTTATCTGTCACATTCTCAACCTCTCACTTTCCACTGCGACTGTCCCTGCTGCCTTTAAACATGCTGTGGTCACACCTCTCCTTAAGAAGCCTTCACTCGACCCTACTTGTCCCTCTAATTACTGACCCATCTCCCTCCTTCCTTTTCTCTCCAAATTACTTGAGCGTGCTGTTCACCACCGCTGCCTTGATTTTCTCTCCTCACATGCTATTCTTGACCCACTACAATCTGGTTTTCGCCCTCTCCACTCAACCGAAACTGCGCTTACTAAAGTCTCCAATGACCTATTACTGGCTAAATCCAGAGGTCAATATTCCATCCTCATTCTTCTTGATCTTTCCGCTGCTTTTGACACTGTCGATCACAGCATACTTCTCGATACCCTGTCCTCACTTGGATTCCAGGGCTCTGTCCTTTCCTGGTTCTCTTCCTACCTCTCCCTCCGCACCTTTAGTGTTCACTCTGGTGGATCCTCTTCTACTTCTATCCCTCTGCCTGTCGGCGTACCTCAGAGTTCTGTTCTTGGTCCCCTCCTCTTTTCTATCTACACTTCTTCCCTTGGTTCATTAATCTCATCCCATGGCTTTTCCTACCATCTCTATGCTGATGACTCCCAAATCTACCTTTCTACCCCTGATATCTCACCTTGCATCCAAACCAAAGTTTCAGCATGCTTGTCTGACATTGCTGTCTGGATGTCTCAACACCACCTGAAATTAAATATGACCAAAACCGAGCTTCTCATTTCCCCCCCAAACCCACCTCCCCATTCCCCCCGTTTTTTATTTCTGTTGATGGCTCTCTCATTCTCCCTGTCTCCTCAGCTCAAAACCTTGGGGTCATCTTTGACTCTTCTCTCTCCTTCTCTGCTCATATCCAGCAGATTGCCAAGACCTGTTGTTTCTTTCTTTACAACATCCGTAAAATCCGCCCCTTTCTTTCCGAGCACTCTACCAAAACCCTCATCCACACCCTTGTCACCTCTCGTTTAGACTACTGCAATCTGCTTCTTGCTGGCCTCCCACTTAGTCACCTCTCCCCTCTCCAGTCGGTTCAAAACTCTGCTGCCTGTCTCGTCTTCCGCCAGGGTCGCTTTACTCATACTACCCCTCTCCTCAAGTCCCTTCACTGGCTCCCTATCCGTTTTCGCATCCTGTTCAAACTTCTTCTACTAACCTATAAATGTACTCACTCTGCTTCTCCCCAGTATCTCTCCACACTCGTCCTTCCCTACATCCCTTCCCGTGCACTCCACTCCATGGATAAATCCTTCTTATCTGTTCCCTTCTCCACTACTGCCAACTCCAGACTTCGCGCCTTCTGTCTCGCTGCACCCTACGCCTGGAATAAACTTCCTGAGCCCCTACGTCTTGCCCTATCCTTGGCCATCTTTAAATCTAGACTGAAAGCCCACCTCTTTAACATTGCTTTTGACTCGTAACCACTTGTAACCACTCGCCTCCACCTACCCTCCTCTCTTCCTTCCCGTTCACATTAATTGATTTGATTTGCTTACTTTTTTTTTTTTTTGTCTATTAGATTGTAAGCTCTTTGAGCAGGGACTGTCTTTCTTCTATGTTTGTGCAGCGCTGCGTATGCCTTGTAGCGCTATAGAAATGCTAAATAGTAGTAGTAGTAGTAATCTGTGATAAGGGGCTGAAAGAGATGTCAGCTTCAAGCAGGGAGGGCGGTTCACCTGCTGCCGACCTCCCCTGCAGCGAAGACGTTGGCCCCAAAGTACCTGAAACCACAAAGTGATCCATAGAACCCACCACATGAGAAGCTCTCTGTTTAGGCATGAAAAAATTGAAAAGTTCCAAAGAAAGGTTAAGGTAGACAGGAGCATCAGAGCAGTGTTTCCTTCATATCGCCATCTTGCTCCCTCCCCCCCCCCCCCCCAAAGCCTACCTTCAAACTATTCCTCCTTTACATTGAAGCAGGCTTTGTGACACCTGTGACATAGTGGTCCAAGGCAATTGCCCTGGTTGCAACCCCCTAGCACTAGCCCTAAGTATGACCACTGAATGAATATGTGATTCTGTGAGAAATATTTGTCTCTCAGTTACTCAGAATTGTGCAATGACAGTTTCCGGATCACAGCTGTGGAACTCTATCTCTGCCTCTCTAAGGATAAAGAATGATTATTTAACATTTAAGAGGACCACATCGAGCACCCTAAGGACATTCCACATACTGAATGATGCTGTGGCACATGTAGCTCATTGCTTTGAAGCTTGTAAGTGATTAACAGCTTGGCTTAGCATCAGATGGTTGAAAAAAGAAGGATGGGAAGTTTCCATCCTTTATTAATAGAAACAATGTCTTTCTTTTTTAATATGTCTGTATGTAACCAAGCAACAGGAAAATTATGTTTAACACACCAG
Source organism: Microcaecilia unicolor (assembly GCF_901765095.1). Lineage (NCBI taxonomy): Eukaryota > Metazoa > Chordata > Amphibia > Gymnophiona > Siphonopidae > Microcaecilia > Microcaecilia unicolor. The sequence goes on from NC_044031.1 coordinate 166,772,490, forward strand.
GTACAATTCTTTAAGTGTCAAGATAGAACATGGGTTCCAATGAAATAATCATGGCCAGGGTATAATAATTTTGTAGTGCATTATTTCTGCTGTTCGCAGTTTTTTTAACGTTAAACAGATGTGCAGGGTTAATAAAGGGACATGCTTCTGTTACAGTTGCCAACTGATCCTGGTTTTTCATAACAAATAGGTCCAGTCTTGATTTTCACATCTCATTGTTTGCATATATTTGTTCTAATTTCTTTATTGGTTTTCATAAGAAAAACAGGTCTGTAAGTCAGTATATATCATCCAATAGAAAGCCAGGATCGAATCAGCTTGCTCCAGAAAACAGAGCCAGATGGCAACCACAATTTGTGATCTCTGGAGGGTGAACATCTGAATGGAAATAAATGCACAGCAACTTTAACAAAATCAGTCATTAATGGGGTCTTTTACAAAGGCATGCACAAAGAATTATAGCTAAGTAATGCAAGGTTCCATGTTAGGAGTCACCAACCAAGAAAGGGATCTAGGCGGCGGCATTGATCATACGTTGAAACCTTCTGCTCAGTGTGCTGCGGCAGCTAAGAAAGCAAATAGAATGTTAGGTATTATTAGGAAAGGAATGAAAAACAAAAATGAGGACGTTATAATGCCTTTGTATCGTTCCATGGTGCGACCGCACCTTGAATATTGTGTTCAATTATGGTCACCACATCTCAAAAAAGATATAGTGGAATTAGAAAAGGTGCAGAGAAGGGTGATGAAAATGATAAAGGGGATGAGACGACTTCCCTTTGAGGAAAGGCTGAAGTGGCTAGGGCTCTTCAGCTTCGAGAAAAGACTGCTGAGGGGAGATATGATAGAAGTCTATAAAATAATGAGTGGAGTGGAACAGGTAGACGTGAATCATCTGTTTACTCTTTCCAAAAATACTAGGACTAGGGGGCATGCGATAAAGCTACAAACTAGTAAATTTAAAATGAATCAGAGAAAATGTTTCTTCACTCAACGTGTAATTAAACTCTGGAATTCGTTGCCAGAGAATGGTAAAGGCTTAGCGGGGTTTTAAAAATGTTTGGATGGCTTCCTAAAGGAAAAGTCCATAGACCATTATTAAAATGACTTGGGGAAAATTCACTGCTTATTTCTGGGATAGACTTATATCACAAGAATTAACACTGAGTGTATATAGATGAGTAACCATAAAACAAGAGCTGTTGAAATAACTAGGTGGATTAGAGTCTCATATCTTGCACATGATTATTCACATCTCACCCAATGGTGGATCACTTGTACGTGCCTGTTTGCTAATCATTGACTCAACCTCCACTGCCCTACGCCTACCAATTCATTCAGCCCCGTTCATACAAAATTATTGAGGTTGGATGGTACAAGAAGCTTGTGACTTTTAAAGCACTCAATACAAAATATACTCAGCACTTAACTTGTGCCGGCTGGCGAACTCTTGGGTTAAGCAGCATAAAATGTATTGAACATTTTGGGGATCTTGCCTGGTATTTGTGACCTGGATTGGCCACTGTTGGAAACAGGATGCTGGGCTTGATGGACCTTTGGTGATTTGGTCTCTCCCAGTATGGCAATACTTATGTACTTATGTTTTTATTGCACACTAATGATTAGCACACACTAAACGCTAGAGATGCTCATAGGAATATATAGGCATCTCTAGCATTTAGTTCACACTTATTTTTAACGCACGCTAAAAACTCTAGCGCACCTTTGTAAAAAGGACTCCTAAGTTATTTTGAAGAAAAGAAAATTATTTTAACCAACCTGGAAAAGTTAGGAGTCACCTTAGACTTCCCAAATCTGTCTCAGTTACCCTTTTCCACTCCCCACCCCCGTCAGTTGGGTTTTCAAGATATCCACCCTGAATAGGGATGAGATAAATGTTCATTGGAGAACCCATATAGTGTATGCAGATGTATGTAGTGCACAGTTATAGTTGGTATAATGAAACCCCAATTGGCTGTGTGGTTTCTGAGATACAGTAGACTTGGGAAGCCCCTGTATTTGTTGCTCTCAGCACCTTATCCTTCTCTCCTAAACAACCTTACATCCTCTCTCTATTCGTCCTACTTTAAACTTGTAGTTTATGTATTTGCACAATCTCAAAAAAAAGTAATCCACTCCAAAATATAAATTATATGAAAAAAGGAAGGAAAAACTCCAAAGAGTACATACCCAGAAATTCAGTACTGGCATTGAAGCAGCAGTCAATGGCTTAAATACTGCTGACTGCCACAGGCTAAATATTACCCCCTATCGATTCCCATAATTGTAGGGTCATTAAATATGTTTAATAAGCATATTAGCACAAAATAATTAGTATGTAAGGTTCATTTTACACAGACAGCTTTTTATTTTGTATTAATTTTGCCAAGTGAACATTTTGTTAGAAGCACCACAAATCTTACAATAAATGGAAGGAAAACCAAATATTATATGTACCACATCACAGAGATTTGACTGTGAGAGTATCAAAAACCATCCTCCATCCACCTCACCACATACACACCAATCCCATTTTTTACTATTTTTTCATCAAGAAAGCTTCCAGCTGAGAAGAATCATTATACACAGTTGACTCTTTTGTATGAAATAAAATATCTACAAAGAAAATGCAAGAAAAATATTGCACCAAGGTAATTTTTAAACAAGATCAAGGGTCTGAGGAAAATTCAACAACCTAAGGTTATATGCCCTAAGTGAATTTTCCAAAGTTTCCAATTGCCTGTGGAGATATCTTGAGCATGCACAGCTCCTAATGATTGCAGGGTGGAAAGCTGAGATGCAAACATAGCTCAAATCCCTTCAATCTCCCATAATCTGATATCCATGTCAGAAAACTTCCTTACCACATCTTGTGAAAATTTAACAGTTTGAGCTATAATATTCCTTATAGCAAATTGTTATTGGAAAGCAAATTCCAAATATCCTTAAAAGTCACATCTACTGTATCGGAAGGATCTCTTTAACTGCAGTACTGGGAGTTGCAGATATCTCCTAAGAAGAGGCATCAGCAGGGAAAACCACTCCCTGTGACTCGTCACACAATTTCAATAGTACCTCTTGCAGGCACTGGGGAAAGGGAGTCTCTCAATGGGGCTAAAAGAAGCCCCCAAGTGAATTGAGAAGAAACTAGTTGACAATGGTGTACTCACTGCCACAGTTGAAGCAATATGTATGTCCATAGGACCAATAACTGAAGCAGAGGAAGTTGAAGCAGTATTAACTTTAGCCTCTATTTTCACCATCTTTGTATTAAAACCAACAAAATCTACACAGTAGCTCCAAAGGGTGGGGGGTGACTCTTTTGTTCTTACGCCCCTTAGGTTGTGCACCCAAGACTGCACTGTGGTGAGACTATAAATATGTGTGACATCATGGCAGGGCTGGGGCCTTCCTCTGAAGTAGAAGCTGTTTTGGGTCTTCACCACTCTCCTCCTGCCAGCTCCCCAGTGCCCCGACTGACGCAGCCCAATGCAAATGAACCAGGTCATCCTCCTACACAGTCAACTTAGAACACTCAAACACAGTATGAACTTCCTTTCACACATATCATATATGTATATTACTCATTCTCATTCATCATGCAACACATGCACCAACTTTATTTCCATTTTATTAATCATATTTCTACCTTATACAGCAAAATACTAAGGGATCAATATTCAAAGCAATTTAAGGGGGTAGGAGAGGCTCCTGTTTGCTTAAATCACGCTCAGTGGGCCAGCTACTGATATTCAGTGCCATAACCCGGCAGTGTCACTGAATACCAGCACTAACTGGCCATCTTAAAACGGGGCAGAGCAGGGGCATTACAGTGGCAGAGTCAGGGAGAAGCTGGCAGATATGCAGATGCAGGCAATATTCAGTGCCAGTGCCCACATATTTAAGCGGGCAGATAGAACTGCACAAAAAGCAGTTCTAACTCATTCTGCTTAGTGATGTAGGTGCTGGCATTAAATATCAGCTGGCACTGGCATATCTTCCAGGTAGCAGCTGAAGCAACATGTAGTTTCCCCTCCCTCCTGATTTCCTCCCAATGAACAATAGGCCCCTTAATGACACCCCCCAAAGAGCAATAGGCCCTTTCCTCATATACCCCCAACCCCTGTAGGCCTACAAAGGTGGAAAGAAGAGCAAATGACAGCCAGCATGGTTATTAGAGCCAAAACAACATCCTTCAAAGGATGAAAAAGGATCCGAATGAAGAAAATAAGAAGCAGCATAAGCACTGGCAAATTAGATACAAGGCATTGATAAAGAAGGCTAAAAGAGAATAAGAAGATAAACTTGTCACAGTGGCAAAAACTCACAGTAACAACTTTTTCAAGTTACTGTGAGGGAATCCATGGGATCATTAAATCATGAAGGAGCAAAAGGGGCACTCAGGGAGGACAAGGCCATAGTGGAGAAACTGAATGAATCCTTTGCTTTGCTCTTTATGGAAAAAGATGTAAGAGATCTACCTGTAACAGAAATGGTTTTTGAGGGTGACGATGCGGAGGAACTAAAATAAATCATGATGAACCTGGAAGATGTACTGTGCCAAATCGACAAATTAAAGAGCAGTAAATCACCCAGAGTGGATGGCAAGCACCCTAGCTGGCTTATTTTCGAAAGAGAAGGACGCCCATCTTTCGACACAAATCGGAAGATGGACGTCCTTCTCACAGGATCATCCAAATCAGTATAATCGAAACCCGAATTTGGATGTCCCTAACTGCTTTCCGTCGCAGGGATGGCCAAAGTTCAAGGGGGTATGTCGGAGGCGTGGTGAAGTCGGGACTTGGGCATGCCTAACACTTGGACGTCCTCGACCCATAATCGAAAGAAACAAGGACGTCCCTGACGAACACTTCGATGACTTTACCTGGTCGTGTTTTTCTTACGACCAAGGCACTAAAAGGTGCCCAAACTGACCAGATGACCACCGGAGAGAATCTGGGATGACCTCCCATTACTCCCCCAGTGGTCACTAACCCCCGCTCACCCTCAAAAAACATCTTTAAAAATATGCCATGCCAGCCTCTATACCAGCCTCAGATGTCATACTCAGGTCCATCACAGCAGTATGCAGGTCCCTGGAGCAGTTTTAGTGAGAGCAGTGCACTTCAGGCAGGCGGACCCAGCCCCATCCCCCCCTACCTGTTACATTTGTGGAGGAAACAGTGAGCTCTCTAAAACCCACCAGAAACCCACTGTATCCACATCTAAGTGCCCCTTCACCCATAAGGGCTATGGTAGTGGTGTACAGTTGTGTGTAGTGGGTTTTGGGGGGGTTGGGGGGGCTCAGCACACACGGTAAGGGAGCTAAGTACCTGGGAGCAATTTATGAAGGCCACTGCAGTGCTCCCTAGGGTGCCCAGTTGGTGTCCTGGCATGTCAGGGGAACCAGTGCACTACAAATGCTGGCTCCTCCCACGACCAAATGGCTTGCATTTGATCGTTTCTGAGATGGACGTCCTTAGTTTCCATTATTGCCGAAAAACAGAAACAACCAAGTCTAGGGACGACCAAATCTAGGGACTACCAAATTTAAGGATTTGGATGTCCCTGACTGTATTATCGAAACAAAAGATGGACATTCATCTTGTTTCAAAAATACGGGTTCCCCCACCCCTGGATCAGGACGTTCTGCGAGGACGTCCAAATCGAAACGAGGACGTCCCTTTCGATTATGCCCCTCCACATTACTGAAAGATCTCAACCATGAAATTGCTGATCTGCTGTTAGTGATCTGTAACCTGTCATTAAAATCATCTATAGTACCTGAAGATTAGAGGGTGGCCAATGTAATGCTGATTTTTTAAAAGGGTTCCGGGGTGGTACGGGAAATTACAGACCCAAAAGCCTGACATCAGTGCTGAGTAAAATAGTGGAAATTATTGTAAATAATAAAATTAGGGAACACATAGACAAATATAGTTTAATGGGACAGAGTCAGCATGGATTCAGCCATGGGAAGTCTTGCCTCACCAATTTGCTTAATTTCTGTGAAGGTGTAAATAAACATGTCCATAAAGGTGAGTCAGTTGATCTAGATTTTTAGAAAGTATTTGGCAAAGTTCTTTTGAGAGACTCCTGAGAAGATTAAAGAATCATGGGATAGGAGGCAAGGTTCTGTCTGAATTAGGAATTGGTTATTGGACAGAAAACAGAGGGTAGGGTTAAGTGACTATTTCTCTCAATGGAGGAGGGTGAATAGTGGAGTGCTGCGGGGATCTGTACTAGGACCAGTACTTTGTAACATATTTATAAATGATCTGGAAATTGGAACAACAAGTGAGGTGATAAGGGCTCCTTTTACAAAGTACAGGGCCAGCTTTAGACATGCTGGGGCACATGGCAGAAATTAAGGAGGGGGCCCCTTATCCCCTCTCCTCTCTGACCCCTCCCCCCCCCCCAATCTACCCCACATGTCATTACTACCACAAATAAAGCAACTTTAAATGACGTCTTCATACACAAAACACAAACAGACCTTTACCAAATACAGAACAAAGGATCACAAATATGAAATTGAATTGGGAACCCCAAGAAATTAAACTCAGCAAGTACTACAACACTGGCAAAATAAAACAGACACCAAATTTCACAACCTCCCTTTCCTGTGGCTGGTGGAGATTGCAAAGCCCTGCCAGCTGAAAACCATTTCCTCCAATCTGGCATCCAGAAATCTCCAAGCTCTTCGGCTACCAGCAGTGTACCCAAGCTGCCACCAGCTACAGAGGTTGGAGAGTTCTAGCCACCAGGAGAAAAAGGCTTTCATCTGGTGGGGTTTGGGAATCACCAGCTTAGGTATTTATATTTTACATTTGGGCAGGGGACATGGGGGAGGATTTGGAGAAAATTTGATGCCCACCCACTTTGGTTCAGGCCACTGCCCCCTCAATCTCCACCCCCTATCAGCTGTCTGGCTATGTCACTGAACACAATACAAAGATTTGTGATGCACATATCCCAAAGCTAACATATTCCAATTAATAAATTTAAAATAAAACACTTTTTTCTACCTATGTTGTCTGGATATTTTATTTTTCCAATCATGTTGGTCACATTTTGTTTCTTCTGCTTTCCTGTGTCTTCTGATAATTCCCTTTCCAGTGGTTGCTGCCCATTTGTCTCTTCTCCTCTCTCCTGTCTTTCCTTTTTAGCTCTTCCCTCCCTTTTTTTCTTTTCTGCCTCTGGGTCCACTCAGATTTCACCCTTTTCCTCACATTTATCCTTTTGTTTTTATTTTTTAGCTACCTACCAACTTTCCATCTCCCTTTCTCGTGTTCTAGCTCTCCCATTTCACATCTCACTCCTTCCCCAGCCTTTATTCCCTTCTATCTTTCATCTACTCCTCATTACCACATTTCTATCTATGTATTTACTGTCCTCCTCTCATTCTTCTTCTCCCCCCTCCACCTCTCCCACACTATCCAGTATATCTCCTTCCTCTATCCTTGTAACCCAGCATCTCCTCTCCCTCTCCTGACCTGCCATCTCCCTGTCCTTTTTCCTCAACCATATTCCTGTCCCATCTCTCTTCCCTCCTGTCCCCCCCACACACACACAGAGTCCATCATCTTACCTCTTCTCTCTCCTCCCCCTCATGGTCCAACATTGCTCCCACTCTCTGTCCTGCTGTTCTTCTCTCCTGTCATCCCATGATCCAGCATCTATCCATCCCTCCTACCTGCCCCTCTCTCCCTCCCTCTCAACCCCTGGTCCAACATCTCTCTTTCTTCCTTACTGTCCTTCCATCCAGCATCTTCCCCTCCCCCAGACCTTCCTTCCTTAGGTCCAAAATCTATGTCACTCACTCACACACACTCTCTCTCTCTCTCCTCTGTTTTTTCTAGTCTCCTCCCCACACCTCCAGTCCAGCATTTCCCCTTCTCTTACGTCCCTCCCCACCCTTGGGTTAACTTACAACAGCTCCAGGGGGCCTTACGATCCAGGCATCTCTTCCCCTTCTCCCTAACATGGTCCGTCTCCCTCCCTTCCCCTCACCCTGGCGTGGCAGCCATTCTCACAAGCTGCCTGCGGCTGTGCAAACCTTTCCCTCTGCCACAATCTGCCCAGATGGAAACAGGGAGTTCTGTCAGAGGTGGCAGATTGCGGCACAGGAAAAGGTTCACAGTAGCCACAGGCAGCTTGCAAGAATCACCGGGAAGGTGAGAGGAATGGAGGAGGAGACGGACCGTGGTGAGGAGAAGGGTAAGAGATGCCTGGACCACGGGGCCCCCTGCAGTTGTTTTCCCCATGGGACAGCTGTTTGCCCCTCCCCCCTACACCGGCCCTAACAAAGTGATTACAGTGTGCTGAATGCAAAGGAGCCCATGGAAATTGAATGGGCTTCCTTGATTTCAGCATGCTGCTAATCAGTAGTTCCGCTTTGTAAAAGGAGGTCTAAATTTGCAGATGACATAAAACTATTCAAAGTTGTTAAAACACATATGAACTGTGTAAAATTGCAGGAAGAACTTAGGAAATTGGGAGACTGGGCATACAAATGGCAGATGAAATTTAGTGTGGACAAATGAATGATGAAAGACCATTTATTTCTAGTAATTACCTAGGTGGATCATCATGATATTGAACAGGATGAGGGACAGAGGAGAACCTTGAGGTACTCCACAATCAGGAAACCATGTTGAAGAAATTGCACCTGATTGTTTGACGATATGATCTGGACTTAAGAAAGCCAGAGAACCATTTCAGGACAGCTCCACAGATTCCATAATGGACAAGGATATTTAGAAGAATGTTATGGTCAACAGTGTCAAAGGCACTAGACATATCGAACTGAAGTATTAATATTTTGTTGTTAATACTCAGTTCTCTTCTGAAGTTGGCTAAAAGGGTAATAAGAACCGTTTCAGTACTATAAGAGGGTCTAAAACCGGACTGTGAGCTGTACAAGATGGAATAGAGTTGGATATATTCCATTAGTTGTTGCATGACATGCCCTTCCATAACTTTATCCAACAGAGGAATTGAGGCCACTGGTCTATAATTGGAGACTATACTTAAGCTTGCTTGGGTATTCTTTGGTATGGGAGTCAATATAATATTGCCATTTTGAGAGGGGAACAGACCCTGAGATAGCATCAGAGTAAGATCTGAGTGTAAATAATGGAGCTGATCTGAGTAGGTAACTAAGACATGTGTCAAGTAGGCATTGTGATTTTGCATATTTGAGTAGGGTGTGACTGACCTAATCAATAGTAATTGGGTGAAAAGCGGACCAAAATCTGTCTGTATGAGAACAAGATGGTAATTGATCTTGAAGATTGAGGAAGTAATCAATTGATGTAAAAGAGTTATTTAGCTCTAGTCTGATTTTAGTTATTTTTTTCTGTTCAAAATATGTCATCAATTGGTCTCCAGTTGGAGTGGGTTCTTTTGCAGTGGATACAGGCTGAGTGTTAAATAGACTATTTACTAATGAGTATGGTTTCCTTGGATTGACTTTTGTATCACCTCTGAGCTTCAAGTACTAAGAGGTTTTTGCTTTGGTAATCATGTTTCTGTATGTTATCAGTAGCTTTTTCCATTTAATCCATTGTTCAGTGGATTTATTTTTGGCCCAAATTCTTTCTTGTTTCCTGAAATTGCATTTCATTTGTAGAAGATCTTTGTTAAACCATGGGGATAATTTTTTAGGATGAGATTTGTTTGTTATAGGTGCAAGTTCGTCAAGACTGTTTTACTAATATCATTCCACTGTTGGATGAAATTAGTAGATGGGTTTGAGGTGAATGATTTGCTGAATTATTCATTAGACCAGAATTTGAGAGGGTCAATTTTGGCTCTAGTTTTGAAGAAATGTAACATATTCATAGATTTTCAACAATGGTAAATTTCTTTCCAGTTTAGTTTAAAAGAGAGGCTAGTGGTCTGATCAGGGTACTGGAGTCCACTGTGATTCAGATATGAAAAAGTTGGTTGGGTCAATAAATTTTTTAACTAATATGTCTAATTGATTACCTTTAATATGGGAGGACATTCCGTTGAAAAGTGAGAATTGCCATATATTGAGGAAATCAAGAAAATGCTTAGTGTATTGATTGTACTGTTTTCAAGGTAAAATTAATGTCACCAACCATAAAAATATTGTCATTATTGATACAAGTATTAGAGATGAATTCAGTAAGCTTTACCTCTGTAAGGTTCTAGTTTTTAGGAGGTCAATATAGTAATAGTAGGCAAATAGATTTAGATAGGAGTCGTCATTTACTGAACAAGGGACAATTTCCAAATTTGGGGATTGTGATTCAGAAATCGTTTTTACATGAAAAATGATTTATAAATGATGGCTAAGCCACAACTTCTTTTCTTGGTTCTGGGAAAATGAAGGATGGAATACCCAGGTGGACATATAGCAAGAATTATAGGATCATCTTTTGCATGTATCCAAGTTTCAGAGAATATAGCAAGACCAAATTGAGCTTCATTTATCCAGTCTTTAATGATTTCACTTTTATTAACAACCAAACGAGCATTGACATACCCTATAGGAAGAGGTAGTACTTGTTGTGATTTGATATAGGGACTTTAGTATGCATTTATTGTAAGAGACTTTGAGCCTGTTTTATAATGTTGCTTAGTAGGAGGTATTATATTTGGACCATTGTGATCCAGATATCTGGATGCAAAAGTGGAGCGATGACTTGTGTTGTATATTTGTCTAGGATTATCTGTGGATTTTAATTATATATGTATTTTTTGTATTCTGCATTGTGTAAAGGCAGAATATAACTAATAAACTAAACTAGATTACTTGAGGTTAGCCAAATCTCTATTTGCTAATGTAGAAGAGATAATTCACATGCCTACAATCTCTGATCTGGTCCTCACACTGAACATGTTATTAACTGACACCAGTTTTATTTGAAAGCATTCACCTCATTTGTATAGAGACCCAGATTTCCATGTTTCTCAGGTTGAAATGGCAGGAATACCAGCAAACTAATAGTTCCCAAGAGATCAGTTCAGTTACTTTCTGGGAAGCAGCATAAGTCATGCTTAGAAGGCATATCATAGCATATGTATTGGAGAAAATGTGGAGAAAAAGTGTCAAGTACTAAGTATCATGCAAATAGGAACAACAAACATACTCTGAAATGTCTATATGCAAATGCTAGGAGTCTAAGAAATAAGATGGGAGAATTGGAATATATTGCACTAAATGAAAAATTGGATATAATAGGCATTACTGAGACCTGGTGGAAGGAGGATAACCAATGGGACACTGTTATACCAGGGTACAAAGTATATCGTAGTGATAGGGTGGACCGGTGGAGGGGTAGCATTGTATATTAACGAGAGCCTTGACTCAGATAGATTACAAATTCAGCAGGACACAAATCACACCTTTGAATCATTATGGGTTGAAATTCCATGTATAAAAGGGAAAAGGATGGTGATAGGAGTGTACTACCATCCGCCTCTCCAGGATGAGCAGGTAGACGCAAAAATGATAAAAGAAATCAGAGACGCAAACAAAATGGGCAACGTGATAATAATGGGTGACTTCAATTATCCAAATATAGACTAGGTAAATGTAACATCGGGACACGCTAGCGAGGTACAATTCCTTGATGAAATCAAGGACAGCTTTATGGAGCAGCTGGTGCAGGAGCCGATGAGAGAAGGAAAAATTCTAGACTTGGTCCTTAGTGGAGCACATGATCTGGTAAGGGACGTTATGGTACTGGGGCTGCTTGATAACAGAGATCATAATATGATCAGTTTTGATATCAACCTTGAAGTAACTATACACAGGAAGTCAAATACGTTAGTGTTTAACTTTAAAAAAGGAGACTATGATAAAATGAGAAGAACGGTTAAAAAAAACTTGGGGGGGGGGGCAACTGAGAGGGTAAAAACTATACAACAGGCATGGACGCTGTTCAAAAATACCATCCTGGAGGCCCAGGCCAAATATATTCTGTGAATTAGAAAAGAAAGAACAGTCTTAATTTTTTCAATCTGGGACTTCACTTTGGGCTCAGGACCACCCAGCAGTATTACATCCTTGTTGTACCTGGCAGGAATCCCCAAGCCCCACCAGTTGAAGCCCAGGACCACTTTCTGCCAAGCTTGGCAGTTGGCAGCACTATTCAAGAGCTAGTACCACTGGCATTCCATGCATGCTCAGTTTTCACAAATGCTCAGCTCATGTGCAAGAACTGAGCATGCTTGAGGTACTGGCATTGACAGCTCATAAATACTTCTGCCAATTGCCAAGCTTGGCATAAGGGAGTTTGGTGCAACTTCCAAGGAAATGTTCAGCTAGCAGGGCTTGAAGATCCCCACCAGCTAAGGTATTTATATTTTAGATTGAGTTAGGGGGTGGGGAGATAGCAGAGGAAATTTTGTACCCTCCCATTTTGCCCATTGGCTCATTCCAAATGTGCTTCCTTATCATAATAACCAGGCAGCATATGAGGAAACTGAGAGGAACCATTCTTTGCACAAATATTTGCAGGGAGGAAGGAAAATCCAGCAACTTCTCTTTAAATCCAGTCCAAAGTTAGAGGCAGGACCACACCCATCCAAGCTGTCAGTACCTAGATTACCCCCCCCCCCCCCCCCGGTTGGTTCAGCCTGACTTAAACCTGGGGGAGGAGTTTCCCTGGAACGAAATACAATGTTGAGCCTAAGCTAAGGGAAGCAAAGCAGGAGGATATATGCTGGGATCCTGTGGAGTGAGGCTCAGCTGCAGCAATCTCAAGGCCACCAGAGGGCGAGAGGAGCACAAACCAAGAAAACAGTCACAATCGTGACAGCACCTCCTGCTCAAGGTCTCCACGGGTGATTCAGGTCTCCATGGGTAACAATGGTGAAACCTATGGAGGAGTTTCAAAACGTGACCATGGGTAGCTGGACTGGGACCCGAAGTGGACTCAGGAACCGAACCGGGGCTGGGACCCAGACTGGACTCAGGACTGGAACTCAGACTGGAACTTGGACTAGAGTCAGGACTGGACTCAGGGCTCGAACCAGGACTGGAACCCAGAGTGGAATCAGGACTGGAACTCGGACTGGACTCAGGAACCGAACCGGGACTGAGACCCGGACTGGAATCAGGACTACAACTCGGACTGGAACTCAGACTGGAATCAGGACTGGAACCGGGACTGGAACCCAGAGTGGAATCAGCATCTCGGCTGGAACTGGAACTCGGCAAAGGCTCGGCTAGAAGTGTCACTCGGACTGGAATCAGAGGCTTGGGATTGTAAGCTCTTTGAGCAGGGACTGTCTTTCTTCTATGTTTGTGCAGTGCTGCATACACTTTGTAGCGCTATATAAATGCTAAATAGTAGTAGTAAAAGCACCACTCGGACCGGAATCGGAGGCTCGGTTAGAAGCGCCACTCGGACTGAACTCAGAAGCTTGACTAGAAGAGCCACTCGGACTGGACTCAGAGGCTCGGCCAGAAGCGCCACTCGGACTAGAATCGGAGGCTCGGCCAGAAGCGCCACTCGGACTAGACTCAGAGGCTTAACTGGAAGCGCCACTTGGACTGGAATCGGAGGCTCGGTTAGAAGCACCACTCGGACTGGACTCAGAGGCTTAAGTGGAAGTGCCACTCGGACTGGACTCAGAGGCTTGGCTGGAAGCGCCACTCGGGGGCTGGACTCCAACTGAGCTCAGAGCGTGGGATTTCCAAGATGCCTCCTTTCGGCAACCGCTTCAGGAGTATCCCACAAAACTGGATTCAAGACAGGTTTGCGGCGATATTCAGAGAGCATGATAAAAGGGTCAATATCAGAAACTGGATTTCCACCAAGAGGAAGCTGCTGGATGCGCCTCCTCTCTGCTGCAGCTTCAGGAGTTTTCTTCCAAACCGGATGAGACTGAAGTTTACCCCGATATTTATGAAGTGTCAAGAAAGGATCACAAGCAATGACTGAGCTGGAACCCAGCTGGTAGGGTGATCTTGCCGAGCTCATGGCCTTGGCAATCTGTCAGGTTCTCACGGAGGAGTCTGGAATTGTGAGCCCTTGGGCTGCTGACGGGGAGCGGCAGCAGCAGGCAAAAACCTACCAACTAGGACTGGACAGGATACAGGATTCTCAAGCAGGATACAGGAACTAGCGTGACTGGACAATACTTCACCTGCATTTCACCGCCGTTCCCTAGGGGTTGAGCCCCTAGGTGCAGGCAGCCGGCAGGACTTACTGGACAGTGAGGATCAAGACAAACTTAACTAGACAGGGTACAGGATACAGGGTCTCAAACAGGCAGGAAGCAAACACAAGCTAGGCTAGAACAGGGTTCAAGGTACAGGGTCTCAAACAGGCAGAAAACAAACACAAGCTTGGCTAGAACAGGGTACAAGGTACAGGGTCTCAAACAGGCAGGACACAAACACAAGCTTGGCTAGAACAGGTTACAAGGTACAGGCTCTCAAACAGGCAGGAAACAAACACAAGCCTGGCTAGAACAGGGTACAAGGTACAGGGTCTCAAACAGGCAGGAAATACAGACTAGGGACACTAACTAAGAAACAAGGCTAAACAAGACAAGGCAGAAGTGCACTGAGCACAAACACCAACCTGGATCTTTGGTGTTGCCAAGGCAAAGCAGAAAGTTTCCAGGTGGCTAATAAGCCCATCAGCAGCTGAGGCTCAGCTACAGCAATCTCAAGGCAGCTAAGGGTGAGGCTAGCTGTCAAACTTCCAAGCAAGACTGGAGGGCTAAAATATCTGGACCGGACCGAAAAGAGAGTCTGGAAAGTCTATGGCAGCCACTGGTTCTGGCCACCAGAGGGCAAGAGGAGCACAAACCAAGAAAACAATCACAATCGTGACAAAAAGAAACTTCAGAAAATAAAAGAGTGTGTGCTGGTGTGCCAAGGTTATACTTCAAGATATTGAGACTTTACAGTTAACAAGTCTTAAGAGGCTTGACAATCGCAGCCTTCAAGGGCCAAGCTTGCCCATCCCTATCAAAGGGGTGTGATACTACAGCTTTATGGCTAAAACTGGAAACCCATAGCATTTTGCTGCAAGACTCCAGCTCTAGCAGAAACTCACTATGCCCAGATAGAAAAGTGTTTGGTTATCTGAGTTTCTCTGTCATTAGTTATACGGTCTGTGTACTTTAAAACTGCTGACACACCACAAGTCATGGGCTCCTTTGATTAAGAATATAGATGATGTTCCTTTAAGTTGGAGGGACACCGCAAAAGCAGAGGACCGTATTCCACTATGTCAACAAATAACAGCGAAAGGAGTAGTGTGACAGGAAGAATCTCCCGTGAAGAAATATCAGGATGAAGAATATAGTAAATAAAACCTTTATTCTTCAAGACCCAATTCAGAACTGTGTTTCGGCATAATCCTACATCAGGGGTCTGTACACAAGATCACTGAAGAGTATAGGAAATTGTAATCACTGGAAAACAGTCTTGATAAAGACATGATCTAAAAAAGCATGCTGCTATTGTGTATCACACGCTGACCCTACTTTTTATAGCATAAGGCTCTTGATTCCTCTTGTTTTTCGGTACTTCATCTTCACTATTCTGGCTTCTAGAAGATCTTGTGAGGTTTCTTTCCTTCTTCTTTTGACTTGTGCCAGAGAAATCCCTTACTGTTGTAGATAATGCTATCTACAGTCAGAGGATGGGCTAGATGGATCTTTGGTCTGACCCAGTATGGCGAGTCTTATGTTCTTATGATTTTAACCCAGTCAGTTGTCAGAATATACTTTTCTTCCACATTCCTTAAGGGAGGACTTTCAAAGTCACTTTGGGTTGTCCAGCACAGACCTTGCTATATGGTCACACTGCATCGCTTTGTTATAAGACACTAAGGAAAGCCTTCCTGCGTACTACAGCACATCCTGTGCAGCACCATCACCTGGAGGCTCCAACAATGCTTTCAGAATTAGCCTTGCTCATTAAGAACTTGTCATCTAGGAAGGCACCTGGTCCATATGGATTGGCAGTGGATTTTACAAAAGTCACATCTAAACCACTACAACCTAGGTTGCTTATTTATTTTCAACATCATCTCTGTCAAACTTCTGCTGATGTTTGCCATTTTAATAAGGCCACAGTTGCTATTTTGGAGAAGTCCAGCTGTGATCCAGCTTATATGGCTAATTTTTGCCCAATGTATCTCCTCAATACAGACTATAAAATCTATGCTAAGATCCTTGTGGATAGACTGGCTTCTGTTCTAGAATACATCCTGATCAAGTGGGCTTTGTCAGAGGACATTGCAACGTTCTGAAGACACTGACGTCACTGAAGCCAAGCCACTGACGTCACTTCCTTCATGAAGGGTTCGTGGTGGTGAAGCCACCGAAATCACCAAGTCTCTGGGCCCCACCCTCGCGTCAAACGTGATGACGTCGAGGGCGGATCAATGGCCTCACACATTGAGGGCGGAGCAATGGCGTCAGTGGCTTCAGAACGAAGAAGGTGATGAAGGAGCGTTGACGAAGTGCGGAGCAATGGCGTCAGTGGCTTCACAACGACGAAGGGTCACTTGCAAACAGTAATACAGAGATGATTGCACATTAATACAATATAAGAAGAAAACAATCCCAACTAAATATATGGATTATATACAATCTTTCTCTTTCTTAGACCACAAAGTGAAGAAAAATAGGGAGAGTAAAATAAGACAAGGAGATCAATTAAACAGAAAAAAGAAAACATGGTATTAACCTGATTATCCCCAGATATTACTCATCTAATTCATTATTCCACATTGATCATCTGGTTGGCTTCCTCAAGACCAAATACGGCGTATAGTCAATTCATTTAATTGAGAACATACTTATTGTCCAGGTTTTATTATTATTATTATTAACATTTGTATAGCGCTACCAGACGCACGCAGCGCTGAACACCTGACACAGAGAGACAGTCCCTGCTCGATAGAGCTTACAATCTAAAAATACAGACAGACAAGACAATTAAGGGTGAGGAAAGTACTGGGTGAGAAGGAACCAGGATAGGGGAATTGAGCAGTGGTTAGGAGCCAAAAGCAGTGGTGAAAAGGTGGGTTTTCAGCATAGATTTGAAAACAGGTAGAGATGGAGCTAGGCGTACAGGCTCAGGAAGTCCATTCCAGGCATAAGGTGCCGCGAGGGAAAAGGAACAAAGCCTAGAATTAGCAGTGGAGGAGAAGGGGGATGACGAGAGATTTGTCCAGCGAGCGGAGATTACGGGGAGGAATGTAGGGAGAGATGAGAGAGGAGAGGTAATGGGGTGCTGCAGAATGGATGCATTTAAAGGTCAGTAAGAGAAGTTTGAACTGTACGCAGAAGCGGACAGGGAGCCAGTGAAGTGACTTGAGGAGTGGGCTAGTGTGGGTAAAATGATTTTGGCGGAAAATAAGTCGTGCCGCAGAATTTTGGACAGACTGGAGAGGAGAGAGATGGTTGAGCGGAAGATCAGTGAGAAGCAAATTACAATAATCCAAGCGAGAGGTGACAAGGGTTTGGATAAGGGTTCTGATAGCGTATTCAGAAAGGAAGGGGCGAATTTTACTAATGTTGTAGACAAAGAAGCAAAAGGTTTTGGCCATCTGCTGAATGTTAGCGGAAAAGCAGAGGGAGGAATCAAAGATGACTCCTAGGTTGCGAGCAGATGAGACAGGGAGGATGAGGGTGCCATCTACTGAAATAGAGAATGGAGGGGAGGGGTGAGGTGGGCTTGGGGGGAAAGACAATAAGCTCAGTTTTGGCCATGTTCAGTTTCAGGTGGTGGTGTGACATCCAGGCAGCTATGTCGGTCAAGCAGGCTGAAACTTTGGCCTGAGTTTCAGGCGTGGAGAGGTAGAGCTGAGTGTCGTCGGCATAAAGATGGTACTGGAAACCATGAGATGAGATCAGAGAACCCAGGGAAGAAGTGTAAATGGAAAAAAGAAGGGGGCCAAGGACAGATCCCTGAGGAACTCCAACTGAGAGTGGGACAGGGGTGGAGGATGATCCACCAGAATATACTCTGAAGGTACGGTGGGAGAGATAAGAGGAGAACCAGGAAAGAATAGAGCCGTGAAATCCAAACGAGGACAGTGTGGCAAGAAGAAGACTGTGATTGACAGTGTCAAAAGCAGCGGATAGATCAACCAGGATAAGGATGGCGTAATGGCCTTTGGATTTGGTGAGGAATAGATCATTACAGACTTTAGTGAGCGCTGTTTCAGTCGAATGTAGAGGGCGAAAGCCGGATTGAAGCAAATCAAGGATGGCATGAGAGGAGAGAAAATCAAGGCAGCGGCTGTGAACGGCACGCTCAAGTAACTTGGAGAGGAAGGGTAAGAGGGAGATGGGACAGTAGTTGGAAGGACAGGAAGGGTCCAATGACGGTTTTTTGAGGAGCAGTGTGACCACAGCATGTTTTAGTTAGAAATAATACATCTGATTACATTCTCTCTCTTTTAAAAACCAGAAATTATTTAACGATACATATACTCAAGTCTCTAATTCAAATCCGACTGATTAAAGCAATCCCAGTTTTCACAGGCTTCACTCCTTTTGAAGTAATAATTAAGGAAATATTTCTGAGGAAAACTTTAGGAGTCATACCTGGAACTCTGGGAAAAACAATAGTCTCGACATTAATCATCCACAAAAACATCCACCTTATTATTCAAAGTTTCTGGTCCATTATCATTTTCAAGATCATAACCACTTCTTACTTGTACAGAACTTCATCTGCCATATCAATTTTTTCACTCTCAGAAGGTTCAGTCAAATTGTCCATGCAACTCTCCAATAAGATCATATCTGAAACAAAGCTATTTACTACCGCCGTTAGGTCCCGAAGCGCCTTCCAGATGGTATTCAATGTAACCTCCACGGAAGCCAAAAACTCCAAGATGATTTCTCTTGAGGTGTTTAGGAGTGGTTCCGCCGATTCGGGTTTTGCTGTAAACGTCCTCCGTTTCAGCATATGCCTCTATCTCACTCCTCCACTCCTTTGGACATGGTGGTTGAATAATTCGGGAGCGATGGAGTTGTTTTTCCAGGTCCAAGAGCGTCGACGCTCCTTAGCCGGCGCTAATCAAAGGACTCGCCAACCCTTCCATCTGTGGTCAGTTCGATGCCCAGCGGTCCCGCACTTGCTGCTCAGGGAACAAAACGCTGGCCATCAGCGGCTGACCGCCGGTTGTTCCCTTCCTCTCAGTTAAGGAAGATGCAATTGCAGAAAGGAAATTTACATAAAAAAGACAAAACCTCAGAGGGCAGCTGGGCCGTTGGGCATACGAACTCCAGGTCACCATCTCACCACTCTTCCAGTTTGGGACACTCTTTGTCTGGTTTCTCCTCAGAGACCTGTCTGATATTGGTAGCCCTACAGCATAGCCCTCTGAGTCATTGAAACACAGAAGCCCCTCCACCACTACAAGGTGGTGTCCCTTCGGAGGGGGACATTGCATTTCTGATAATGTCAAAGTATTTCATAACTTATCCATTGTGGCTCAGTGGCAGGCACTGTCAATTGCAGTGTTATCAATCAATGCCAAAAAGACGTTCAATCATGTAGAATGGGCATACCTGTTTGATGACCTCTGATAGTTTGGTTGTGGGGATCTTTTTGTATATTATGTCTCAGCCTTATATAACAACACAAGATCACATATAATGGTGAAAAACATTTTGTCACAGGTCTTTTCCTTACAGCATGGAATAAGACAAAGCTGTCCGCTATTACCCATGCTTTTCAATCATGTATTTGAGCCACTTCTCCTGGCCATTCGTCACAACGGTTATCAGTTTTGCCAGAGTGTAGCATTATGCTGATGGCGTGTTGTTGTTCCTATTGCATCCACAGAGTTTACTGCCTGTGGTAATTCAATTGATCTCCTGATTTGCAGAATTCTCCAGATATAAAATAATCTGGTCCAAATTGGAGCTCATTCCTATGGATGATCATTGTGTGCAAGCGGGAGCCATGCACTTTGGCTTTAAATGTGCTGCTGCTGGAATCAAGTATTTGGATTTATCTATCTAGAGATTTTGAGAGCAAAAGCCA
Source organism: Microcaecilia unicolor (assembly GCF_901765095.1). NCBI lineage: Eukaryota > Metazoa > Chordata > Amphibia > Gymnophiona > Siphonopidae > Microcaecilia > Microcaecilia unicolor. Next base: position 166,792,501 of record NC_044031.1, read on the forward strand.
AAATAGAATCTGTGTTATCCCAGGATATCACAAAATGATCTGTTCAACAGCTTATATGGTGGGGACTGCTTTGATTCTGTGAAAATGGTAGTTGCTCCTCAGGTTAACTACTTCATAAGTATGTCATCCTTTCTGTATCCACTGACTTTCTACAAAAATATGGGAAGATTCTATTTCAATTTCTTTGGGACAACAAGCCTGCCAAAATTGACAAACACAAGTTGATGAGACCACACAACTTTTATCTATACCATCTAGCATATTTGTCATGCTATAGCTTGTGTTGGACTGACTCCTGTAGACCTAAGGACCGTGCACCACTGAGATTGCAGCTGGAATGGAAGACGACATACCCTATCCTTCTTCATGTTGCCTTCTGCTGGTTGGAAAAGTCTGTGGGGAATGATGCCCTCAAAAACATATCAAAGGTCATGTATGGCACTTAGGGCCCTGGATGGTCTACAAAACGTTCAGTGGTTTAAGGGATTAACAGCTCTAATTTGGTGGAATCCTGGGATTAGAATTGACAAGAAGCCAATATTTTGGAAAGTCTGGGCTAGGAAAGGCATTGGAATGCCTACAAGTTAGCTGCTTTTAAATTTGGACCTAGCCAGTCATTTTCAGCACAGATAACCGGTTAAGTGCTGCTGAAAATGATCAGCTAGTCACAAACAAACGATTTAACCAATTTTCTAGCCAGTTAAATCATTTTGAATATCGTCCAGTTTATGTTCAACTGTTGTAAGAGATCATTCTGTGTTATCAGTAAAATGTGAGAACCTGGAAAATTCTATCAGATGCTGGAATTTGAGTCTTATAAACTTTCCCCCCCCCCCCCCCCAAAAAAAAAAAAATCTAGGGTTTTATTTTACCACAGGACATATTTAAGAGATATATGCTAGAACATCTACAAGTGCCTCCTCAATCAATACTGCCTTTCCACTCCACTCCACTCACTATTTTATATACCTCTATCATATCTCCCCTCAGCCGTCTTTTCTCCAAACTGAAGAGCCCTAGATGCTTCAGCCTTTCCTCATAAGGAAGTCATCACATCCCCTTTATCATTTTCATCGCCCTTCTCTGTACCTTTTCTAATTCCACTATATCTTTTTTGAGATGCGGTGACCAGAATTGAACACAATATTCGAGGTGCGGTCGCACCATGGCCCAATACAAAGGCATTATAACATCCTCACTTTTGTTTTCCATTCCTTTCCTAATAATACCTAGCATTCTATTTGCTTTCTTAGCCGCCGCAGCACACTGAGCAGAGGGTTTCTATTTATCATCAGCGACGATGCCTAGATCCCTTCTTTGGTCGGTGACTCCTAACATGGAGCCTTGCATTACGTAGTGTCAGCAGGCCAACACCTTCAGGCCTTCCTGCAGGTATGAACTCGGCTGACCCTGGAAGGGCCCTCCCCTGGACACAGCACTCCCAGAAGCAGACTCCAAAAATATGCTTAAAACCGCCTTATTCCATCAGCAAGGCCAAGACATTTCCTCTTCCAGACACAGTCCTGGGTCACAGCACATATCACCCCTTGTTCCTTCCCCCCACCGGCCACAGTTTCTGGATACAGTTTAAATCATTCACTGTTTCCCCAGCATGGCCTGATTCCTGGACACAGTTTTAAATCACTCACTGTTTCACCAGCGTGGCAGTGTTCTGAACACAGTTCAAGTCACTCACTGTTTCCCCAGCATGGCACCACTTCTGGACACAGTTTAAATCACTCAGTTCTTCCCCAACATGGCATGACTTCTGGACACAGTTTAAATCACTCACTGCTTCCCCAGCATGGCATGACTTCTGGACACAGTTCAAATCACTCACTGCTTCCCCAGCATGGCCACGTTCCTGGACACAATTCAAGTCACTACCTGTTTCTCCAGCCGGGTCTGACTTCTGGCCACAGCTGAAATCATTCACTGCTTTACAGCATGGCACCTCTCTCCCCCTTGAGTGGAACAGCTGCTTAACCTTTCCTCCAAGCTTTCCCCAGCCTTGAAGAAGGTTTGATATGAAGCCTTTCAACTTCTTCCCTTGTACCTGAGCTAGAGCAGCAATCTCCATGGGCTCACTTCCCCAGTCACCTTGGGCTTGGATCTCTTCTCCGACCTCTTTCTCCCCCTTCCATTCCATGGACTCCTCTCCCTTTATGGTCCCCAGCTGGTCCTTTTCCTCCCGATTATTCCTCCTCAGCCAATCCCCCTCCTCTCCCTCAGGATCCTGGGACTTGTAGTTCCCTTGTTGCTCCCTTTGCTTGCCCCCAGGGCTTTGCAGGGCTTCTTGGGAACTGTAGTCCTCCTCCCTTCTCCGGCTCTTGGGAAACCTATGCCTCCATGGGGGTGTGTCTTCCCAGCCACTAGGATCCTGGGACTTGTAGTTGGAATCCCGGGTATGAAACCTACCCATCTTGCTCCTCTCTCAGATCCCTTCTTCACTGACCCTCAGGGGTTCGTCACAGTAGCTATAGTTCGGGTTCCTCTTTCCAACATACATCACTTTGCACTTGCACACATTAAACGTCATCTGTCATTTAGATGCCCAGTCTCCCAGTCTCATAATGTCCACTTGTAATTTTTCCACAATCCTCTCACAATTTAACAACTTTGAATAACTTTGTGTCATCAGCAAATTTAATTACCTCACTAGTTACTCCCATCTCTAGATCATTTATAAATATGTTAAAAAGCAGCGGTCCCAGTACAGACTCCTGGGGAGCCCCACTATCTACCCTTCTCCATTGAGAATACTGACCATTTAACCCTACTCTCTGTTTTCTATCCTTTAACCAGTTTTTAATCCACAATAGGACACTACCTCCTATCCCATGACTCTCCAATTTCTTCTGGAGTCTTTCATGAGGTACTTTGTGAAACACCTTTTGAAAATCCAGATACACAATATCAACCGGCTCGCCTTTATCTACATGTTTGTTCACCCTTTCAAAGAAATGTAATAGATTGGTTAGGCAAGATTTCCCTTCACTAAATCCATGTTGGCTCTGTCTTATTAATCCGTGCTTTTGAATATGCTCTGTAATTTTTTTCTTTATAATAGTCTCTACCATTTTGCCTGGCACCAATATCAGGCTCATTGGTCTATAATTTCCCAGATCCCCTCTGGAATCTCTTTTAAATATCGGCGTTGCATGGGCTTCCCTCCAATCTTCCAGTGCCACACTCCATTTTAAAGATAAATTACATATTACTAACAATAGTTCTGCAAGTTCATTTTTCAATTCTATCAGTACTCTGGGATGAATACCATCCAGTCCAGGAGATTTGCTACTCTTCATTTTGTCAAATTGCCCCATTACATCCTCTAGGTTTATAGAGATTTCATTCAGTTTCTCTGACTCGTCAGCTTTGAATACCATTTTTGGCTAGGGCTACCATATGGCTCCAGAAAAAGGAGGACAGATTGAGCCAGTCTGGGTTTTACTTCCATTGCTTTCAATAGAAGCAAAACCCGGTCTGGATCAATGTGTCCTCCTTTTTCTGGAGCCATATGGTAACCCTATTTCTGGCACTGGTATCTCTCCCAAATCTTCCTCGGTGAAGACTGAAGCAAAGAATTCATTTAATCTCTCCGCTATGGCTTTGTCTTCCCTGATTGCTCCTTTTACGTTTTGGTCATCTAGCAGTCCAACCGATCCTTTTGCCGGCTTCTTGCTTTTAATATACCTAAAAAACATTTTACTATGTGCTTTTGCCTCCAATGCAATCTTTTTTTCAAAGTCCCTCTTTGCCTTCCTTATCAGCACTTTGCATTTGACTTGACATTCCTTATGCTGTTTAAATTCCTGGTTAAAGAAAAGTTCAGGATGGTTTCCCTAGGCACCCTTCTGATGATTCAGGAAAATGATTAGCTATGTATGCTCTCTGTACTTGAAGGATGCATATAGTCACATCCTGATACTTCCAACCCACCAGAACTATCTTCAGTTTCGGCTGGGAACACACCATTTCCAGTACCGTACATTGCCTTTTGGCCTCACATCAGCTCACAAAGTCTTTACCAAATGCCTACAGTAGTCACAACATCACTACGCAGGCTGGGGTGCATGTATTTTCCTACCTCAATGATTGGCTGGTAAATAGCATGACAGAGGGCGGTGCTTGGGAGTCCATGCAGAGGACTATTCGGATACTTGAGCTACTAGGGTTTACCCTAAGTCCCATCTTCGCCCTGCCCAGCAATTGGAATTCATTGTAGCCCTGCTTGATATGTAAAAGGTTTGAGCCTGTCTCCTGGAGCTGAGAGCATATGCTCTAGTTGCACTGGCTTCTCAGGTTCGAGCCTCTCAGCAGATCATGGCTCGGCAGATATTGAGGTTATATGCTGATGATGGATGCATCTCTCCTGGGTTGGGAAGCTCATGTGGATGGGTTTCACACTCAAGAATCATGGTCCACTCAGGAAACTGATCTCCAGATCAATCTCCTAGAGTTCTGGGCAATCTGAAACACTCTAAAGGCTTTCAGAGATCGGCTGTCTCACCAAATTATACTCATTCAAACAGGCAATCAGGTTGCCATATATTACACAAACAAGCAGGGGGGTACCAGATCATGCCCTCTGTGTCAGGAGGCTGTCTTGATTTGGCGCTGGGCTCGACAACATGGCATGTTCCTTCAAGCCATTTATCTGGCAAACTAAAACAACAATCTGGTTGACAGGCTGAGCAGGGTTATGCAACCACATAAGTGGTTTCTCCACATGGGTGTTTCCTGTGAGATTTTCCAAGCATGGGGCACCCACTCGGTAGATCTCTTTGCCACTCATGTGAATCACAAAGTCCCTCAGTTCTGTTCCAGGCCTTAGGCTCACAACAAACTAGTGTTGGATGCCTTCCTCCTTCATTGGGAGACAGATCTTCTGTATGAGTATCCTCCCATTCCTATTCTTTGTGCAAAAGGTTTGAGCATTAGAGGACAACATTTTAATCAATGAACATGAAACTTTACAAAATCTGTGCTATTTTTTAAAAATAAAATAGCATCTCATATTGTACATGGCATCTAATATTAGATGCCATGTACAATATGAGATGCTATTTTATTTTTAAAAATATTTTAAAGCATCATCAGTAGGGAGTTTGTATATGTAAATAGCACAGATTTTGTAAAGTTTCATGTCCACTGATTAAAATGTTGTCCTCTAATGCTCAAACCTTTTGCACAAAGAAGTCATTTTGAATGCCAGAGAGAAACACTATTCCCCCCTACCTCCAAACCACAGATCCAAATGAGGGGTTAGCTAAGAGTAATGCATGACTCGAAGCAGGAGTAAATTCCGGGGGGGAGGGGATCTTTAGATATACATGTATTGGAAGGACTGCATGAACCACCTAGAATGTGCCTCCTTCAAATCTCTCCAAGCTATGCCATATACAAATAAGTAGCACCTTTTCCAAAATGGGTACTTACATTTGCATGCTGATTTTCACATGTAAACTCACTTTTTATACATCCTAGACATTTTCTACCATCTTAATTCATATTGTCACTTTCCTTTCACTTTATATAACGGATCCCTCATGGATCTGGGGGCTGGGACAGACTACAGAAATCACTGAATATATCAACAGGTGGGGTAAAATGTAATTTATTAAGAATTTTCAAGCTGGCTTCCCAGTTTGGACAACCTGGAGAGCAGCTAAAATGTTTCTAGAACAGATAGAGAAAGATGTGTTTTCTCCTTTTTATGCCAAGTTGACACTAAGAAGGCTGAGTTCCAATCATCAATGGAGATTGAGTGCTGACCAAGGTACTTAACAAAGGAAGAGGATAATTTTGTTGCTGACCTAGGCCTAGTACTGAAGGAGGATCCAGGGAGGATCATCAGGAGAGAGATACTGTGTTTTCTATCTTGTTCAGCCCAGTTCTCATATAGGAGGCAGATCTTCCTTTGCCTATTAATCACTGAATATATCCATTATTCAAGGAGCATGTCTAAGACAGAATAATTAAGGGCCTCTTTTATCAAGACATGCTAGCAGTTCCCACACTGCAATGCCAACGAAGTCCATTCAAAGTGAATGGGCTTTGCCAGCATTGCCATACCAGGGACCGCTAGTACAGTTTGATAAAAGGGGCCCTAAATATTAAAGCAGATGAAAGATAATTCTATAGCCTAGGTGCTCATAGCCTAGGTGCTCACATTTACATGTGTGTTAGTGCATACGTGTTTAGAATACATATATGTGCACAAATACATGCATATGTGCTAGCAGGGCACCTAAACACTAATCTGCAACCACCCTCTTAACTTACATAGCATGCATTTGCAAGGAGTTCCTCACATGGGCGGGACATAGGTGGGGCTCCCAGTTGCACACATAACTTGTAGAATGCTATAAGTTACAGATATCGCTGCTGCATTCAAGTGGCTAAACTTATGCCAGTTCTATGGCTAGTGTAAATGTGAGTGCCTAAATGCTAGGCACTGATACTGGTTTATGTTTGTATTCTATAAGGCATTGGTTCCCAAACCTGGTCCTAGAGGCACCCCAGCCAGTCAGGTTTTCAGGATACCCACAATGAATATTCATGAGAGAGATTTGCATGCACTGTCTCCACTGGATGCAAATCTCTCTCATGAATATTCATTGCGGATATCCTGAAACCTGACTGCCGGAAAACCAAACTGGCAGGGGTGCCTCCAGGACCAGGTTTGGAAACCACTGCCATAAGGGAATCTACAGGTGTCTAGGTTTGGTGACCTCAGAGCACCTAAATAGAGGCTCTAAGTTATAGAACTGCCCCCATATTGACCTTTAGGTTATATTTACCTCAGATCAATATATTGTATTTAACATACAATTTGAAAGGTACTACGACTGTTTCCAATGTATTCTTTGCACTGTTCTGTTCAGTCAAGAGGCTTGTGGCAGGCAGTGGTGCCATTTCCATGGCAACTAATGTGGGAATATTCTGTACCATCTCTCAGTATAAATTCAAGAGTGTACTGATCTATTTTAAATTATGCAATTCTTGTAAATATATATATATATATATATATATATATATATATATATATATATATATATATTGTGATAAACACAGTGTCTGCCCTTACATGAGGAGACCGCCAGATGGCGCTCGCCTACCGAAAACCGGGAAAATGCCTATTCTGGCCAGTAGAGGGGGCTCCAGAGAGATAGCTGGGGGAGTGAGAAGAGTCTTCTAGGGCAGATCTTTCTGGAACCAGAGGGGCGAGGTCTCAAGAGGGAGGGAGGTTTATTGGACACTTCATAAATAGCTTCCTCTCGGTAGAGGAAGGAGTTTTGCCCGAGGGAGAGAAGATGGGAGCCTGGAGGCCTGAAGTCTGGACTGTGTGATCCCGGTGCTGTGGAGGAAGGACTGTGTGTCCAAGAAGCTGAAGTAGGCTGAAAGTCCTGGGGTAAGGGAACACCCCAAAGTATAGAGGTTGGAACTGTGAAGGGTTTAATAAGAACAAACAGCCGTGGGGTGGAGGATAGGACCGTAAGGTTAAGGTGAATAAAGTGTGTCCTATCCAGGGGAGGTGGCTGTTATACCCTGAGACCCAGATGTCCCCCAGTAAATGGTCTCAGGGGGGTGAATCGCAGTCAAAGAATAGTTGGAAAGCCAGGTTCCCAAAAGACTGTAACCTAGCTCTAATAAACTGAATTTACATGCAACCAGCTAATTTGCATATTTTTGCAAGCAGAGGAAGCTGTGCTATCTTCCAGAGAAGGGTGACCAGGGGGCCCCACCAGAAGAACTGGTAAGGTGGGTCGGTTACCAGGAGATACAGCGGGGAGGCCGGGCCCGGACTGAAGGTTAATGAAGAGGTCACCCTGAGGGAAAGGGGAGGCCCAAACATAGAGGCCCGAGTCAACGCAGTCACAGAGAAGTCTGGTTTCAAGGTGGTTCCCTGAGGCAAAGGGCTGGTGAGGCCGGGCAGGAGCCACTAGAGGGCCATTGCACACCGGAGAGCACCCCTGTGGGCTTACAAAATATATATTTTGTGAGCTATTGTGGGCCAGCACAAGAACGTACATCAACTAAATACAACTTTATAAAACTTTTAAAAATTCATCTATAACTTTGAATTGTGAACTTAGACAGAATGTCACATAAGAAAACATGAACAATTACAATAAATTACAAGCTCATATTTGCTCCCATTCATAACTATGAAGTGTGGGGGGGGGGTGAATTTAATATAAAATTTCACTCTTGTTTTACTTTGGCTGTATGGTCATGACATGGTCTTCAATAGGACAGTATTGTGTGCTGCTATCTGAAACACCCTGTTTCAATTTGTGGTTGGGTCCCTGCTCCTAAGGTCTACTGTTCAAAGCCTTAGGATGAATGGAGCAAGGTACAGCCACTATGCAAAAAGATACAATCAGCTGTGCCAGGATTTACATGATCTGTGCTTAGACATAGTTTGGATGCAGCAATAGTTGCAATGCAAGCATATATTATATAAAATACATAGGTACACTCATGGGGCAATTCTACAAAGGGCACTAAAAATTAGGTGCCCAAACTTTGTACACTGATAGGCTCCATTCTATAACAGAACATGGGCCTTTATACAATACTAAGTTGGTAGTGGCACTTTGACACATAAGGACATAAGAGTAGCCTTATTGGGTCAGACCAATGGTCCATCTAGCCCAGTATACTGTTTTTCAACAATGGCCAATCCAGGTCACAAGTACCTGGCAGAAACCCAAATAGTAGCAACATTCCATGCTACCTACCCTAGGGCAAGCAGTGGCTTCCCCATGTCTGTCTCAATAGCAGATTATGGACTTTTCCTCCAGGAACTTGTCCAAACATTTTTTTAAACTCATATACAGTACACTAACTGCTGTTACCACATCCTCCAGTAAAGAGTCCAGAATTTAATTATTCATTGAGTGAAAAAATGTTTCCTCCTATTTGTTTTAAAAGTATTTCCATGTAACTTCATTGAGTGTTCCCTAGTTTTTGTACTTTTTGAAAGAGTATAAAATTGATTCACTTCTTCTCATTCTACACCACTCAGGATTTTGTAGATCTCAATCATATCCAACTCAGCCATCTCTTTTCCAAGCTGAAGAGCCCTAACCTCTTTAGCCTCTCCTCATATGAGAGGAATTCCCCCCCCCCCCCCCCCTTTATTATTTAGTTCTCTCATCTTTGAACCTTTTCTAATACTGCTATATCTTTTTTGAGGTACAGCAACTAGAAATAAACACAATACTCAAAGTAAGGTTGCACCATGGAGCGATACAGAAGCATTATAGTATTCTCAGTCTTATTTACGATCCTTTTACTAATAATTCCTAGCATCCTGTTTGCTTTTTCAGCCACCGCCACACACTAGGCAAAAGATTTCAGCGTATTGTCTACAATGACACCTAGATCTTTTTCTTGGGGGCTGACCCCTGAAAGTGGACCCTTGCATCAGGTAACTATGATTCGGATTATTCTTTTCAATGTGCATCACTTTGCATTTGTCCATATTAAATTTCATCTGCCATTTGGATGCCCAGTCTTTCAATTTCCTAAGGTCTTCCTGCAATTTCTCACAATCTGCTTGTGTTTAACAACCATGAATAGTTTGTGTCATCTCTAAATTTAATCACCTTACTCATCATTCCATTTCCATATGATTTATGTTAAATAGCACCTGTCCCAGTACAGATCCCTGCAGCACTCCACTGTTCACCCCCCTTCATTGAGAGAAATGGCCATTTAATCCTACCCTTTGTTTTCTGTCCAATAACCAGTTCCTAATACACAACAGAACATTGTCCTATCCCATGACTCGAATTTCTCAGGAGTCTCTCATGAGGAACTTTGTCAAAGGCTTTCTGAAAATCTAGATACAGTATATCAACTGGCTTACCTTCATCCACATGTTTATTCATGCCGTCAAAGAAATGAAGCAAATCGATGAGACAAGACTCCCCTTGTTGAAGCCATGCTGACTCTGTCCCATTAAACCATATTTTATAAAAAAGATCTCCTTCTCAGACTCTCATGTATTTAGCTAACTGGTGTTTGTTAGGAAAGGCTCTTGTCTGCAGTCAGCCTGGATCATGTGCATCCATAGTATGACAGGATCTAAATAAGAAAAGTTCAAATCTTCCAACATTTACTTACTCCCTTGGAAGTTTAATTGACTTCAGAAAGAGTCATAAAGATTTGGAGACTGATTTATCACACATTTTCTTTAAAATGTATTTTCCTGGGGAAGACAAAAATTGATGAACTGGGCACTGTATACTAATTTGCTAACTGAATCATATTTAAAATGAGTTCAAAAATGAGATGTCTTGCTTTCTGCTTCTTTAGCTGTATATGATATGAACAATGCAGCACTCCAAGGGTTGCTGGGAGCCCCATTGTATCTAAACACCTCCAAATGCAAGCCCATTTTCTTCCCTTCCTTCTGTAATATTTCTTTTCCTTTTCCCTCCCTTCATGGTGTTCCACTCCTTTTAAAGATTCTGTTAAGAGTCTTGGTGTCACTTTTGATACCTTTCTCACCTTCAAGCCTCAAATTAACTTTGTTCTTCATTCCTCGTTCTTTGCACTTCACCATGTTTGCTCTGCCCGCCCCTTCCCCTTGCTGCTCTCCTTTGCCCACTTATTCTCGCTCTTGTTATTTCTCATCTTGACTATTGCAACTCTCTTTATGCCATCTCCCCCTCTGCTCCCTTAAACACCTCCAATTGGTTCAGCCTACTGCAGTCAAACTTCTCCACAATGGCCTCCAATTCGACCGTCACCCCCATCCTCCTAGCTGAACACTGACTGCCTGTATCAAATTCAAAATTCTTCTCCTGGTCTATAAATCTATCTAGGTCACACACACGCAGTGAAGAGTGTCTATATGAATAAAGGGGAAAAGTCTCATCAAACTGCAGCATAACCACGTTTGTCAATTGCACACAGTATAAAAAGTAATCATCGACAAAAAAACCCTTTTTTTTCTCTTGCAAATAAGTTTAGGATTTTCCATCCAATTTGAATCAAAAACAAGAACAAAAAAATAGCTTATCAATCAAACGTCCTTATATATCAACGTCCTTATGTATCAAGTAGATGACCACACTTGAATCGTTACGCAAGCTGGAACCTACAATTCTAGATGTAACTGGGCATGGAGCTAAGTCCCAATGATTTCATCTACTTGATACATAAGGACGTTGATATATAAGGACGTTTGATTGATAAGCTATCTTTTTGTTCTTGTTTTTGATTCAAATTGGATGGAAAAACTTATTTGCAAGAGAAAAAAAGGGGGGTTTGTTGATGATTACTTTTTATAATGTGTGCAATTGACAAATGTGTTTATGCCGCAGTTTGATGAGACTTTTCCCCTTAATTCATATAGACATTTTTCACTGCGTGTGTGAGTTCTTTGAGGCTATCAATATTAGTAAGCAGCGGATTGGATCTGTGTTGATTATCACTATAAATCTAGGTCTCCATCTGCCACTGCCTACCTCGAATAATCTCCTCTTTCCCTATGCCCCCCTCCATTGTCTCTGCTCATCCGATAATTTCCTAGTCTTGCCCTCTCCCACCCAACTTCGTCACTCCCTTTCCCATGACTCTGCCTTTAGATATATTGGTCCCAAACTCTGGAATTACTTACCACTCTAAGGGGCCCTTTTACTAAAAGGTTGGTACACCGCAACAGGCTTGCAGCATGCCAATCCGTAACTACCGCCAGGCTACCGCAGGAGCCCAATGATAGTTCCCACCCCCAGCACGCACCATTTCTAGCACTACAAAAGTATTTTCTATTTTTGTAGCGCCGGTGCTTACCTAGTGGTAATCAGGCAGTGACATTCACTGCCTGGTTACTGCTGGGTTAGCACAGAAGTCCTTACCACCACCTCAGTGAGTGGCGGTAAGTGCTCCCCCCCTGAAATGGCCACATGGTAAGTGGTTCACTTATCAAATGGCCATTTCTTTTGGGGAAAAAAGACAGCTTTTTACCCACCCTGGTAAAAGGGGGCCTCAGTGCACATCAAAAACATGTGCCGACGCTAGCGCAGGCCCCTTTTTACCGCAGCTTAGTAAAAGGACCCCTATATAAGGAATCAGCCCTCACTCCCAGCCTTTGAACAAGCTTTGAAGACTCATCTTTTCTTTATCTGTTTCTCCACTGTTTAATTCTTCTTAGAACTGCTCATGTACCATGTTTTTTGTTGTTATTTATCTAGGGCCCTGTTTACTAAGCTGTGCTGTAGGCTCGTTAGCATTTTTAGTGTGTGCTAAAAATGCTAGCACACCTTAGTAAACAGGGAAGGGAAATGGGACTTGATATACTGCCTTTCTGTGGTATTTTGCAACTACATTCAAAGCGGTTTACATATATTCAGGTACTTATTTTGTACCTGGGGCAATGGAGGGTTAAGTGACTTGCCCAGTGTCACAAGGAGCTGCAGTGGGAATTGAACCCAGTTCCTCAGGATCAAAGTCCACTGCACTAACCACTAGGCTACTCAGGGCCCCTGTTTTGTAAACCACTTAGCTGCCTAGGCCTTTGGCGATATAGTACGTGTGCAAAATAAATAAAAATGATTTGCACCCTCCTCACTATCATTCACTTGCATCTTGTAAGTTTCCCACAGAAATGGAACAAAAGAGCTGCAGATCCATTGTGCACCCTCCTTTCCTTCCCCATTACACATTAATACTTATTACATGATTCCTGATTTCCTGCTGTGACTGTAGGGGCCCTTTACTAAAGCTTCAGGGGGGAGACTCCCTAACAGACATATTAATGAATATTAGCACATGCTAAGCTTTACTAAAAAGGCTCCTTAAATAGGTGAAAATTTTTAAATGTTGTAAGAAAATAACATCATGAGTATGTTTTTCTGAATTGCTTCAGACATTTAACATGGAAACCCATAGAGAAGGGGATAAGAAATTGGAAGTTCCTGTTCAAGAATGACTATTCTAAATCACAGCAAAAGGAAATTTTTAATTCAAATAATTTTCTCTATAACCTATAAGGTTCATTTTCAAAGCACTTAGACTTACAAAGTTCCATATGTTACTATCAGGCTTATTTTTGAAAGTGATCGCCGGCCATTTCCCGACATAAATCGGGAGATGGCCGGCGATCTCTCAAAAGTGGCGAAATTGGTATAATGGAAAGCGGCTTTTTTTAACAGCATCGCCGCTTTCCCGTCGCCTCGCCGGTGAAAATTCAAGGGGGCATGTCGGCGGCATAGCAAAGGCGGGACATGGGCAGGCATGGGCGTGGCTACCAGATGGCCAGCTTTCGTGGATAATGGAAAAAAAAAGCAGCGTTAAGCAGTATTTCGCCGGGTTTACTTGGTCCTTTAATTTTCATGACCAAGCCTCAAAAAGCTGCCCCAATTGACCAGATGACCACTAGAGGGAATGGGGGATAACCTCCCCATAGTCCCCCAGTGGTCACCAACCCCCTCCCACACTGAAAAAATAAAAATAAAACATTTTTTTGCCAGCCTGAAATGTCATACCCAGCTCCCTGACAGCAGTATGCAGGTCCCTGGAGCAGTTTTTAATGGGTGCAGTGCACTCCAGGCAGGCAGACCCAGGTCCATCCCCCCCTACCTGTTACACTTGTGGTGCTAAGTGTTGAGCCCTCCAAACCCCCAAAACCCACTGTACCCACATGTAGGTGCCCCCTTCAGCCATAAGGGCTATGGTATTGGTGTAGAGTTGTGGGGAATGGATTTGGGGAGGATTTGGGGGGCTCAGCACCCAAGGGAAGGGAAGCTATTTGTATTTTGTTTTTAAATTTTTAGAAGTGCCCCCTAGGATGCCCGGTTGGTGTCCTGGCATGTCAGGGGGACCAGTGCACTACAAATGCTAGCTCCTCCTACAACCAAATGCCTTGGATTTCGCCGGGTTTGAGATGGCCGGCATTTTTTTCCATTATCGCTGAAAAACAAAACCGGCGATCTCAAACCTGGCGAACTCTGGCATTTGGCCGGGCTAAACCGTATTATCGAAAAAAAAGATGGCCGGCCATTTTTTTCGATAATACGGTTCCAGCCATCTGTTGCGCTGCCGCCAAAATAGATCGCCGGTGATCTATTTCGCCGGCGACGTTCGATTATGCCCCTCCATGTAAGTTTGTAAGTCTAAGTGCTTTCAAAATATGCCTCCATGTGATAAAAACATAGAAACAGTTACAATGGTAGAGTGCATTCAATAAATAATGTAGAATGTCTGTTTAACATGGCCAGAAGGTGGCAGAAATAATTCATATTAAGATTTAAAATGCCAAGTTACACAAGGAGGCTTGTGAACGTTTGTTTCTATTTTTATTTTATTTTAAAATTTTGTTAACAGCATAACAATAGCAAAATGACCAAATAGAAGAAGAAATACAATCAATGAGGTAAAAGAAAAGGGATGGGATTTGATATGCAGGCTTTCTGTGCTTATAACCAAAGTGGGTCAACTATTATATACAGGCACTTATTTAGTACCTGGGGCAATGAAGGGTTAAGTCACTTGCCCAGAGTCACAAAGAGCTGCAGTGGTAATTGAACGCAGTTCCCCTGGCTCTTAGACCACTGCCCTACCCATTAGGCTATCTACTCCAGGTAAACTTGGAGAAGGCAAATTAAATCCTAATAACAGAAATAACGTTAGGGGTGCTATTTTGGAGATGGTGCCGGCAGAGCAGGAGCAATCGGAGATTGTTCCTGCCCTAAGACTACTGGACCACCAGGTACATGGCCAGCAGGATCCTTTGGGGGGCACGGATTGTGATCAAGGGGTGAGGGGGGTATGTGCGGACTGAAATCACATCTAAGTATGCTCACATATTGAATCCTCATATGTTAAGATTTTATACAAGAAACAAAAATATAATAACATAAGAATTGCCATACTAGGTCAGATCAAAAGGTCCATCAAGCATAGACTCCTGTTTCCAACAGTGGCCAATCTAGGACACAAGCACCTGGCAGAATCCCAAAATGTAGCAAGATTCCAGCGATAAGCAGTGAATTTTCCCATGTCTACCTTAATAATGGTTTCTGGACTTGTCCTTCAGAAACTTGTTCAAACTTTTTTTAAACCCAGCTATGCTAATTGCTTTTACCATATATTCTGGTAACAAAATTCAGGGCTTAATAATGCATTGAGTGAAAAAAATGTGTTTCCTCTCTGCTTTAAGTGTACTGCTTGGTAACTTCATAACATGCCCTTAGTTGTGAACACAGCACCAGTGATTTCACAGTAAGAATACTGAAAGGTAATTTTAAAACAATACAGGAACGTAAGACCTTTGAAATAAGAATGATTGAATATTTTGACACCCAACAAACAGGACTTAATAAGGATCTGGGTTTTCTAACTCATTATAAAACATAAAGCTGTATTTCTCTGTTTATTACCCTCCTCTCACCTACCAACACCCATTCTGTTAGAATATCAATGAAATGCTTTGATGTCCCCATGCATACCCCCACCCTCCCACTTGTCAGACTGTCAAAGTAATGCTTTGATGTTTCTCTCATATATACTATCTGCTACCACATTTGCTTATTTCCGATCTGAGGAAGAAGGGCAACCTTCGAAAGCTAATCAAGAAATGTATTAAGTTATGACCAATAAAAAAGGTATCATCTTATTTTCTTTTCCATGTTTTATTTTGTTTGATTTCTATTGATAACCTTTAAGAGTGGACTAACACAGCTACCACACCTCTCTAATAAATTTGTTAAAAAGCAGTGGTCCCAGCACAGACCCCTGGGGAACCCCTCCATCTACCCTTCTCCATTGAGAATACTGACCATTTAACCCTACTCTCTGTTTTCTATCCTTTAACCAGTTTTTAATCCACAATAGGACACTACCTCCTAACCCATGTCTCTCCAATTTCTTCTGTAGCCTTTTATGAGGTACTTTGTCAAACGCTTTTTGAAAATCCAGATACACAATCAGGCTCATTTTCAAAGCACTTAGCCTCCCAAAGTTCCATAGAAACCTATGGAACTTAGCCTCCCAAAGTGCTTTGAAAATATGCCTCAATATCATCTGGCTCGCCTTCATCCACATGTTTGTTCACCCCTTCAAAGAAATGTAATAGTTTGTTGAGGCAAGATCTCCCTATACTAAATCCATGTTGGCTTTGTCTCATTAATCCATGCTTTTGAATATGCTCTGTAATTTTGTTCTTTATAGTAGTCTCTACCATTTCGCCCGACATCGATGTGGCTATGATCTTTTCTTGATCAACGATCTTTTAATGTTCTTTGCAATAGGAAGCTTTTATCATCACATCCTCTGTATGTGGTGTCCCTCAGGGGTCTTCTGTGTACCATCCTTGTTCAAACTATTTATCTTTCCCTTGGCCACACTTATTCAGAACAGTGGAATAAGGGGGTCTTTCTATACAGATGATATTCAGTTGTTGATTTCTGTGGATAATGATGAAGCTGTAACATTAACAAAATTGAACCAGTGTTTAGAGGATGTGGCAAGCTTGGCTGCTGGAAAAAAATTAAAGCTAAATCCTGTCAAATCAGCAGCAATCTGATTTTCAAGGAAGAAAACTCATCATTTGGGGCATCTATTTCCAGCACTCCGATTGCTATGAAAAGAAGTTGTCTGTATGCTAGACATCCTGCTGCATAATCTGGTTAACTATATCCTGCAAGTGTCTGCCTTTGTCAAACTATCCATGTCAACATAGAAGAAACCTAGACTCTAACAATCTCATCACCCTGTCTACATGTTTGTAATTAATCATTTAGACTATTGTAATTCTTTGTATGTGGGTTCATCACCAATGAGCACATAACCCGTTCAATTGATCCAACATACAGCAGATTAACTTAATAATGGTGTTAAAAAGGCATATTCTACTCCAGTCTAGAAAAAGCATTGATTGCCTATTATGCGGAGAATTTAATTTAAAGATCCTTATTTTTATTTGTTTATTTGCTACATTTGTATCCCACATTTCCCCACCTATTTTCAGGCTCAATGTGGCTTACATAATACCGTAAAGGCAATCACCAAGTCCGGTATGGAAGCAAATACAATTTGATATTAGAGTAAGGTAAGGTTAATATATTCAGGTACATAGGGATCGAAGATAGGAAGGAATATGAAGTGTCCAATACAATCTGTGTTGCAGAGTTGAGGCACCTAAGTTAGGTCATTGGGGAATGCTTTCCTGAATAGGTAGGTCTTTAATGATCTCCTGAAGTTTAGATGGTCGTAGATTGTTTTCACAGCCTTTGGCAGTGGAGATTTCATGCCTTGCAGTTAAACATATCATATTACATTGTCTCTTCTTACCTTTTATTATTCATCTCAGCTTCTGTCATCTCAAGATAACTTTCTGTGTTCGTTCTTCATCAGTACTTTAGGCTAGAAACCACTTAAAAGCATCACTTTTGGCTATTTGGTTCCATCACTTTGGAATATACTTCTGGACGACTTAAACAAAGAAACTTCTTATAATCAGTTTAAAATAGACCTGGCTATTCTCTCTAGCATTTAGAAATGGCATTTACGACCCACATGCAGATGTGCAATTTGTTGAAGTAAATTATAGTGGAAGAATGGTAGTGCTTTCCTTTTCATCTTTGTCTCATGTAAGTAGGAAGACTCAAAGCTCTTGAGTCTTCTATTGTTGGGTAGCAGATTATAAACTGCTATGTTTTTGATTTTGAAAGGCAGTATAATAAATATGGAAATAAATAATAAATAAATTACACTATTTACCTAGCAGTTATTTAGCAACTATTCTGCCCCATTCGAGACAGATATGACCCAGACTGAACATTGTGTTATATCTCTCGGTATTTGAATTCCAGTGTTGTTAAATGTGTATATTTTTGATACTGTTTCATGGTAGTTCTATTATTAGGTTTCAATTTACTGTTTTCAAGTTTACCGAGAGGATATGAAATGAGATTGAAGGGGGGCAGACTCAAAAAAGATGTCAGGAAGTATTTTTTCACAGAGAGGGTGGTGGATGCTTGGAATGCCCTCCCGCGGGAGGTGGTGGAGATGAAAACAGTAACGGAATTCAAACATTTGTGGGATATGCATAAAGGAATCCTGTGCAGTAGGAATGGATCCTCAGAAGCTTAGCCAAAATTGGGTGGCGGAGCAGGTGGGGGTAGAGAGGTTGGTGGTTGGGAGGCGAGGATAGTGGAGGGCAGACTTATACGGTCTGTGCCAGAGCCAGTGATGGGAGGCGGGATTGGTGGTTGGGAGGCGGGAAATACTGCTGGGCAGACTTGTACAGTCTGTGCCCTGAAAAAGGCAGGTACAAATCAAGGTAAGGTATACACATATAAGTTTATCTTGTTGGGCAGACTGGATGGACCATGCAGGTCTTTTTCTGCCATCATCTACTATGTTACTATGGTCATTTTACTATTGTTATGCTGATATGCTTGGGTGAATCTCTTCATAAAAGCAGTTAATAAATCCTAATTAATTAATGAATTGATTTAATTAACATATGTCTCAATTCATGCTGTAAGCCTCATTTTTGGTTTTTGTCTTATGTTTAATTCTTACTACTACTACTACTAACTAGCATTTCTAAAGCGCTACTAGGGTTACGCAGCGCTGTACAATTTAAACATAGAAGGACAGTCCCTGCTCAAAGAGCTTACAATCTAAAAGACAAGAAAACAATCTAAAGACAAGTGAACAATCTAGAGGACGAGTGAACAGTTAGTCTGATAGGGTGGATTCTTCTTATTAATTCTTCTTATTAATCCCTGGATAAAAGTGTGTTGCATTTAGTGGGGTATGGGATTTTTCTCATTGAGGAGCATCAGGGGAACAAGAGAAGGTGTGATCCTCTAGTTAAAGGTTAAAGCAGTGCTGGTCCTGTTTCCCAGAACCTTGAATTCAGGTGAGGGTAACCCTGGAGGGGGGCATGAAATAGGTTTATAAAAACAAAAACTAAAAGGTTTTGATGAATGAA
Source organism: Microcaecilia unicolor (assembly GCF_901765095.1). NCBI lineage: Eukaryota > Metazoa > Chordata > Amphibia > Gymnophiona > Siphonopidae > Microcaecilia > Microcaecilia unicolor. The sequence continues at coordinate 166,811,465 of NC_044031.1, forward strand.
GAAGACAAATACTGTCCTAAGTCGTTCATTGGAGTGACATTAAAATAACAAAAAACTCCAAAAAACAAACAAGTAAATTTAAACACATCTTACTTGGGTGTATGTTTACTAAGGTGCATTAGCATTTTTAACACACCTATAAAAGTTAAGACGTGTTAAACGCAAATGCACCAATACATTCCTATAAGCGCGTTAGCGTTTGACACGCTTTAAAAACGCTAACACACTTATAATGTGCCTTTGTAAACACAGGTGTTGGTATATCACCAAAATAATGTAACCAATAGATTAAAATAACTTAAGATTCATTGGGAATAAGTTGTTGCACAGAGGAGGGTTCTAGTGTTTGGCCAGGCTGGTGTCCTCTCACCACATACCTGATAGGAGTCTGGTTAGCAAAACCAACCAAGCCTTGGAGTCGGTGGTGTGTATGTATCTGGGCTTGGAAAGTGTGAGAGTAGCAGTTATAGGGTGTATTAGTGCTGCAAAGGTTTTCAACTGACAAGTGCTAGGCTGAGCAGTCAGCTGAGGAAAAAAACAAATATATTAAATAATTAGGGCTGCATTTCAATTAAAATTTCAATTGCATGATTCAAGGTATGTTATTTCTTTTTTCCCCACTGCAGCTCCTTGTGACTTTGGGCACGTCACTTGAACCCTCCATTGCCCACAGTCACAAGGAGCTGCAGTGGGAACAAAAATAAATAAATAACATACTTTGAATTGCGTGATTAACCACACGATTAATCATGATTACAAACTTTCATCAAAATTCAGCCCAAAAGATAAAAAATGCAAAACACAGGATTGACAATTTACAAATTAAAGAATCTAAAACATCATACAGAATAGCTATAAAGAGCCTTACAATGTTTTCACAGCCTACTTCAGAAATGCAGCCCTAAAATAATTGAAAGAAACATAGATGTGGTATTTGGGGAATATTAACACTGAGATTTGTTTCTGCTACATTCTGGTTGCTTCCAGCTGATACTAAGTGTGGGGGAAGGTCAGGAGCCAACTCCATCCACAGGCAGGCTATGCTGTTTGCTTCAGCTGTGTCACAGAAAGTCTCTGAGTAGAATAGATCCAGATGTAGCAGAGTAAGCCTCCAACTAAAGAGCTCTAGAAAAAGAAACATATTTGGTCTAAAATGTGAGAAAGTTTTCATAAGAGAAAGATGAAGGTTTTCTTTTTTTTTGTTTGTTTTCTGTTTATGGAAGTCTTGTATGGCTGCAAGCTAGAAAGGTTAAGATGTTTTGTGATGGTGTGAAAAGACTCAAAATTCATTTTGAGAGACAGTGTTGTGCTTAAGAAATTTATTTGTATACTGCTTTGTGAAAAAGATACTGTTGATTTAAAGTGGTGTATGTGAAAAAGCCTGAAAGCTGGAAGTAAAGTGAAGGATTAAAAAGAGGGTTCTGCTTAACTGTTATATATGTGCAGAAATGGGACATACTGCTACAAAGAAACATTTTCTGGAAGGTACTTTTTCAAAATATCTCTTTGTGAGCAAAATCTGAGTGAAAAATGAAGTAGGAAAGCACTGATGAGAGAAAGAATGCCTTCTGCAAAGAAATAATTGTATTTCCAGATTAAGAGGCTGCCTTCATTCAGGATTGGCTGAACTACAAGTTAAGAGAGGATATTTTTACTGTTAGTGCTTCTGGGTTTTTTTTCTTGAATTTGATTGCAGCACACCAAATCCAAGCTACTATCTTAAAAATAATTTAAAGCTAAGGAAACTTATTCCTCTTGGGATTTAGAAAGAGGTTCTCTCATGCGAAATTTCCTTGCTTGGAGCAAGCAGCACTAGTGCTTCCAAGCATGAGTGAAAAAGAAATTGTATGATGTGATACCCGCCAGCGAGCCTTCTCAGGAGTAGCCCCCAATTTCTGGAATTTACTCCCAAAGGGCTATGCATAACTCAAGACCATAGGAGCCAACTCCCACTCCCCCATCCCCCCTCCCTCTCCTCCGAGTTCTAGGCCCACTCTCCCTCTGAGTTCCAGGCCCCCCTCCCTCCCTCCCTCCAACTCCTGCCCGACCACTTCTCCCACAATAGTCCTCCGCCGGTCCGCCCTCGCTTTCCTGCGCACCGCCCAGGATTTTAAAAGTCATCTTACCTCGGGGTCCTGGTGGCAGCAGTGAAAGGCGAGCAGGCTTGGCGCTTCATCCTTTCCTTCTCTCGTCTCAGCTCTGGTTCCGCCCTTGCGGAAACAGGAAATGAGGGTGGGACCAGAACTGAGACAAGAGAAGGGAATGCTGAAGCGCCGAGCCTGCTCGCCTTTCACTGCTGCCGCCGAGACCCCGAGGTAAGATGACTTTTAAAATTCTGGGTGGCACGCAGAAAGGCGAGGGCGGACCAGCAGAGGACTATTGAGGGAGAAGAGGGCAGGCACCGGGCAGGTCGGGCTGGCAAATGGAACTTCTAGTTCCGACTTCCGGCGGGTGAAATATTGGGGGTGCTCGAGCACCCACAGCACCCACGGAGTCGGCGCCTATGCTCGAGACTATCTCTACTTCAGGAAGCAGGTGAAAGTCTGGCTCTTCTCCCAAGTTAATACATAGGGTGACTGACTATACACTCATTCTGCACCTAGACTAGCTTGCTACACACACTGTAACTTAGATCAGTTCCTTATCTCTTGCTTAACTATACAAAGAACTAACCTTGAATTTAGCTAACCATCAAATTATCTCAACTGACTCTGTACCATGCATCTTGTTCCCATCATATATCTGCTCTTGGTCCCTCAGCTATATGGTGAGCTGTATTGTAGAAAATCATTAGCATCGTATCTGTTAGTTGAATGTTCTAATGGATGCTTATTAGGTGTTTCATTAGTATTATGCTAACATTGTGTTATATTTCTGGTATTCGAATTCCAGTATATTTTTTATACTGTTTCACAGTAGTTCTATTATTAGGTTTCAATTTACTGTTTTCAAGTTTACCTCATTTATTGTATTTATGTTTGTTCTTGGTTATTTTACTATTGTTATGCCAACAAAATTGTACACCACCTTAGGTGAATCTCTTCATAAAGGCGGTTAATAAATCTCAATCAATCAATCAATAAAAGGCTGCCACTGCCTTGAATAGGTGCTGACTGGAAAGAGGCTTAATTAAGCTAATAAAGGAAAGGGTGGGTGTAGTTAGGAACCCCTTTTACCTTTCATTAATTTGGGGAGTAGTTAGAATATCCAGTATTAGGGTCTTGAAGAATGAGGCACATGTGGTGGAGCATTTCTGAAAGAACGTCCAGATCAAAATTGGGAAGTCCTGCTCATAATATCAAAAAAAAAGTTCATCTCAGAGCCATTTTCGAACAGGAAAAACATCAGGATTTCCTATTTGAAAATATGTGAGAAGGACATTCTTGTGCTGAAAATGTCCAAAGTGAACAGCCGTGTTCCAAAATGAAACTTCCAAAATATGAACGCCAATAAAACAGCCACAAGAACATCTGTCTGGCATCATTTGTACAAAAATGGCCACACAGACGTCCCTGAAGAGCAGAGGGGCAACCTAATAGCCAGTGCAGTGGACTTTAAACAATGAGACCTAGGTACAAATCCCACCTTAATTCTGTTATATGTCACTGTGAGCCCTCCAGGAACAAATAAAAACCTACAGTACCTAAAGGTACACCACTACAATATCCATCATGGTTGCAGATGTCTTAAAAATTCAGGTACAGTAGGTATTTCTATGTTCCAGGAGGGCTCACATATTTGTACAGAAATAAGAGTTAAAGTGGGAGGTACTGTAAAAGGGTTAAATAATTTTTTTTAAGTACCTGGCCTGGGAGCCCTGGCAGGAACTCCCTTGTTGGGACCCATTTGGGTCCAGTTTGGGGGTGGTGTAGCGGTCCCGATTATCATCGTGCCATTCCAAGCTCAATTTCCACGTTTCCTGGTGGTCATTTGCCAGTTATGGGGTCAGGGAAAGTTCTGGGCTCTTCAGAGGTCCAGCAGTGGCGCTCAGGTGTATCTACCCGCATTGCCACAGGACTGCAGAATGAGCTCTGGGAAGGCAGGCTGGCAGGAAAATGACTGACTTTGGGTCTATTGCTGGGTCTGGCACGTGTGCACTGAAGCTGCTTCAAGTTCCAATAGGCCCAAATTGAAGCCAGGGCCTAAATTTATATGCAAACCTGGCAGGCTACTACATGTGATCGCAGCTTAGCGCAGATAGCGTCGGAAGTCCATCTGGACCAAAACAAAGGACACTTATGGAGTCAGGTAAGAGGTCTCCTGACCTCTGTTTTTTCATTATTTTACATTTTATGGGCCATTTTCAGAGATCTGTTGCTCAGGCTTTAGGGATTATTTTTTTAAAAATTTTTTGTGGCCAGGGGGGGGTCTAAGGGTCCCCAGGTTGTGGTTCCAGGTGGTAAGATTCCTTTAAAAAATAGTTTAAGTGGTTTTTTCAATGGTTTGGGTGCAGAGAGTCTAGCCAGGGCCGGTCTTAGGCAGGGATGACAGGGGCAGTCACACAGAAAAAATACAGCCATCACAGAAAAAGGAAATAGTTTTATACAAGAAAAGTGCCAGCTTAATAGACCATCAAAAGGAGCAATGCAAAGGAATTTTTTTTACCAAAAGAAGAAAAATAAAGACAGAGGAGAAGCCAACTGCAACAGCCAGCTTCTAAAATTACTTAGGAGTTTCAGGTGATAAACGGCTAAGGTCTTATTGTGCACATATTTTCAAAGGGAAAGTATCCATGTGGTTTCATTTTTGAAAATTTGGGAAACGTTTGCTCATTAACAGGCCCTTTTACTAAAGCTTTGCATTTGCTAAGTGCCAAGTGGCCCATGGGCGTAAAATAGGATGAGAAGCATTTAGTACACGCTAAACCTTAGTAAAAGGGCCCTTAAAACTGCTCATGTATTTTTTGCAACTACATTGTTTGAGAAACTACCCATCCAAAATATGAAATGGTAGACTACATTCATACAGAAATAAAATTACAGCAACCATCTGCCCAGTAATTTACAATTTATTTCTTTCCCAATTTGTGACTGTAGTTGTGAATATACTACCGACTTCTCCAAGCTCTTTGGTCCTTTTTTTGTATATGTTTTCTTGCAATTAGATCATTTATCAAAAGTTTCTCTACCATGTTTCAAAATGCAAAACAATTTGCAAGCAACCACACAACAATATCGCAAAACAGTCATGTACCTGTCATGTTTAGCAATTCTACGAGTGATTAACAATGGTGGGAGGCAATCATAGAAATTGCTCTTGGATTCTAAATTGATAAGAAATTGCATTTATGTTTTGCTTGAAAATTCTTTCTCAATTTGCAACATGATAGATCACATCTGCATGAGCAGTAAAGAGCATGTGGCCACTATAAAAACATAATGTATTTTGCAGAAAAACTTTTCTGCAACTAAAGCCTAAGATTTTAAGGAGCTCTGTTTTTTCTTAAATTCCCTTGTAAATGTCTTGTCAATCGTGGGAATAACAATTACATTTTGGGGGATCCAGTTCAATTGCAAACATTTTTGGCAGATAAGCCAAAAAAAGATCATATGTTTATGAGGCTGTTGTATTTTGAAGACTAATACAATATAAGTTAACTGCAATGCTGCCATATTTCTGTTTTCTTAATTGCATTTATTATACCTGAACTCCATCAGTTGCTTACAAATGATGGCGTTCAGATGTAATAAATGATATCAATATCAATTCAAGAAACAACATTTTTCTAGCTCACATCACGGGGATTATTTGCTTACAAATGATCCCTGTGATGTGGACTAGAAAATGTTTTGTTTTTTTGTATTGATATTGATATTGTCAAAGTATGTCCAGGAATCCTGGATGGCACAATGGAACAAAAGGTATAATTAGGAGTAATTAAACACAGGGCTAGCATGCAGCTCAACACCATTTGATCCATTTTGCCATCCTCTGATTCCTGAAGGGGAGGGGGAAGTTCTCAGAGGTCAGAAGCTGGTTTAATATTATGTCAAGCTGGTTTCATATTAATATAAGTATGTCAGAGTATGTCCAGGAATCCTGACAGATATCATTTTGTGTTTATTGGTTTCCTATTTTTCCTGATACGCATTCTGGTGTAAATGTATACATTGCAATTTTATAATTCTTTTTTAAACAGAATGTACATGTCAAGCTGAGCATACTCAGCTGTCTTCCCCTGTTTCCTTGCTTCAAACCTAAATAAAAATTAGCTGGACACATAGGAGCAGTTGTCATTGCTAAGGAGAGAAGTAAGAGAGCAACAGCACTCCAGGACAGGAGGTAAAGGAAAGCAGAGATTCAGGAAATGAAAAACCAGATGTCTATATGACATGTACTGCTTTTATATGTTACCTTTCCTTTTGTTGCCCATTGTTCCAGGTGTGCATGTTTGAGAGAGAGAGAGAGAGAGAGAGAGAGAGAGAAAGAGCTATTAATCTGCAAACAAACCTTTTCCGGAGACGGGAAGGTAGTAGAACTAGAGGACATGAAGGTTGAAGGAGGGCAGACTCAGGAGTAATGTCAGGAAGTATTTTTTCACAGAAAGGGTGGTAGATACATGGAATGCCATCCTGCGAGAGGTGGTGGAGATGAAAACGGTAATGGGATCAGAGGTGTAGCTGCATCGGGCCACGGGGGCATGGAACCCCCAAATTTCCTGTGGGCCCCTGGGTTTGCTGGTGAGGGTCCCCAACCCCTGCCAGTTGAAGCATTATCCAGCGCATTTCACTAAAAGGAACATGTAGGATGTGAGGGGAAGACAGAGCAGGGCAGGCAATGCGGCGGTGTCAGAGACCAGTACTGGACAACGCTTCAGCTGACGGAGGATGGGGAACCCCGTCAGCCAAGGTATTTGCTGCAGCAGGCGGTGGGTGGGGAACCGCAGGGCAGCGGGGGGGCAGTGAGGTGGTGGGGGCGGCGGTAGGGTGGGAGACCAAAATGTGTCCCCCCACCTCAGGCCCTGGTCCCCTCCCACCGCAGGCCCTGGTCCCCTCCCACCGCAAGGTCTAGCTACACCCCTGCGTGGGATAAACACAAAGGAATCCTGTTTAGAAGGAATGGATCTACGGAATCTTAATGGAGAATTGGTGGCAACGCCAGTAATTGGGAAGCAAAACCAGTGCTGGGCAGACTTCTACAGTCTACACTATGATCGTAACTAAATAGATAGGGATGGGCTGGAGTGTAAATTTTAAGGGGCTTCGATGTTAGCTTCAGAACTTAAAGTACAAGAACAGTGCTGGGCAGACTTCTACAGTCTGTGCACTGAGAATGGCAAGGACGTATCAAACTCGGGTATACAGATAAAGTATCACAAAAGAGAGAGAGAGTGAATGAGTGAATGTTTATATCTGTTCACTAGTCTTTGTGTCAATAAGGATCTTGAAAGAGAAGAATGCTAGAACATGACTGGTCAGAATTTGAAACATGGAAAGGGGCAACTGTGTGTAGCTGAGTATGAAAGGAGCATGAGAGACAACAATTTGGATAGGTCTAGCAAAGAAAAGAATGTAAGAGTTGCAGGGTCACTGCTAACTTTTTTTGCTGCTCTTGTACAAATGATTACTGTGCTATCATTTGCTCACCCCCCCCCCCCCCCTCAGGATTCCAATGGAGTCCCTCAAACTTCTCTTCTGCCCCAACAATAACTTTTTTTAAAGACCGCTTAATCAGTATCTAACCAATGTGGACAACCCCCACAATTATAAATACCCCAGATTACACCCTCCCCATCTCAGACAGCCTGAAAATCCTCGGCGTCACAATGGATCGTAACCTTACACTACAGAGCCAAGTGAAATCCACAACAAAGAAAATGTTCCACTCAATGTGGAAACTCAAACGTGTGAAACCATTCTTCCCGAGGGAAACATTTTGCAACTTGATACAATCAATGGTACTAAGCCATGCAGACTACTGCAATGGAATCTATGCAGGATGCAAAGAACAAATCTTAAAGAAAGTTCAGACTGCTCAAAATACGGCAGCAAGGCTTATATTTGGAAAAACACGATTTGAAAGGGCAAAACCCCTACGCGAAAAACTGCACTGACTCCCAATCAAAGAACGTATTGCTTTCAAAATCTGTACCCAGGTTCACTACTACTACTACTACTATTTAACATTTCTAAAGCGCTACTAGGGTTACGCAGCGCTGTACAATTTAACATAGAAGGACAGTCCCTGCTCAAAGAGCTTACAATCTAATGGACAAATGTACAGTCAGTCAAGTAGGGGCAGTCAAATTGGGGCAGTCTAGATTTCTTGAGAGGTATAAAGGTTAGGTGCCGAAGGCAACATTGAAGAGATGGGCTTTGAGCAAGGATTTGAAGATGGGTAGGGAGGGGGCTTGGCGTAGGGGCTCAGGAAGTTGATTCCACGCATAGGGTGAGGCGAGGCAGAATGGGCGGAGCCTGGAGTTGGCGGTGGTGGAGAAGGGTACTGAGAGGAGGGATTTGTCCTATGAGCGGAGGTTTCGGGCGGGAACGTAAGGGGAGATGAGGGTGGAGAGGTAATGAGGGGCTGCAGACTGAGTGCATTTGTAGGTGAGAAGGAGAAGCTTGAACTGTATGCGGTATCTGATCGGAAGCCAGTGAAGCGACCTGAGGAGAGGTGTGATATGAGTATATCGGTTCAGGCGGAATATAAGACGTGCAGCAGAGCTCTGAATGGATTGAAGGGGGGATAATGGCTAAGTGGGAGGCCAGTGAGGAGAAGGTTGCAGTAGTCAAGGCGAGAGGTAATGAGAGCGTGGATGAGAGTTCAGGTGGTGTGCTCAGAGAGGAAAGGGCGAATTTTGCTGATGTTAAAGAGGAAGAAGCGACAGGTCTTGGCTGTCTGCTGGATATGCGCAGAAAATGAGAGGGAGGAGTTGAAGATGACTCCAAGGTTGCGGGCAGATGAGACAGGGAGGATGAGAGTGTTATCAACTGAGATCAAGAGCGGAGGAAGAGGAGAGGTGGGCTTTGGTGGAAAGACGATAAGCTCAGTCTTGGACATGTTCAGTTTCAGGTGGCGGTTGGACATCCATGCAGCAATGTCGGATAAGCAGGCCGATACCTAGGTCTGGGTCTCCACGGTGATGTCTGGTGTGGAGAGATACAGCTGGGTGTCATCAGCATAAAGATGATACTGGAAACCATGAGATGAGATCAGTGAGCCCAGGGAAGAGGTGTAGATTGAAAAAAGAAGGGGTCCAAGGACAGATCCCTGGGGAACTCTAACAGAGAGCGGGATGGGGGTGGAGGAAAAACCATGAGAGTGTACTCTGAAGGTGCGGTGAGAGAGATAGGAGGAGAACCAGGAGAGGACAGAGCCCTGGAACCCAAATGAGGACAGTGTGGTGAGAAGTAAATCATGATTGACAGTGTCAAACGCGGCGGATAGATCAAGGAGGATAAGGATGGAGTAGTGGCCTCTGGATTTGGCAAGGAACAGGTCATTACAGACTTTAGAGAGTGCTGTTTCTGTCGACTGCTCAAAATACGGCAGCAAGGCTTATATTTGGAAAAACACGATTTGAAAGGGCAAAACCCCTACGCGAAAAACTGCACTGATTCCCAATCAAAGAACGTATTGCTTTCAAAATCTGTACCCAGGTTCACAAAATTATCTACGGCGAAGCCCCGGGATACATGACAGATCTCATAGACCAACCAACCAGAAACACATCCAGCTCAACATGAGCATATCTCAATCTCCACTATCCAAGTTGCAAAGGTCTAAAATACAAAACAACGTATGCATCCAGTTTCTCCTATTTAAGCACACAACTGTGGAATGCATTACCAAAAGCTGTGAAAACAACGTTTGACAACCTAAACTTCCGGAAATCACTAAAAGCTTACCTGTTTAAGGCATATCCTACCAACCCAACTTAAATGCCTGAACTCTGCAACACAACGAAACCAAAGCACGTAATAGCATACCATAACTCTTCCGCTCTACGATTCCCAATGTGTCTGTCCCACATGAACCTTATTTTACCACAACGTCACTTTATATTTGTTCATACCGAAGCCAGCGAATGCCTCTCCAGTACAATGTAAGCCACTTTGAGCCTGAAAATAGATGGGAAAAGGTGAGATACAAATGTAATAAATAAATAAATAAATAAATTTACATCTGAACAGGTAATTCTATAAAGTGGGCACCAAAATGTAAGCCCACATATGCACATAAATGTCCATAATACTGGCATATATTCATGTATGTGCATTAATGCACACATAAATGCCAATAATCTAGCAAAGCACTATTATGTAACTGTGCACATATCTTTGATAATGTGTAGCTTGTAGATGATCATCAACATGGGCGTAGCCTGGGCGATGCTCACACTTATGCGCATAACTTATAGACTAATATAAGTTATGCGCATATATCCCAAATCTAGGCATGAGCATTACACCAGCTCTGTGGTCAGTGTGAGTGCTCTCATCTCTCAGATACGCCCCTATACCTGGTTATTCTAATATTCTGTGAAGAAAAGTAGGCTGATATTTAATCTTAGGAAATTTGATAGTACCTCCTCTTGAAGGATAACTCTACATTGGCTTCCAGTACAGCAGAGTATTTTTGTTTAAATCTTCTGTATTATGTTTCAGCCTATTTATGGCCTTTCATCATCTTTGGTTACAGATTTACCCCCCCCCCCCCCCCCCCCCCCGTTTACTAAGCCAGCTAGCGGCTGCCGTGCGTTAATGCCAACACAGCCCATTCATTGTGAATGGACTGTACTGGCATTGCCAACAGCTTAATAAACAGGGGATTAGTTTGTTTCTCTATGAATAGATTCTCACGGAGGCTGCATAGCTTATCGGTTTTACCTTCTGTAACTTTGAAGGGGGTCTGGGGTTTTTTTTAATAGTTAACATTATTTTCTCTAATCTTATGATCCCATATTGGAATTCTCTTCCCACTGTCATCAGAACAGAAACCAATTATTTGTCCTTTCACAAAAAAAATTGAAACGTTTTTGTTCACTTAAGTTTATTTTTATGATAGATCTGGTTTTTTTTTATCTTTTTATATTGTTCTATGGATTGAGCTTTATTGTGATTGTACTGTATATTTTTATGTGACTTAAACCACTCTGGATCCTTGTAGGGGATTTATATGGTCTATAAGAATTATATTGATATTTGTAGAATAGACCCCACATAGGCACCCTCTAAGGACCTACATATTGGTGACCCTTTATGAAATTGCCCTTGAAGTGGACTAGACCTCTATATGGCTTCTCTCCTGTGCCAACCACTAAGTACTATAAAGATTAATGCAGTACCAGCCTTAACTATGAAAAGACAGCACTACGAATATTATACCATGCGCTTGAACACCAATTCAGCTAGTACTGGAAAAACAGAAGAAATGGGACTGCTAAAACAATGCTAAGGACCCTGTTTACTAAACTGCGCTGTAGGAGCGCTAACCTTTTAGCATGTGCTAAAAATTAGCGCACGCTAATGCTAGAGACACCCATATATTCCTATGGGTGTCTTTAGTGTTAGAGTGCGCTAATTTTTAGCACTTGTTAAAAAGTGCACCTGCAGTACAGCTTAGTAAACAGGGCCCTAAGAGAATTCTACAGCATGGTCATAAGTACATAAGTACATAAGTACATAAGTAGTGCCATACTGGGAAAGACCAAAGGTCCATCTAGCCCAGCATCCTGTCACCGACAGTGGCCAATCCAGGTCAAGGGCACCTGGCACGCTCCCCAAACGTAAAACATTCCAGACAAGTATACCTAAAAATGCGGAATTTTTTCCAAGTCCATTTAATAGCGGTCTATGGACTTGTCCTTTAGGATCTATCTAACCCCTTTTTAAACTCCGTCAAGCTAACCGCCCGTACCATGTTCTCCGGCAACGAATTCCAGAGTCTAATACACGTGGGTGAAGAAAATTTCTCCGATTCGTTTTAAATTTACCACACTGTAAGCTTCAACTCATGCCCTCTAGTCCTAGTATTTTTGGATAGCGTGAACAGTCGCTTCACATCCACCCGATCCATTCCACTCATTATTTTATACACTTCTATCATATCTCCCCTCAGCCGTCTCTTCTCCAAGCTGAAAGCCCTAGCCTTCTCAGCCTCTCTTCATAGGAAAGTCGTCCCATCCCCACTATCATTTTCGTCGCCCTTCGCTGTACCTTTTCCAATTCTACTATATCTTTTTTGAGATACGGAGACCAGTACTGAACACAATACTCCAGGTGCGGTCGCACCATGGAGCGATACAACGGCATTATAACATCCGCACACCTGGACTCCATACCCTTCCTAATAACACCCAACATTCTATTCGCTTTCCTAGCCGCAGCAGCACACTGAGCAGAAGGTTTCAGCGTATCATCGACGACGACACCCAGATCCCTTTCTTGATCCGTAACTCCTAACATGGAACCTTGCAAGACGTAGCTATAATTCGGGTTCCTCTTACCCACATGCATCACTTTGCACTTGTCAACATTGAACTTCATCTGCCACTTGCACGCCCATTCTCCAGTCTCGCAAGGTCCTCCTGTAATCGTTCACATTCCTCCTGCGACTTGACGACCCTGAATAATTTTGTGTCATCGGCGAATTTAATTACCTCACTAGTTATTCCATCTCTAGGTCATTTATAAATACATTAAAAAGCAACGGACCCAGCACAGACCCCTGCGGGACCCCACTAACTACCCTCCTCCACTGAGAATACTGGCCACGCAATCCTACTCTCTGCTTCCTATCTTTCAACCAGTTCTTAATCCATAATAATACCCTACCTCCGATTCCATGACTCTGCAATTTCTTCAGGAGTCTTTCGTGCGGCACTTTGTCAAACGCCTTCTGAAAATCCAGATATACAATATCAACCGGCTCCCCATTGTCCACATGTTTGCTTACCCCCTCAAAAAAATGCATTAGATTGGTGAGGCAAGACTTCCCTTCACTAAATCCGTGCTGACTTTGTCTCATCAGTCCATGTTTTTGTATATGCTCTGCAATTTTATTCTTAATAGCCTCCACCATCTTGCCCGGCACCGACGTCAGACTCACGGTCTATAATTTCCCGGATCTCCTCTGGAACCCTTCTTAAAAATCGGAGTAACATTGGCTACCCTCCAGTCTTCCGGTATTACACTCGATTTTAGGGACAGATTGCATATTTCTAACAGTAGCTCCGCAAGTTCATTTTTTAGTTCTATTAATACTCTGGGATGAATACCATCAGGTCCCGGTGATTTACTACTCTTCAGCTTGCTGAACTGAACCCATTACATCCTCCAAGGTTACAGAGAATTTGTTTAGTTTCTCCGACTCCCCCGCTTCAAATATTCTTTCCGGCACCGGTGTCCCCCCAAATCCTCCTCGGTGAAGACCGAAGCAAAGAATTCATTTAATTTCTCCGCTACGGCTTTGTCCTCCTTGATCGCCCCTTTAACACCATTTTCGTCCAGCGGCCCAACCGACTCTTTGGCCGGTTTCCTGCTTTTAATGTATCTAAAAAAATTTTTACTATGTATTTTTGCTTCCAACGCTAATTTCTTCTCAAAGTCCTTTTTTGCCTCCTTATCTCCGCTTTGCATTTGGCTTGGCATTCCTTATGATCTATCCTGTTACTTTCAGTTGGTTCTCTTCTCCACTTTCTGAAGGATTGTTTTTTGGCTCTAATGATTTCCTTTATCTTACTGTTTAGCCACGCCGGCTGACGTTTAGTCTTTTTTCCCTTTTTTCTAATACGTGGAATATATTTGTCCTGAACCTCCAGGATGGTGTTTTTAAACAGCATCCACGCCTGATGCAAGTTTTTTACTCTGCGAGCTGCTCCTTTCAGTCTTTTTTTCACCATTTTTCTCATTTTGTCGTAATCACCTTTTCTAAAGTTAAACGCTAGCGTACTTGATTTCCTAGTTTCACTTCCTCAATGCCAATATCAAAACCGATCATATTATGATCACTGTTATCAAGCGGCCCTCGTATCGTTACCCCCTGCACTAGATCATGAGCACCACTAAGGACTAAGTCTAGTATTTTTCCTTCTCTTGTCGGCTCCTGAACTAGCTGTTCCATGAAGCTGTCCTTGATTTCATCAAGAAATCTTATGTCCCTTGCGTGTACAGATGTTACATTAACCCAGTCTATATGCGGGTAATTGAAATCCCCCATTATTATTGTGTTGCCCAGTTTGTTTGCGTCCCTGATTTCCTTTAACATTTCCGCATCCGTCTGTTCGTCCTGGCCAGGCGGACGGTAGTACACTCCTATCACTATCCTTTTCCCCTTTGCACATGGAATTTCAATCCACAGTGATTCCAAGGAGTGTTTTGTTTCCTGCAGAATTTTCAATCTATTTGATTCAAGGCTCTCGTTAATATACAATGCTACCCCTCCACCAATCCGATTCACCCTATCACTACGATATAATTTGTACCCCGGTATGACAGTGTCCCACTGGTTATCCTCCTTCCACCAGGTCTCAGAGATGCCTATTATATCTAATTTTTCATTTAGTGCAATATATTCTAACTCCCCCATCTTATTTCTTAGGCTCCTGGCATTCGCATATAGACATTTCAAACTATGTTTGTTGTTCCTAAGTACATCATGCTTAGTACTTGACAGTATTAATTGGCAATCTTTTGTCTGATTTTTATTGTTATTTAAAGATACCCGATCTACTACAATCTCTTTTGCAACCTCACTATCAGGATACTCTATCTTCCCTGTTATGGTGATATCTTTGAAAGATACCTTATCCCGAACCATGCTCTTTTGAGCGACTGTCGGCCTTCCCCCCATTTCTAGTTTAAAGCTGCTCTATCTCCTTCTTAAACACATAGATCCTCACCAAATACAGAACAAGGAGCCACAAATGAGAAATAGAACAAAAATTGAACTGGGAACCCCAAGAACTCAGACTCTGAAGAAATAAAAACTGAAATGCATTTTCTTTTCACTAAACAAAATACAAAGACATCAGAGATGCACATTTCCCAAAGTTAACATAGACCAGTTAATAAATTCAAAATAAAATATTTTTTTCTGAGTATTTTTTTCCATTCATTTTGGTGCTAGTCTCTCTCTCTCTCTCTCTCTCTCTCTCTCTCGTCTAAATTCCTCTGTCCCCTCCCCTCCATGTCCAGCATTTCTCCTTTCTCCCCGCCCCTCCATGTCCAGCACTTCAACTCTCTCCCTTCCCTTCCCTTCCATGTCCAGCATTTCTCCTTTCTTCCCTCCCTCCCTCCCACCCACCCACCCACCCAACCTCACCCACTTTCTCTATTTCCTCATCTCCCTTGGTCCAACATCTCCTTGAACCTTCCTTACTCTCCTGAGAGTCTGGGCCCCCCGTAGTAATCAAACAGTACTAGTCCTGGCACCAACGTTAACTTCAGCAGTGAGCAGCCTTTATACTCATGTGCTTGGGAAAGCCCTGTTGGTTCTGCCCTCTCTGACACTGATGGCATGCATTAATTCTACTCCAGACAGCCTTTGTTTTATACATTTCTGTAACTTTTGTTAATATATCATTACATTTAGCCTTAAATTTGTCTCTAGACTGTCATCCTCTGTGTAATCACGATTTGGATCTTCTGTGTACCATTTAGCTTCCTTGAGAAGTTTACTCAATTTAGTATCAGGAAGAAGAGCTCTCAAAAGACGGATGACAGTATAAGTAGGATTATAACCATCAAACACATTATGCAGTTCTTTCTACCACTTTACTGGATCTTCCTCAATATCAGGAAAATCTTTGGCTATGGCTCTGATCTCAGAGACATTCTAAGGCACTGGGAATCTCACTAACTTATCTTGTTCTCCAAGCAACAATCGTAATGGATAAGCTGTAACCCCCTCTGTCTGGAGTTGTTTTTATGCAAGGCGCATAACTCAGGATAAGACAACTTTTTATGCTCTCTGTCTAATTTCTCATAAGTATCAACACTTTTAAAATCAGCCCATGTCATCAAATCTATGAGCAAACCCTTTACTTCTGTGTCATGAGTTTCTTTAGTTGTTCTATGTATTTCTTGCAACTCACGAAGGGACAAATCATTATACATCTTTTCTAACTCTGCTCCAGCCTCTGTAGGTTTAGGCTCAGCCCACGCTATTAAATGTTGCATCGTGTTTTACCTTGTCACATTGTCTGGTTTGTCCGCTGTATCTGGAAAAACAAATGATTTTTTTTCTTTATGTTGTCCCTGAATCAGAGGTTTTCAATTTTAGAAATGCATCAGGATTTCTGCCACTGATCCCCCTTCTACATGTCAGAAAAAGATCTACTATCTTCCTCTGTGTTATCCTCTGCATGATAATCAGGAGGCGAGGCAGTGGGAGGTAGTACCAGCTACAAAAAAGTACATCTTTTTTTCAAAATAATCAGCTTTATTTTTAACATCAGCCAATATCTTTTCCATTTCACCTTTAACTTCATCAACCTTTTTCTCCATTTTTCAAACCCAATAGAGCATGTGCTTTATCACGTTTTAAACATTCCTCATACCATATAAATACTGGGTCCACTGGTCTATTGCAATCTTTTTATGTTCTAAAATGTCTCTTAAATGCACCAATATTTCATGTCTAAAGGATCCATCATGTGGGACACACAAAGCAGAATTATTTCTAGTAAAACTATTCCATTTATCCAAATACTTACATGATTCAACACCATAATTAGTGCTCATGTAAACTGCTGGCCCTAAAAGTAGGGTCTCAGACTTACTTTTCTGATTTCCCATAATTAATATGCTGAGTGTAAAAACAATTATGCCACTGTTTCCCTCTCCCACCTCAGAAGTAAAATTTGATTCTTCCTCTCTAAGAATCAACCAGACAAAGCCTTCTCTGCTCTATCTGTCAGATCTTGACTCACAAAATCTGTAATCTGGTTCCCAGCCAGATTAGCTTAGACCTATTAAACTCTAAAAGTCTCTCCCTTGGACTTTCTGCAGCTTAAGCAGTTTTGAGCATCCAGCTTTTATATACATTCCCAATCAATGCACAATTCACAAAAGCTTTAATATTTTGTTTCCCACAAATGTCCTTTAGGTCAAGAAATATAAATAGCACTATATATTATAGCTTCCTTCTTTTGTTTCTTGAGATCAAATTTAAACCCAATACTGCTTAAACAAATGAATGAGGGAAATCTCAGAAAAAGAAATAACATTTATGCAAGAAAAATTCACTTTACCCACAAGATGGCAATGCAGATCAATATAAATAATTCACAGACAGCAGAGAATGGCTTTTAGGGAAACAAAAGAACTAAGAGGTAGTTTTATAATACTTCTGAGCAACAATTGCCTCTCATAAAGGCTACCACCCAAATTTTAAGAACAGAATACCAGTATAAATGAATAGTAACACAAAACTCAAATTGACACAAAGACATACACTGACACAAAAACACAATAATTCTGAAAAAAGGGAGACATCAACCATTCTAACTGCGGCAACCGTTTGTTATTAATCATGTATTTTGCAACTGGGACCCAGTATTTACATTGAGAGAATTCCTGAGCAAAGAAAAAAAAAACAAGGTTCTTATCTTATACAGCTGCAGGACAAATCTCAGTGCAAAGCCTTCTCCCAGCCACGAAAGGTAATGATCACGTCGAGGTCACAAAATTGCTGATTCAGGCTGCAAGATTTAACACTTCAAAGCAGAATGGTCATTTAGATCTCCTTTATTAGAGAAATAGATTGCGAGCAAGAAGAGCGTTCACGAGACAGACCACTGGCTATCAAAAGTCGTTATCTCCCCTGAACCTCTTGCCTTACAAAGGGAGCATACAGTTTATATAGGTAATTAGCAAAAACAACTTACATTTGAAGGTCAGCTAACAATCAGTTCTATTCAAAGAAATCAATAGGTCAACAAGAATACAAAAAAATAGAACTTTGATTGATAGGTAGAATACAGATGGTTATTTTCAGGACTGAAAAAACATCTAATACATAAACTTTTCTCAGCAGTTGAAACAATACTAACATCTTATTTTGGAACTTGGGAACTTGAGAGAGAAAACTGTTTTTCAATAGCTATGCTTATCTTTAGATACTCAGTTCATGCATTAGGTCCTACTCTCCTTTCTGGGGCCTCTAACTTCCAAAAACAATTGGTTCACATTGATCAGGCTCTTCCTGACATCAGTGGGAAAGCTAAGAACTGCAAATTTGTCTCATGTAACCTAGAGGCTATTTCTACCATTTTTCAGACTAAAGATATTAACCCTAAGTTTTCCAAATCCACACTAACAAGTTAGTTATTTCTTCCATTAAAGGCCTGGTTGAAGAGCCAAGCTTTCACTTGCTTCCTGAAGTAGAGATGTTGTAAAAATATGCAAATATTTTAGCTGCTATACAGGTTTAAGACTTTACCAAGGGCATCTAGCTGTTTGCTTACAAATAGTCATAAATCTTAGGTACAGATAGAACATACATGAATCTTGAATTGCCCTTCCTTAATTCTCTAGCTCAGCTTAGTTGGACTAGCACTTGCACCTATTACTTTGGGGAAGGGAGCATGCTGAAAAGCTTAAATGGTTATTTTAGAAGCTGTATTCATATTTTGGACATGAAAACCATCACATAGATATCCACACTGCATGGACATCCAAATCCTAATTCTACAAAGCCAGAACATGGACATCCAAAATCATAGCACATCCACACGACAAGGGGGTGCAGCCTGGATGTGCCTGTGAAGAGAGGGGCCAAAATGTGGATGTCCAATTCTGATTGCAGAAGGGGAAGAGGAAGGGGAAAGAGAAGGGGAAGGGATATCTATGTCCAAAAAGAGGTGCATCCATATCTAGACCTGGTGGCATGTCCAGGTTACAAAAAAGAGCTCCAATTGAGCAATTTTCCATTGAAAGAAGTAAGGGAAGTCATATTAGGTATTTTCTGTTCCTGAGGGACTCATAATTTAAAAAATTAAAAAAAAAAGAAAAGAATAGAGTAGAAAATTACAAACCACTACAGTAGGATTTGAACTGGCAGGTTCTATGCCATCTACTTTAACCATTAGGCTTCTCCTCCACACTGTGGAGCAACTGTGTGGCCAGTTTACAATATGAATGTTCCTAAGGTACCATAAAGACATGCATGTCCCATGTTTTTCCCTGTTCATAGTTTGGATGTTTCCGTTTATAATATGGTCAGTCATGCTGGATATAGCCAAAACTTGAACAACCATTTCCCATGTATTTTAGGACAGTTGTATGTCAGCAGATCCTGTTCTAAAATACATAAGAAATAGACGTCTACTTGAAATACCCCAGAAATGGATGTCCATAGGTGAAGTACAGACTTAAATGTTCCCTTGTTCCAGATATCCAGCTATCTACTTTTGTAGCTTGTTCATAGGGCTCTTTTTACAAAGCTGCGCTAGCGATTCTCGTACAGCAAATTCCATGAAGCTAATTCAATTCCTATGGGCTTTGTCACATTTGTCGCACCAGAATCACTAGTGTGGCTTTGTAAAAGGAGCCCATAATATTTCCTCCTCACAGGTGACATTAAAAATATACATAATTATTTCAACTCCATCATTAAAGTCATGCTCAGTTTAAGTATGATACTTTAACTTAATGTAGTGCAGGGTTCTTCTAGCAGAAGAAAACTGGAGTCTTTTAGGATTTGGCACAAAGAAGCAGATCAATGTATACAATGCAATATAATAAATGCTTATATTCCACTGCAAACTGAAAATCAGCTCAGTGCAGATTACAGTCAAGAAGACTAGCTATATCTAGTGAACTTGCATACACAGAAAAAAGAAAAACTAGCAACAATAATGAAGAGCACTTTTCCAAAACTCACTCCATCCACTTTTTATCAGTTTTGACTTACGTGATTAATTTTGTTAACCTAGGCAAGATTCATTTCCTGTAGCTTATTCCTGTGCCCAAAGTCACCAAAACCATGGTATTTTAATGACTTTATGTTGAATACTCTATGCCAGTGGTTCCCAAACCTTGTCCTGGAGGCACCCCAGCCAGTCAGGTTTTTGGGATATCCACAATTAATATTCTCAAATCCACACAACGTAGCACTTTTTTCTTTCTTTCTTTCTTCACATATCTGAAACAGTCTCCCTCCCCTTCTACATGGAAATTCTTCCCTCAAAAACTTGACTTTTAAAGCAAGTGTTCAGAGGGACTGCCTGACTATCAACACCAGCTACTTAACCATTTTTCCTCTTTTCTTAAGTAGAGGAGTGTGGTAGCCGTATTAGTCCACTCTTAAGGTTATCAATAGAAATCAAACAAAAGAAAACATGGAAAAGAAAATAAGATGATACCTCCCACCCTGTCAGACTGTCATAGTAATGCTTGAATGTTTTCACTTATATACACTGTCAGCTAGCACATTTGCTTATTTCCGATCTGAGGAAGAAGGGCAACCTTCGAAAGCTAATCAAGAAATGTATTAAGTTATGTCCAATAAAAAAGGTATCATCTTATTTTCTTTTCCATATTTTATTTTGTTTGATTTCTATTGATCCTCTTTTCTTGTAATCTTTGTTTTATAGACCCTTTTGAATAACTCTCTCCTTTCCCCTACCCTGCCTTTTACCACTCCTTAATTATTTGTTTGGTATGAGTGTTATGCTTTCCTATGTATAATGGAGTTCCTTTCTTGCTTTTGTTGTTTTTAGTCTGTACACTGATCTGCTCTGCTAGTCAGTTAGAGCGGTATAGAAAGTTTTGGAAATAAATGAGATATTTGCAAGCACTGCCTTCACTGCATGCAAATCTCTCTCATGAATATTCATTGTGAATATCCCAAAATTCTGACTGGCTGGGGTGCCTCCAGGATCAGGTTTAGGAGCCACTGCTCTATGCAAAACTCACTCAGTCCAAAAGTTGCTACCTATTTTTGTCAAAACTGCATTAAGTAATTTTCTAAATCTAACCTTAAGAGGAAGGGCATTCCAACAGCTTGTGACTTGATAAGAAAAAGATGTTACATAAATATCTTTTAGATTTTAAAAGTTTTGTCGATGGGTAGTGGACAATCAAAAAGCCCTTTGAGCACAAAGAAAGGAATGCCTCTTTCAAATTTACTTATTCCATAAATCAACCTTTTGCAATGTTTGTAGCTTTTCCATTTAAATAACAGGACAACCCAAGTAAGGCAAATTACAATAATCCAAATGTGATAATATGATTGCCTGAAGTACAGGTTGAAGATGCTCTTGCAGAAAATATTTTTTTTAATATGATAAAGTTGACACATTTTTAAAATATTTTCTGCACTAAGGGGTCCTTTTACTAAGGTGTGCTAACAGACTTAGCATGTGCATTAATGATTAGCATGAGCTAATGCAATCCAGCCCATAGGAATATAATAGGCTATGCAGCATTTACCGTGTGCTAAATCCTTTAGTGTACCATGGTAAAAGGACCCCTAAGTTTGAAATCTGCAGTTACATTGATAAATGAAGTTTAATATTACTCCTAGAACTCTCAAAGAGGGTTCAAATACAAAATCCCTTATTTTTAATTGTAGGCTTACAAGGCAGTTTGATAACAGGAGACAGCATGATGTCACAAGGCTGAAGCCAGTCTCCACCTACTCCACCCAAGGAGGTTTTAATTCTCCCCAATGCAGCCACCACCATTTTGGTACACCCAAAACAATGAAACTGATAGGGCAACAAGCTCCACCTACTGGCTTCAGTCCATGTAATGGGCCAGATAGGCTCATGCCATTTCCTGTTATCAAGCCTCCTTGGAAGCTTACTACAAAAATAATTCAAATTCAGTAATCTAAACCATACTAGTTTTGTCTTTTCAGTATTAAGCCTCAGCCCCAAATAATTCACCCAACATTCCATCTTTTGAAAACACAAGTTAATTAATGGAACACTATCCATTGAGGATGTAGAGAAATCAACAAGTAATTTAATGTCATCTGCATACAAATACAAACTAATCTTGGAGAAAGGAAAACATCTTGCCAATGTGGGCATCACAATATTAAGTAGAATTGGGGAGAGAGGTGATTCCTGAGGGACTCCTCCAAATAGTTGAAACTGTAGATCCTATTTTTACTCTAAGATTTATGCTGTAAAAATCCTTTAAACCAGTTCCATACCCTCCCAGTAATTCCCAAACTCACTGAAGTGAATCAAAAGCACTGTATGATCAATGAGGACAGTGCCAGGTAGACTTCTACAGTCTGTGTCTTGTATATGACAAGTCAAATTGGGATAGGCTGGTGTGGGCTTCGACGGCAACTCCAGTAGTTGGCATGTAAGGACAGTGCTGGGCAGACTTCTATGCTCTATGTCTCAGAAATGGCAAAGAAAGACCAGGATCAATTATTTTATACCACATTCATTGTTGGTTTAATCGTGAATTGATAATGAGGACCATTCAAGTCTATCTGCCATCTTTTTAGTATGTTACTTTGTTCAGATCAAAGGCTGATGACAGGTCAAATTGGTGTAATTTCAGCTGTTAAAGCATTTAAAATTGTCCAGATGCTGATATCAGTTCTAAAACCTGACTTGAGTCTGTATTAAAATACTATGGGCCTGATACTCAGACCACGGGAGGCAGCTGACCCTGGATATTTCCGGTGACAGGCATTGAATATCTGGGAGAGAATGGATTTGACCAGCTCAACTTAATGGCTAAGTGAATATTCAGTGCTGGCCAATTAAGTTATAGTAGCCAGAGATAGGACTGCTATTTAGGCAGTCTGATTTGACCGCTAAACTTAGCCAGTCAGCGCTGACTATTGTTGGTTATTGCTCAATATAGCCAGTTATCTTTTCGGCAATGAACACAAATATTGAGCAGAGATAGCCAGTTATCTCATGCTGAATATTAGCAGTTAGGTGCCGAAACGCTATTTAACTGGTCAGCGGCCATTTCTGGTCAGTTAAATAGTGCTGAATATTGGCCAGTCTGTCTTTCCAAATATTCTTCCAATTGCTTAGCTACAATCCCCTCCATTACTTTAGTAAAAATAGGAATATTTGCTAGAGGTCTATAACTAGCCAGATCATAAATATCCAAAGAAGTATTTTTCAAAATTGATTTAAGTAGTATGTTTCCTATAATGCTCGACAATATGGAAATCAGTGGGGCAGTGGCAGCATGGTTCAATGGCTTCCTAAGGACCAGATCCTATATTGTAAAAATGGCTAACCAATTATCTACCTCATGGATCTCTGAATGCGGGGTACCACAAAGATCGCCAATATCACCACTACTATTCAACATCATGATGGTGCCACTCAGCAAAAAACTGGAACTAATGGGGTTCAACCCATTCATATATGCAGACAACATCACCATCTACATACCTTTTCACAACAATATCGCAAACATAATGGATGAAATAAAAAAAAGGTCTGGACCTCATGGAAGAATGGGCAACAACTTTCAAACTCAAACTGAACACAGACAAAACCAAATTCCTGGTCCTATCCAGCCCACATCTTATCGAAACTGGAGGCAGTATATATTCATTGTGAATATCCTGAAAACCTGACTGGCAAGGAGGTACTCCAGGACCGACTTGGGAAACACTGTTGCAAACAATCTACCAAAGATGAAAGAGGGTACTGTTTTTAAAAACACAACTAGGACAGATATCTGGTTTCACAATGATCCCTTAAAAATCTCTTCTACAATGCTATTACCTCATCAACCTCTATCTTGAAAAATTCTCCCCAAATATGATCTTCTGGTATAACAGAATTTGAGTTATTAATTGACATGTCTACCCAAGAACCCTGCATATTATCAAAACTTCAAGATTAACCATCAGACATACCAAATCGAAACAAAACTAAAAATACTAGGAATCATCCTTGACAAACATGTAACACTGGATCACCAGGTATCAGCAGTCACATCAAAATGTTTCAGAACATTATGGAAACTAAGAAGGATAAGAGACTACTTCCCAAAACAATTCATTCAAGATATTAGTCAAATAAACGATTATTTTCACAACTAGACTACCTGCAATGTAGCATACATAGGATACAAGGAAAAACACACTCAAATCTCTACAAACAGTCCAAAACATGGCAGCAAGACTAATCTTCAAGAAGTCAAAATGTGAGAGAGCAACCCCCATTACTTGAAAAACTACCACTGGCCGCCAATTAAGGCAAGACTACTTTTCAAAGCGTGCACCCTAATGTTCCAAATACTATTTGGTCTGGCACCCAAATACATGCTGGACTTGATGAGTGTATCCCTCAGAAACGCAAACACAGAACAAGGAACTACCTACTTTTACACCTACCCAACTGCAGAAACACTACCTACAAAACATCTACACAGCCCTCCATTTCAGGAAGGAAATGAAAACCTATCTCTTCAAAAAATTCTACAACTAACCACAGAGTCCACCTCACCTTTCCTTCTCAAACCATGGAACAAATGGGGGAACTCAATACCAAAAGCATAAGAACATCTCAAACCTCCTCCATATCAGGAAAGAAATGAAGACCTATCTCTTCAAACAATTTCTACAACTAACACAGAGACCACCTCACCTTTCCTCCTCAAACCGACCCCTGAAAAACAAATGCAAATAACTCCAACTCATAACAAAATGACAAAAGCCACAGATGCCATCTCCTGTCAAATCCACCTCCTCATAAACCCCAATATAACCACACGAACTAAAGATGAGGTCCCACACTGCAAAGCATGATTGTAACTCCACCCAAATGTAAATTGCAGCTCCACCATGTAAACTGTAAGTCATTTTGTAAATTGTGAGTCACTTTGAGCCAAAACTTGCTTTAGGATAATAGTGGGATTACAAGAATGCATAAATAAATAAAAATATATCCATATTGTAGACCAGTGTTTTCCCAAGTTGGTCCTGGAGTACCTCCTTGCCAGTTAGGTCTTCAGGATATCCACAATGAATATGCATAAAATAAATTTGCATATAATGGAAGCAGTGTATGCAAATCAATCTTATGCATATTCATTGTGGATATCCTGAAAACCTGACTGGCAAGGAGGTACTCAAGGACCGACTTGGGAAAACACTGTTGTAAACAATCTACCAAAGATTTAAAAAAGCCATTCTATGAAGAGTGAGGGTACTGTTTTTAACACATAACTAGGACAGATATCTGGTTCACAATGAGCTCTTAAAATCTCTTCCACAATGCCATTACCTCATCAACCTCTATCTGAAAAATTCTCCCCCAAATATGATCTCCTGGTATAACAGGCATGTGTACCCAAGAACTCTTCAATAAAGATCCTACTTGATTCCTTAATGTATTTATCTTATTCTGAAAGTGATTAGGACTGAGCAGTTGGAAGCAAAGTTAAAGTTACACCCATTACAGATAGCCTCCTTTTCCATCTGGGATTGGGGATCTATGTGTTCCAGCGCTGGGAGGGGTTGGGAGTAACAAAGTGGGGCCAGCTGTTTGATGATGAACGATTATTGTCCTTTGAAGAACTGGATAACACTTATCAACTACCAGCACATCACTTCTTTGCCTGTTGTCAGTTTGACCACCTATTAACAACTAAGCCTCACTAAGAACAGTTTATGAGAGATACTATTTTTTGGTACACCTATGTGAGTGTTATCTGGGGACTAATGGCCTGATTTTGGTCTTTTACAAGTACCTTCATCGTGGACGGGATGCTTGGTTTCTCTCGTACTGTAATAAATGGGAATGGGAGTTGGTGGTTCATTATGAAAAGGGGAAGAGGGTTAAAATGGAAAGTTCTGTGGCAAAATCTCACCAGCAGTTAATTTGCAGGAGAATGATGTATCTAACTCCTATGCACCTTATCAAGAGCATCCTGGGCTATACAAATCTTTATTGGCATCAAAGTAAAGGATGTGGTACCATGGGCCATGATTGGTGGTCTTGTCCCAAAGCACAAGCATATTGGAAGTCTATACACTGCAAACCAGTTATGGACTGGATGGCATATTCCCTGGGATCCAGGTCTCTTTCCTCTTATTAGGTCGGCCCCTGGTTTAATCTTAGCTTGGAATGTCTTGCTTCGGCACTCATTTACTGCTGCAAAACTTGTGTTGGCTAGTGAATGGAAAAAGGTGGGAGTTCCCACAGTGGCTAAGTGGCTTTCAAAATTATGGTATGTTTATGACATGGAGAAAATACTAGCTGAATGCAGAATGGGGTAAGATATGGGGGCCTTAATTAAGTTACACTCTCCTGAGGTTGTTCTGTGAAAAAAAAAAGGAAAAAAAACATTTTAATTTAATTTCCTTACTTATTATGGAGCTGCCTTGCAGTGCTTGATATCTATTGCTTATCAGTTCTGCAGCAATTTCTATTTATTTGCCTCTTAGCAAAGGGGGAAAATAGAGGGGTAGGGGGTAGGGGCTTGAGAAGTAGCTCAAAAATATTCTCAGTACCATGAATCTTAATCTGGGTTTGTTGTTGTATACATTGATCATTGATTTTCACTTTTATATGCAACACTTCCCTTCTTGTTTGTATGATGCTTTGTGTTGCTATTTGTAACTATGGCCAAATAAAGGACTTCAAAAATTAATTTAAAAAAAGCAGAGAACTGAGAAGACCTTCGCTGTGGCTCATCGTTAGCAATATTATACTGGCACAGTTTAGCAGTTGGCTTCCAACTTTTGCATTACAAGAATTACATCTATCATTTGATCAGCCTTGTCTGACCTAATAATTTTATACTATCTATAAATCTTTAGACAGACAAGTGCATAAATCCCATGCATTTTTCACTTGCATTTACTCTGAACCAGGCAGTTTCACCTTTAAATGGTCATATGAATAAATCTGATCATCTTTATTCACTAACATGATCTCACACTTTAAATCTTGTTGTGACTAAGGTCAAAGGTGAAATCAGGACTGAAGGCAAACCCGGCAGATATAACAGCTATAAATTTTTACCAAATTATATTAAGGTGCTCAACATCATTACAAATGGTGGTGGATTGAATTGCATTATCAAGTCATGATGTGTGAATCAGAAAATGACAGAGTCTGAATAGAGCTCCTGGATAAATATGCCTTGTGTTTAAAACTATGCAACTAATTGTGACCCATTAGGAACTCAGTTACTTACCTTAATCTTATATATGTATTTCTTAAAGTAACCTCTTCTCCTATATGGATCCCCTGTCTTTATGGTTTGACAATTGATTATGTGCTTCTATAATAATCTGGTACAATAAAAACCCATCAACAATAAAAAATATCCTGAACCCAAATCATCCCCTCCCATTTCTGCCAATCATCCAACCCTAACAGACTTCCACTTGTAACCCTTGTTTAGATAGCCAGACCAGTAATTCACAGTTCAAACACAGTTCAAACAACCTTTGAAGACTCAACTTTTTTTGACAGCATTTTTTGATCATATGTGAACTTGGTAGTGTTCTGTTTTTTATTGTTTGTTTGTTTTTGAGTAGCTATGTTTTGATAGTGGAATAAGGGTATGAAGAGTTGTATTAGTGAGATTTTAAGTATGTTTGTAATTTGTTTTAAATCTGTTTTTATTACGTATATTTGTTGGAAACCACCTATGCTATAGGTGGTATATAAATTTTTTTTAATAAATTATTCTCGGACTAGTTTGAGAGCAGAGCTGGACTAGCAAAGCTTGGAGGCCAGCTGGCACAGGAATCCACACACTCAATGCTCACTTCTCACAGTCAATAAAGCAGTCCGCACAGTAAGTATGCTTCAAACTGTGAGGGGTTTACTTCAGCATGGGTAGTTCAACACAGGGTTACTTTTAGCAGACTAACTATATTTACAGCAACACTTTTCAATCCGTTCTCAGGGCATACCCAACCGCCAGATTTTCACAATGAATAATCACAAGAGATATTTGAAAACACTGCCTTCTCGGTATGCAAATCTCTCTTATGCATATTCATTTTTGGATATCCCAAAAACCCAACTGGCTTGGTATACCCCTAGGAGTGCCGTTGAAAAGCACTTTACAGTACTTGTACTGTATATACCAGTAAAGTTAAGTAATAAAAAAAAAATCCTTGAGATTCTTCTTCCTAACTGTCCTTTCATATTTACAGTCTTCAGGGTAAAGGTTGGTTCCACCCAGAGGCTCTTCTTTTCTTGTCATTCTGCTGCTCCAGCTGCATTTTGTAGCACTTCTTATTTCTTTCTGCCTTGTATTCCTTAGCAGGTAGTAGTAGAAGACAGGTTTCCCATTCCTGTGTTCCCTTGAATAGACCAGCAGCTTGGTAGGCTCTGTAGCCCCTGGCTCAGCAGGGTCAGAGACTGTGATAATTAAAGACCTTTCTCTGTATACTAGCTTCATTTGGATCCCAAATGTATACGAGCAAGAAAACTCACAGACTCACAAATGACAGATGCACAGCAATTATAAAAGTAATACAGACATTTATTAGCGAATTAGATATATATTACCAAGCCCAGTTTCATTCTAGGCCAACTTCAGCTGGGGAGTCATTTTCAGCGATTTCCTAGAAGATTTTGCTTGGGAATAAACCTCACACGTGACCGCAGATGACTCCACTGAATAAAGGTCTAAACAGCACATGAATCATAGTCAGGGCCCTTGACTCCTCATGTGATGCTCCTTCTTTGTAACTTGCAGTCCCCATCCTGTTTTTTCCAGTCCCCAACTGTCATTAACCACAATAGAAGCTGCATTCTGTTTTTCTTTGTCTTTTGTAAAGGTGCTGACCTCCAGAGCCTCTGGAAGAGGTGGGCTAAGCTATATAATTTCTGCTTTTAGATAGAGGTCACCTACAGGTCAGATTCCACACTGATCCTACCTTCAGACTCCTCACATTCCACCCATGGATCAGTAGGGAATCTCTACATCAGAGCTGATC
The DNA here is from genome assembly GCF_901765095.1 of Microcaecilia unicolor. Lineage (NCBI taxonomy): Eukaryota > Metazoa > Chordata > Amphibia > Gymnophiona > Siphonopidae > Microcaecilia > Microcaecilia unicolor. The sequence goes on from NC_044031.1 coordinate 166,840,316, forward strand.
TCAAAGAATGAGTAGTATGTTTGAAAATACAACATGTGAGTACACAATTCCATATAATAAGACTATCTAGCTCAATTATTACAACCAAGATAGGATGAAAAATATTGTTCAATACTGCTGTGGCAGAGGGAGACCACCCAGTGAATATGTCATAACAATGATGTTCGGTAAGCTTCTGGGAGGACTCTCCCACTGCTCTGAGTTGATCAGACATTAACAAAGTGTTTAGCTCATGCTGCAGTATTGATCAATTAACAGTGTCTCCAGGGCTTAGCCAGACACCCAATTTGGGTGGGCCTGGGCCCAGATGGGTGGGCAGAAGAACCTCGCCCGTCCACAGGTGATTTGGTCTCTCCTTCTCTCGCCTGCATGCCATATGGTCTCTCAAACATCCCCCCTCTCCCGTATACCTTTTAAATAGCAGATTTTCACCAGCAGCAAGCAGCAACTAATACACACTGCTCATGTTGGCCCCACACCCTTCCCTCTGATCCAACTTCCTGTTTTTGCCTAGGCAGAAATACATCAGAGGGAAGGCTGTGGGGCCGGTGCGAGCAGTATGTATGTCACTGCTCACTGCAGGTGAAGATCTGCTACTTACAAGGTATGCAGGAGGAACATTTGTTGGGAGTTTTCGGCTGGTGGGGCTTGGGAATCCCTGCCAGCCACATCATAGGTAGGCTGCTACAGGGTGGGCCTGAACCCAAAGTGGGTTCAGGCCCACCCTTGGCTATGCCACTGCAGTGTCTAAAATACTGTAGCATCAAGGGAACATTTACTGCTTTCTTCAGCAGGGGTAAATCAATAAGCGGGAAGAGGTTCTGTGTCAATCCAAATAATCATACACCTGCCTTATGTTTTTGGTGAGTAATATTGTAAAGTATGTACATTTGATTTCCAAAAGCTAGCATGGAACATTGTGAAAGCGAGTGACTAATAGGTGGGTGACATGTAACATTATGATCATACAGCTTGCGAAGATACTATGCAAACTGTAGGGTGGCAGTTTGAATCATTTCTGTAAATTAATCAGATAGGTAGTTTTCCAGGCAGATCGTTAATGCCATGTTGCAGGTAAGCAGGGTTCATACATGGGGACTTGTAATCCACATACTTGGTTACTCCCCACTTGTGTACACCTACATCATCAAAAGTCTTGTTAGTATTCCACTGATTCAGCTTACCACACAACGGGGTTGCAAAAACATGTCTCATACATTTAAAGGCATAGTATTGTATTTACACAGTGTGACATCTGGTACAGCCCTATTATAAAGGACAAAATGTACCACCACATTGATTCTGGGTGGGTACATTGAGTTTCTTCTTCTTTAGGTAACCACCCTGTTGTCCTGGGAATATTAAACATTTGTTGCCAAAGTTCTGGATATATATATACAAACTGTGCTTTAAAAATTGTCTCTCTGCATTATGTAATGCAATTTCTTTACTGAACAAGCAGTCCAGTTAACAACTTAGGTCATATTTTCCAAAACCTTAATATTTTCATGCCATGCATGGATCCAGTGTTTATCAATGGAGAGCAACTGTTTGTTAGCTTCCCATTACCACAGGGTTCCAATCTGCCTGCAACTTTAGGGCAGTGTCCAGATTGTTTCCCAATTTCTGCATGCGATTAGTTTAAAATTTCCAGGTGTACAGAATTCATTAGACCAGGGGAGAGTGGTAAGATGGCGACCTGAAGTTCGTATGCACAACGGCTCAGCTGCCCTCTGAAGTTTCGTCTTCTTTACGCAACTTTCTCTCTGCAATTGCAATTACCTTACTGAGAGGAAGGGGACAAACGGCAGTCAGCCGCCGATGGCCAGCGTTTTGTCCCTGACCAGCAAGTGCGGGACCGCTGTACAACGAACTGCCCACAGATGAAAGGGGTTGGCGAGTCCTTTTGCATTAGCGACGGCGGAGTGTAGACGCTCTTGGACCTGGAAAAAAACAACTCCATCGCTCCCGAATTATTCAACCACCATGCTCCAAAGGAGTGGAGGAGTGAGTTAGAGGCATATGCTGAAACGGAGGACGTTTACAGCAGAATCCGAATCGGCCTGAACCACTCCTAAACACCTAAGAGAAATCAACTTGGAGTTTTTGGCCCCGTGAGGATTACATTGAATACCATCTGGAAGGCGCTTCGGGACCTAACGGTTGCAGTAAATAATTTTGTTTCAGATATAATTTTATTAGAGAGTTACATGGACAATTTAACTGAACCCTTTGAGAATGAAAAATTGATATAACAAATGATTCTACTTGAGCAAGAAGTGGTTATGATCTTGAAAATGATAATAGGTACAAAACTATAAATGTATTAAAGAGGTAATCTCCCTTCTTGTGACTAGTATCTAGGAAATAGGGAGATATCTAATACCAGGCATCAAAAATGTCTGACTCGGAATCAAGTCTCTTGAATAGCAGGCGTCCAAATATCTGACTGAAGGTTGAACCACTCACATGGACAGATTATTTGTCAGAGGAAAGGCCTCGAGAAGCCCCCAGCATAAATCTAAGCTTACGGGGGCTGGACTTCCTCATCATCGGCCAGAAACCCTCTGTGAACTTGTTTATTCTTATCAAATGGTTTGACAAATTCACACCGGATAATACTTTGCTTTTATCGGATGTTATCCGTATGGGTCCTTCCTACTCCTTGACCATGACCAACAATGGCTGTCGTTTCAAAGACCTGTCTCAGGGTTCAATGGTCCGCGTGTTATCTGGAGAGTAAGAAAAGAGTGTTACCATGTACTCTAATTAACAGAGTCCGGAAGGTCGGATACCGACATATTACCTCCGCACTATGGTTTTAGGAAAGACGAGTAAAAGCAAAAAATGGCCTCTCTATGTAGCCGGCTACGTCAGACGCCATGCTTGAGCAAGGCCAATCAGCATAGAGAATTAGGGGTGTGTGTGTGTGTCCCTACGTCATAGGACTAGGCATCGCTAAATGTTGTTATGTACAAACATACAGACTCCTCAAAGAACTGCTGAAAATTTTCAAAAATGAGAAAAACTGAAAAATTGGAAAAAATAAAAAAATTAGTAGAAATGGCACCACTCTATTCTGCTGTTCAGCCCCTCTGGGGCTAGCGAGTTCAGGCAAAATATCCATCGCTGTTCATTCTGAAAGAGCAAGTGCTTTCTATTAGTACCAATTCGATTCTGGGATACCCTTATATGCTGTAACACTAAACACTTCAGTTGCTCAAAAGTGTGGTCCAGTAAATTACAGTAACAGGCCAAAGGTGAAGTAGTTTTCTTTGTTTTTATAGTACTTTTGTGCTCTGTCAAGCGGACATGAAGTGGGCGTGTTGTCTGCCCCACATAGATCTTATCACAGGGGCATACAATACAGTATATAACATAATTGGATCTATAGTCAGTGTTAACTTTTAATGGGTATTCTTTAGCTGTCTGTGGATGCACAAAGCTTTTCAGTTCCTGCATAATCGGGCACATGCTGCAATTATTACATTTTTTATGTCCATTCCAGGTTTCTAAATCTTCGTATCTGGGTGGCAAAACAGAGGGGCAAAGTAATTCTTTTAGATTCCTGGATCGACTGTAGGCGAACTGCACTCGGGTCTCTGCAAAGACCAGTAAGGTTTGTAAAATGCTCCAATGGCTTCTGATTATCCTAGTAACCCTATTTGCTTCGCTAGTGAGTCTAAGGATACAGGTCATAGTTTTATCCTCTTCTTGGTGTGGCCTTACTCTGGGGAGTAGCAGTTGATCACGATGAATATACTTTGCTCGTCGATAGGCTTGTCTTACAACTCTCTTAGGGTATCCCCTCTGTTCTAGGCGCTCACCTAAAATTTTCGCTTTAGAGTGGAAGTCATTCTCGTCTGAACAGATGCGTCGATACCTTAGCATTTGAGAGAAAGGTAAGCTGTCCTTGAGTAGTTTTGGATGACAACTGGAGTATTGTAGCAAACTATTCACATCCATTTCTTTCCGAAAAATGGTAGTAATAAACCTTGAAACCCCCATTTTTTAAATTTTCCAGCAGTTCTTTGAGGAGTCTGTATGTTTGTACATAACAACATTTAGCGATGCCTAGTCCTATGACGTAGGGACACACACACCCAATATAGCTTTTCTTCGTATATTCTCATTTTCGAAAGAGAAAAATGTCCAAAAAGTGTCATAAAGCAGCATTTGGACGAATGTCTTCTCAAGAGGTCCAAATCAGTATTTTCAAAAAATATTGTGCAGACGTTTATCTATCAATTGCGTGGTACTTGCTGATGAATCCATTCTATTCTATAATTGAACAAGTTGACAAAATAATATATGAAAGGAAGTCTTACTTGCTTAATTATAGAAGAGTCGTTTATCTATGCAATTTGTCTGCAATGCATCCAAATCACAAGAAGAAGTATCGGGGACATTTTGGGGGCAGGATTAGGGCATTCCTAACACTTGAACTTTTTATAGACGTGATGGAACAAAACAAAAACATTTAGGGCTAAAACTTCAACATTTTGATCTAGACCAGATGACCACTGGAGAGAATCAAGGATGATGCCCCCTTACTCCCTCAGTGGTCACTGACCACCTTCCACCCCCCAAACATGAATAAAAATAGTTCTTGCCAGCCTCTATGACAGCTTTTTATAGCCAGTTCTAGTAGAGAAGCAAGCAGGTCCCTGGAGTAGTGTAGTAGTTGGTGCAGTGGACTGTAGAGAAGGAGACCCAGGCCCAAATCTCACTCTACCTGTCACTGTTGTGGTGGAAACTGTGAGCCCTCAAAAACTCACCAAAAACCTACTGTATCCACATATGGGTGATCACTTCACCCATAAGGGCTATTATAGTACAGTTGGGTACACTGAGTTTTGGGTGGGATGGTCCTTAAATTATTTAGCCCATGATTTAAAATCCATTTAGGACTGAGTATATTGGCAAGCTCATTTTCAAAGCACTTAGCCTCCCAAAGTTCCATAGAAACCTATGGAACTTAGCCTCCCAAAGTGCTTTGAAAATATGCCTGATAATGTGTTTATGAGATTTTGAAGATTTTTGGATTTGCTGCAGTTTTTCATTCAGACTCTTCTGGATGGGCCACTCTTAGCATCCCTGCACTCTGGTCCAACATATTCCTTCTCTCCAATGCTCCCATGTTCATCAGTTTTCTTACACTCCCCCCCCCCCCCCCCCAAGCCTTCTAACTAAACTGTACAGCCTTATCTACTTCCCTTTCAGCATTGCCCCCATTTCCCATATCACTTCCCCTCCTTTCAGCATTGCCCCTCTACATCCCTGCCTTGCAGTTCTTGCCTGCCCTTTCTATTCTGTATATCCCTGTTTATTCCCATTCAGCTTCTTCCCTCTCTCCTCCCTTGTTCCTGCATCCTGTAGCCAACATCTTTCCATGCACCTCCTCCCCCTTGCGGTGTGGCATGTCTCCCCCCCTCTCTCCTCCACTCTAGTCTCTCACTCTTTCTTCCCCCACCTCCCACGAGTTCTGCATCTGTCCCTCTCCCTTTCTCCTGCTCCCTCCTTCCCTGCAGTCCTCTGTACTTGTCAGTGACTCAGCAGTGGCGTATAAGGCAGGCTGCCAATGTTGGGGCCTTCCATTTGTGCATCCCGTCTACTCTGATTCAACTTCTTGTTTCCAAGTAGATGGGACATTCAGAGGGAAGAACCCAATGCCAGCAGTCTGTCTTAATCACTGCTGCTGCCAAATCAACGACAATCAAAAATGTACAGAGGATCATGGAAAGGTGGGGGGGGGGGGGAAGGAGGAAGGGAGAGGGAGAGATGCAGGACTTGGCAGGGAGTGGGAAAAGAAAGAGAGATACATAGAGACAGCACTATGTGGCTGGGCCCTCTTTATACAGGGGCCCAGGGAAGCTGCCAATTTTGCCCATCGGTAAAAGTGACCTTGATAGTAACTAAGTAAAAGTAACTAGTTACTGTACTTTAAGTTCCATTTTTGTCATTTTTACTTGTAAAGAAGTACAGGAAGCATTTGTCACTTTTACTTTTACTGAAGTAATAATTTCACCAATTTTTGCTACTTGTACCTAGTTAGTGGAGTGGAGGAGTGGCCTAGTGGTTAGGGTGATGGACTTTGGTCCTGGGGAACTGAGGAACTGAGTTTGATTCCCACTTCAGGAACAGGCAGCTCCTTGTGACTCTGGGCATGTCACTTAACCCTCCAATGCCCCATGTAAGCCACATTGAGCCTGCCATGAGTGAGAAAGCATGAGGTACAAATGTAACAAAATAAATAAAATTACATCTGATGCTTGCAGTTAAAAGTAAAAGCAGCAGCAAGACATAAATGATGATTTCTTGGCAAACCAAATTGGAACAAGATTTTCCTAATGTAAACCTTATCATGCAAACACAAATGGATCATCTCAAATTTTAAAACTATAAACAGGGTTCAACCACTTTGCAAATTCAAATGATTCAAAAATAATAACAGGGTTAGCAATTAATGTGGCACAAGTGTGTGTGTATGGAGGAAAAAGCCTCGAGAAAACTCCTCTTATATGCAAACTGATGCTTTAATCGGAGTTGGACATCCTCATCATTGGCTAAAAAAAACCCCAGGTGTTACATGTTGAACAACAAGCTTTTCAACTTAGCTTTAATGTCCTTCAGTGGTCTTAATCTTCGTGTCTAACTGTAGACATTGGCTGTGAACGTTGGCTGTGATCTCAAATTTTGCTGTTCAGGGAATAAAGTCTATGAGAACAATAGAGTCATCTGTGTTTGTTGAACTGCTTACTGGTCTCCAGCCAAACAGAACAGCGTTGAGTTGGGTCAGTTTGAAGTGGAGACGCTGAAGTTTGTTGCAATTCTTGGCAAACAGACATATGTCTCTCTACCAGAACAGACTGCTGGTCATCCCATAGAAACATTTACACTGGGGTGACTGTTCAATGGATTGATAGTCTTAGAGGAAGGCTCCTTGTCTGCTCTTAAGACCTTTGAATAGTTTGCACACATTTGACAGTCTTGCATCAGTTCTCAAAGATATTCAAACATACCCCCCTGTTTACTAAGCCACGCTAATGGCTGCTGCATAGCATTAGTGCCCTGAAACTGCTAGCGCGGCTTAGTAAACAGGGGAGATAGTTTGCCATCAGACAAAAAATTGTTAGAATAGACAATGATTCCAACTTTGTGAAAGCCTTCTCTGTAATTCAACATCATGATGATGATAACAAATATGAAGATGCAACTGAAGTATTAGACAGCACTACCTCTAAAGCAGATGATAATGGCAATGATGATGATAAAGCATTTTTTGCTATAAGGAAGTCGTGTGTTTCAGAGATTCCCTTGCTCAACACTTGAAGACCCAGTCAGAAGACATTGGTAATATTGCAGCCTGGGCTAATTTAAAGGATCTTCTTTTTTTATCAGACTGAATGCTCCGCTTCCTGCCAGGGCAGTTATTGATGCCATTTTAACCGCATGAGTGGCAGTCATTTTCAAAATTTAGTATGAATTGTACAGCAATAACGTTAATGAGATAAAAATGATAACAGTAGTTGCATTCATTGTAATTACTGTTCACAAAAGGTGGTACATAAATCCCTGACCTTTTACTTTTCCTTGAAAGTTTTCTCTTAGGCAATAACTTTATTTTACTTTCACGTAAGTAATTTTTTAAATGTGTTCATCACTGTACTTAAAAGTATTTAAAAAATGCATTGATTTTTATTTTAACCTAGAGCTTTGAACAACACTATCAGGGACTCCAAGGTTATAATGTAGCTTCTTTCAAATTAGGTTTGTTCAAGCCTCTCAGGACTTGTTTGACTACAAAGCCTTGATATATTGAAAGTATAACCTTGGCACACCAGTCACACCTTAAGTCTCTATTATTTTTATGAAGTCGCTTTTATTGAATAAATCATAGGTAATTTACTCACAGTCAGATGTTCAGAAGTGCTGCCCCAGGGCACAGAGACTCTGTAATTCTGAGAGCTGTTTCAATGGTTGGAGGTGAAAAATAGTTGAGCAGATAGAAGTATCTCAGAGCTAGGTAACTGGAAAGTGCAATATCTCATTAGGGAGGAGATACATTCAAGGTAAAAAAAACAAGTTTGTTGCAGGGAGTTTCAGCAGGACAGTGCTGTCTGAAGCAAGATGGTAAATGCTTCATGTCTGTAGCAAGATGGTGAATGCCTCATGGCGAAAGGGACAAGGAGGTCAAAAAGCCCTCACACAGTCTCAGGGAGGCGCAGGTAAGGACCAATAGGGATAGAACCTGCCACCGGGTGGCAAGGGAGGTGCTAGAGGACGGCCCTCAATTGGAGGAAAAGGTCATACCTGGCTGACCTCTCAGGACAGAGATAGTAAGAATGATAGCAGGTAGACAAAGGGGCCAAGCTTGGCTGAGAGAGAGAAGGTCTGGGCAGCCTCACAACCAATGGTAACAGTTCTTATATAGCCAAGCAAGTGTGGCTGCATTACCTGTGAACTACATTACACACAATGCATTGCTCACGTATCTTTGCAGTGGGAACTGCAGCGATGATAGTCCTTAGAAATGAGAATAACAGTAGAGGCATTAAACACATTTTAGGATCACATTATAAACTAGTCCAAGGCTGTCAGAGAACAGAACAAGGTTCAGCTGAGATGTTGTTGACTCCTCAGGAAACAACACAGAAAGGGTCAAAGTATAGAACAAAGTCCAAAAAACAGAAAAGTTATTAGGAGCCTTCAAAAGCGGGACAAGTCCTTTAATTGCATAAATCTTGTACATCAATCTTTGGTCAGGGGTCTGTGTTAAACAAAAAATCAGTAAATACATTTTGTATATTGTAGACCAATTACATTTAGGAAATAAATATCTTAATAAAGCCTTAGAAAACAATATACATATGTGATGTGAACATGCATAAAATATAATAGCCTCAATGTGCCAGAGCCATCATGTCATAAATAAAGCATGTCATAGATAAGACATAATACTTGAATATAAAGTGACAAATGAGTAACAAAAAAAATGATTGTGTTTCAATCAAAGAAATGGTTGTGTTTCAATCAAGTGATGATATATGGTACTAATTAAATTGAATTTGAACAAACAAAAATGTGTAATGACGGTGATACATAGATGGGCATAATCGAACAGAAACGCCTATCTCCATGGGCGTTTATCTCCGAGAACGGGTCCGTGAAGGGGCGGACCCAAGCGTATTTTCGAAAAAATTAGACGTCCATGTTTTATTCGCCAAGTTGTGAGCTGGGCGTTTTTGCTTTTCAGCGATAATGGACAATGAAATCGCCCAGCTCAAAAACAAATAAATCCAAGGCATTTGTTCGTGGGAGGGGCCAGGAGTCGTAGTGCACTGGTCCCCCTAACATGCCAGGACACCAACCAGGCACCCTAGGGGGCACTTTTACAAAAACAGAACAAAAGGTAAAAGAGCTCCCAGGTGCATAGCACCCTTCCCTTGTGTGTAGAGCCCCCCAAATCCCCCTCAAAACCCACTGCCCACAAGTCTACACCATTACTATAGCCCTAAGGAGTGAAGGGGGGCACCTACATGTGGGTACAGTGGGTTCGGGGGGGGTTGGACGACTAAGCATTAAGCAGCACAATTGTAACAGGTAGGGGGGGGATGGGCCTGGGTCCACCTGCCTGAAGTCCACTGCACCCCCTAACAACTGCTCCAGGGACCTGCATACTGCTGCCAGGGAGGTGGGTATGACATTTGAGGGTCAAAATAAAAAGTTGTGAAACATCATTTTTTGTGGTGGGAGGGGGGTTTATGACCACTGGGGGAGTCAGGGGAGGTCATCCCCGATTCCCTCCAGTGGTCATCTGGTCATTTAGGGCACTTTTTGGGGCCTTATTCGTGAAAAAACAGGGTCCAGGAAAAGTGCCCTAAATTCTAGCTAAAAACGCATACTTTTGTCCCATTATCTGTGAAATGCGCCCATCTCTGTTCGGCAGATAACCACGCCCCAGTTCCGCCTTCGCCACACCTCTGACACGCCCCCATCAACTTTGTCCGCATCCGCGACGGAGTGCAGTTGAAAACGTCCAAAATCGGCTTTCGATTATACCGCTTTATTCGGTTTTGTGAGATAAACGCCCATCTCCCGATTTAGGTCGGAACTTGGGCGTTTTTCTCGTTCGATTATAAGCTGGATAGTGTCTTGGAAGTTACAACATTTACCATTCAAACTTTAATTGTTGAATGTATAAAAACTTGCTAAAAGCTGAATGCACAACAACTGGGAACTTGTCCTTAAATATAACATACAAACCATAAAAGATTAAAAGTAGTCAAAGTAAGGGCTAAAATAATGCATATTATAATAATTAACTGATAAGAATTCATCAGACATAAAACCTATTTAAAATCTAGACTTCTGTCTTTACCGAATAACATTGAATAGAGCTCATTCACAGTAAATGTTCCTCTAACTGCTTTGGTGATATTAATTGTAGAGTATCAATGGCTGCATGTATAGTAAATGCACCTCTAACTACGTGGGCAATGTTAATCTAAAATAACTATGAGTTTGAATTCTTATGTATTATCATGAACCTTATTGATCTTAAACCCTGTACATTACCATAATATTAATTGGTATTATATATAGATATACTGTTTCGGAACAAGCAGAACATATGAAGGAAAAGTGTCTTGAAATAGTTATAGAAATATAGCATCAAAGCCTCATCATGGGCGACATTGCTCATGTACCTATGCTCTTTAGAATTAAGATTCATCAAATCACAACATCATGAATAAACGTAGCAGAGTCTGCTGTTCTATAAAATTGAAATAAACTGAAGTCATTACATCATGATTGAACTTAGCGAAGACTGCTTTGAAGCTTGATGCCTATCTCCGTTCATATATTTTTAGAGTGAGTGAACAATAGCGGAGTCTACTTTAAAGCTCAGTGCCTATCTCCATTAATCATATATCTTAGTGTGAATCAAAGGGGTTTAAAGACATAATTATCATTATTATTTATTGCATTTGTATCCCACCTTTTCCCACCTATTTGCAGGCTCAAAGTGGCTTACAGAGTGTGGTTATGACATAATCATTTCTTGTTAACAGGTACATTTCTTATAGTTTGAATATTGTTAAGAGAAGATAAGCATATATGTTTCTTGATGCCGAGTTCAATTATTGATGTTTAAAGATTGGGTAATTGAGGATAGACAGGGAAGAGTTATAAAACTTACCACACACAAAAAAATATTCCTTCTTATGAACAGCTGTTGTTCAAATTGTCTCATGGCCACCCAGTCTTCCCTCGCGGTTGCCAGTTCTTGCTGCACACCAGCTAGCACCTGTAGGATACCTGCTAGCTCCTGGTGCATGGCAGCAAGCTCCTGCCTCACACCAGCAAGTTCCTGCCTCATGCAAGCAACCTCTTCCCTGAGCAGGGACTGTTGCTCTATAACCTGCCTCCCACTGCTGCTTCTGGATCATCCGACTAGGTTCTGCTCAGGGTGGACCAGATTGTTCCAGCGGATGTGCAGGGGCATCCTGATGTTCTGGCATCTCCTCTGGCTCCCCTCTTCCTCCTCCTGCTCTTCTGCCTGGACATCTGTGTCCTCAATGTCCTCTTCTTCTGGGCTCTGCTGCTGAGCAGGGCCAGCAACAGCAGCAGCAGCATCCACCTTTGGGGGCAACCTCCTTACCATCATCCTTTATAGCTAAAGTGTCATGGCTCTGCCGTGCATCCCGCCCCAACTCACCTCCATTTGCTCTGGAACTGTTACAAGGGAGGTTGTGCTTTTGATAAGGGCATCTGGGACACTATTACAGTGGTTTCACAACAGGTCTCCAGGAGCTGTGCCTCGTCTAGCCTTCCTTCTGTGTCTCTATGTTCCTGCCTTGCCTGCTGTTTCTTCAAGTTCCAGCCTTGCCTTGTCTTCAAGTTTCAGCCTTGCCATGTCTCCAAGTTCATGCCTTGCCTGCCATGTCTTCAAGTTCCAGCCTTGCCTTGTCTCCTAGTTCCTGCCCTGCCTGCCATGTCTCCAAGTTCCAGCCTTTCCTTGTCTTCGAGTTCCAGTCTTGCCTTGTCTCTGAGTTCCAGCTATACCTTGTCTTCAACTTTCAGCCATGTCTTGTCTCCAAGTTTCAGCCTTGCCTTGTCTTCAAGTTCCAGCCTTGCCTTGTCTCCTAGTTCCTGCCCTGCCTGCCGTGTCTCCAAGTTCCAGCCTTTCCTTGTCTTCGAGTTCCAGTCTTGCCTTGACTCTGAGTTCCAGCTATACCTTGTCTTCAACTTTCAGCCATATCTTGTCTCCAAGTTTCAGCCTTGCCTTGTCTCCAAGTTCCTGCCTTGCCTGCCATGTCTTCAAGTTCCAGCCTTGCCTTGTCTCCTAGTTCCTGCCTTGGCTGCCATGTCTCCAGGTTCCTGCAGTGTCTTCAAGTTCCAGTCATGCCTTGTCTCCAAGTCCTGCTTGCCTTGTCTTCAAGTTCCAACCTTGCCTGCTCAGGTTCAGCCTTGTTTTCAGCTCCTGCCCAGCCTTGTCTCCTGCTCCAGTCCTGTCTTGTCCTGTTTGGTCTTGTCTGAAACCATTTCTTGACTTGCTTGCCTTGTCTGGATCCAGTTCTTGCCCTGCTAGACTTGTTTTGTCTTGCCTCATCTGGATTTAGTTGTAGCCTTTTCTGTCTTGTCCTGCCTTGCCTTTTCTTGTTTGCCTTGTCCTGCCTAGCCTTGTCTGCCTTGTCCTGCCTAGCCTTGTCTGCCTTGTCCTGCCTAGCCCTGTCTGTCTTGTCCAGCCTAGCCTTGTCTGCCTTATCCTGCCTGGTCCTGTCTTCAGCCAAGTCCTGCCTGCCTTGTCTCCAGTTCAAGCCCTGCCTTATCTCCTGTTCAAGTCCTGCCTGCCTTGTCTTCTGCCAAGCCTTGTCTAGCACTATGCCTAGTGCTGTGCCTAACTCGAATGACTGGCCTGCCACTGGCCAGTTTCTGGCTATGGCCCAATGTCTCACTTCCCCTGAATCCATGGCATGCAGCCTCTGCCTCTGCATGGAAAGTGCAAAGGACACATTAGCATGACCAGACTTGTACAATCTGTGTCGTCGGAACAGCAAACAGGGATAAGGCATGACCAGTCTGGCCACCTAAGGGAAAGGAAGAAACACACACCCTTTGTAAACACCTGGACACACAAATTTGGAACTGCAGTACTTGGGGTGTCCAGGTGTTTACAAAGGGTGTGTGTTTCTTCCTTTGTCTTATAGAGCAGGCAACAATTTCTAGGTCAGGGGATTGAAATTCAGTAATAGTCTTTACCTGGAGGAATGATTTATAAATAATAGCTAAGCCACCTCCTCTCTTTTTTACTCTGGGGAAATGAAGCATGGAGTATCCAGGAGAACATATGTCTAGGATTGCTGGATCATCTTTTGCATGTAGCCAAGTTTCGGAGCTAAGGGCTAGACCAAATTGAGCTTTGGTTGTCCAATCTTTAATGATTTCAGTTTTGTTGACAACCAAGTGAGCATTGGTATAACCTATGGGTAGGGGCAGGTAGGAATGCTTATCAGTAATTGACAATGGGAATTTAGTGAGTATGTGTTTGTTGTATGAGGTTTTTAAATGTTTTTTTGTTATGATACTTAGTGGTAAGTGTGATGTTTGGAGCATTATGAACTGGGTATTGAGATTCTAAAGTAAAAGAATTATTTGGTATCTGGTAGGTAACCCATATGGATAGTGCCTAGGGGTGTATATCACAGGGATATTATAGATGAATTCAAAAGTATTGGTGAAATGACTAGGTAAAGTAACCAGTATAACAAGATTACCAGTAGGTAAAGTAACCAGTATAACAAGATTTTTTAGCAAACTCATTATACAGCACTGAGGAAAAGTGATTTTATTATTTATTTATTTTTTGGTTACTGTGCATAATGTAATGTGAGATAGAGATGGTGAAGAAACAATGTCGATTCCTAGTGATGTTAGAAAGATCTATCAATTCTTGCAAACCAAAACAGACAAGGAATGGTAAGAAATACTGTCTGTGTCAGAGTACAGCGTTAAAATGACCTGAATTAGAGAGAGGAGTCAAATAATGAGAACATAAAGGGATATGAGATAAACTAATTATACATAAATGCGTTAACAAATAGTCAACTCATTGACATCTGTGTAAGTCCAAGTAGCAGGAAATGATGCACTTTGATATTCTGCTATTGTTGACTATCAGTTCTTTGGTCAGTGGAATGCATTGGTCAGGTTACTCTTGAAGTTGCTCACAAAGGGCATTGACTAACAAACCTGGTTCAGAGTCCTTCTGAAGATGCTACCGGTCATGCATGAAGGTGCACAAGCCTCAGCAGTTGTAGACAGATTCAAAGTGGAGCGGGAGGTGATATCAACTGCTCGGCGCACCTTCTGATTGGTTTGTTGCAATGCAGTGGTAAAGGAAGATCCAGTATAGCCTCCTGGGTGGACTAGGACTCTGAACTGCAAATGCTAATGATGCTTAGAGGGTGTAGGGTGGATTTTGAAGCTTTAGTAGTTGTATTCAAATTCAAAGAGGATAGGAGTCTTTATTATGTACTAGAATGTGGGACCTTCTTCTTCTGAGGGATTGCACCTTGATAAAGTTTGAAGTGACACACGAAAGGACACACAAAGGGACATGCCTCTTTGGCACGCTCCTTCGGTGTGATGCCTCAGAAGCAGGTTGCCTATTGTGGGAGTGTCTCAATGTCCAGGAATAGAATGAGCCCTTGTGCCAATCCGAAGATCAGCAGTCAGAAATCCCCACGCTTCACCCGTGGTGACCACCGTTCCCCACCGGTTGAGCCCTTGGGTTCAGACAGCCAGCAGGACTTGGAAGTGGGACGGGAGCAGGACTCAGGAGATGACACAGACAGACAACAAATCAGCAGAGGTCAGGTCCAGGCACAGAGTCAGGGCATGTCAGCAATCCAGCCAAAGTCAGGTCCAGGCACAGAGTCAGGGCAGGCAGCAATCCAGCAAAAGTCAGGTCTAGGCAGAGAGTCAAAACCAGGCAAACAGGAGTACTCACAACAGGAACGCACCAGATACCAGGAAGAAGTAGCTGAGGCAAAGAGAGGAGGGAAACTCCTAGTTTTAAAATGAAGGTGCCTGACGTCAGAGTAGGCGCGTCCAAAGTGTAGGCGCATCAAAAATATGGATGCGTAAAACCAGAGCTGAAGAGAGAAGTGTATGTTAGGGGAAACCAGCTGCCTCGTCTGATGTTCCAGGTATGTGACAGGGAGGTGCTAGCTGGCATCACTAACTGTCTGCCTGGTTTGAAATTATGTTGTGAAAGGGGTAGATGATGGCTGAGGAAAGCCTTCCCCAAGAGCAGGCTATAATGAAGGTTGGAGCGCAGGAGCTCTAATAAGAGTGTAGGGTACTGTAAAAACAGGCACAGTTCTAATAATGTAGGCTGCTGTAAAAGTGGGAGCTCAACAGTTCTAAAGTAAATGCAGGCTTAGAGTGAGAGTGGGAGTTCAGCAGTTCTGATGGAAGTAGAGCCTCAGAAGCAGGCTGCCTATTGTATTACATACAGGCACTTATTTTGTACCTGGGGCAATAGAAAGTTAACCAACATGCCCAGTCACAAGGAGCTGAAGGGAATTGAACCTAGTTGCTGTTTCTCATGTCACCACACTAACCATTAGGCTACTCCTAACAATTAGAGTAAAACGTCCTGGGACTCAGTTCAAAGCCTCAGGGACCCCAACATATATCCCACATAGTAGCATAGTAAATGACGCAAAGCAGACAAAGGGTGGAAGTAAAACCAAATCCAAATGACCAGCCCAAACAGGAGAGTAAGAGCTTCAAAACAAGTTTATTAGGACCCAACATGGTCCGTGTTTCGGCAACAAGCCTTCCTCAGGGGTCTGAATCCACAAAGTATACAGTCAAGGGGAAACAGCCAAACCGTGTTGGGTCCTAATAAACTTGTTTTGAAGCTCTTACTCTCCTGTTTAGGCTGGTCATTTGGATTTGGTTTTACTTCCACCCTTTCTCTGCTTTGCTTGCGTTTCTGTGGAAGATATGGATTCCCCCTTCTTCCTGTTTCCATTGCATAGTAAATGACAGCAGGTAAAACCTGCATGATCTATCCAGTCTGCCCAACAAGATAGAATAAAATATACATCCTGATCCATTTTTGCCATTTTCAAGACACAGACCATATAAGTCTGTCCATGACTGCCCTTCTTTCCCAACTACTGGAGTTGCCATTGAAGCCCACTCCAGCCCATCCAGATCTGTCTCTGTGTTTTCAGCATACAGGACTAGATTCTACATATCATGTCTAAAAATTTGGTGCTGAAATGAAATTTGCCTAAGTGCATTCTATAAAGTATACCTTAATTTAGGCGTACTTTATAGAATAAGCCTAAATTTCCAGTTTATAGAATACTCTGAGTGCCAGTCCACGTGACTAAATTTAGTCACGGGCAGTTACACCAAGTAAAACCTGCTGTAAGTCCGATGCCCAAATTAGGAGTGGACCGGGTGTATTTTATAATGACATGCATATATTCTAGAAATGCCCGTGACCCGCCCATGGCTATGCCCACTTTTCAACTATGTCACTTAGAATTTTCGCATAGCATGTTATAGAATGTGCATGGACAGTTCTGTGCATTTAAATTCTAATTAATGCCAATTAGTGTCAATAATTGCTTGTTAATTGACAATTATCAACACTAATTGGCATGTTAACCAATTAGGTTATGCACATTGTTACGGAATACGCTTCAACTTCCACACAGAAATCTCAGCATGATATATAGAGTCTGGGGAATAGTGTTTATAGTTGGATTTTGCCAACTGATTTGGCTTTTATAAAATGTATAATTAATGTCCCTCTGTGCAGGAATAGGACATACCAGTCAACAAGAAAGTAAAGAATGAAAGATATGAAAGGATTGGAATATTTTCAGAGGAACCCCACCCTACCCCAACCAGCTGAGCTGTCCTAAATTTGCACACCAAAAATATGGTAACTTAAAAAATAGAGAGAGAGGACAAACATTAAGTGTGAGGATAAAAGAGAGGAAATCTGTGCAGCAAAGGACCACCCTTCCCTCTACTCTGCATCTTCCTCCCCAGACAAGTGAGTCACCAGCTCCTTATGATGCGAATCTTATACATGTAACCGATCTGGGCTGTGGAAAGAAGAGAGGAACAGAAGCATGCGTTCACAGCACAAAGCCCGACTCTGCGTCCGAGCATTGGTGTCGATGGGCGGGGCAGAAGAGATTGGGAAGGGCAGTGGGCGTAGCTGAAAGCAGACGGGGCAGACAGGGCAGGAAGTCGGAGAGGGGGACGGAAGCTGGGGTAGGGAGGACAGTGAAGTGGGTGGGGCACGAAAGCATCTGGAGGTGGGGCAATACCCTCCCCGCCCCTCCTCCTACAGTGCCGGGCGGCTCCAGCCTCCAGGGTTGATCATCCACTTTTCTCTGCAGCTCCTCCTCTTGTCTGGCTACGGATCTCCTGGGCAGCGGCAGCGCCCACCTGGATAATTGTTGTGTTTTTGTGGCCGGTGCAGTGCAGTTGCTTTCTCCTCCTCGGTGTCCGGTCTGGTTGGGGAGGAGGAGGAGGGTGGCAGAGCTGAGAGGGGGGGAAGTTTGCTGCGTGCAGTGCGGTTACAGTAAAATGAAGGATTTGAAGAAGTATTTGACAGAAGGGCTGCTGCAGTTCA
Source organism: Microcaecilia unicolor (assembly GCF_901765095.1). Classification (NCBI taxonomy): domain Eukaryota; kingdom Metazoa; phylum Chordata; class Amphibia; order Gymnophiona; family Siphonopidae; genus Microcaecilia; species Microcaecilia unicolor. The sequence goes on from NC_044031.1 coordinate 166,857,993, forward strand.
CCATCCTCCTGAGTCTGGTCGGCGTCCGGCTGGATTTCGACTCCTACCTGCCCCCGATCCGGGAGATCATCCTGGGGAGCAGCTCCGCGTATTCCCAGATCCCCTTCCACAGTCTGTGGGACACGGCCGGGGGTGCTAGCCTGCACCCCAAGTGCCCTCACCTGTCTGAGGGGGTGGCGCGGCGGCTGCTTCACGAGGTGCGGGCCCTGGGCGGTGCCCCCGTCCGCAGGACTGAGCTGCACGCCTGGCTACTGCAGGCTGCCCAGGATCAAGGTACCGCTGCTCAAAGCAGCAACAGCAGCAGCAGCAGCGACATCTCTAGCGAGCTGCAGGAGGAGCCGACGGCCGAGGGAAGAAACAGTTCCAAAGAGGTAAATACCCGAAATTCACACTGCATGGTGGTGCAGAAGAGGGTGTTAATGGGGACGGTGTAAAAACCGGATACAGCGGGATCCTTTAGATCCGGAGGATCCCGCAGATCTGGCTTTTACACCGTCCCGGTGTTAATGCGATCGGACGTGGGCGAGGTGCTGCCGGAGGAGGAGGAGGAGGAAGAGGGATCGAGAAAGCAAACGAGTTAGAATAAGCCGGGCTTCAATTCTGGGCTGTAAAGTTACACTGCTTGGAAATCTGATTATTTCCTCATTGAGGAAGCACGTGGGGAAAGCACAGCCTTAGTGTGCTTTACCCCTACATGCGGGCGGAAGGAAGGAAACAAGAAAACCTTCCTAATGTCAGGCCCCTCAATATCAGGCTTCCCTCAATTCATGCGGTAGGCGATGGATACATGTTTGTGCAGATGGGAAGGGAAAAAAAAAATAAGTAAAATAGTCCTGTGTGTGGTTTAAGTGTGAATGCTTTTCTGTTTCACTTCCTGTAGAAAACAAAACAGTATTCACCAGCATGCCAACCAGGTTGTGGGCCTCCTTTGTTTGACCACACCTAGGACAATTTCACATATTTTGTTTATATTTTTATACCCACAATTTACAGCTCTGATTAGGTGTTTAGGAGACATCTTGTTAAGAACCTGTTTGGTTTTTTAAAAATGTTTCTTTATTGAATTTTCATGAAACAATGTAAAAGCATTACAAAAAAAAAGTCCATAACATGAATTATAAGTAACAAACGAGAAAAACCGAACAGGAGCAATGCAATACAGAGAAGAAATGATAACGTCACAAATTATCACAGTAAGAGTCAAATGGAGCCAATATTTTTCTGATATTGACGATTATTATGTGCTTTGAAAAGCTTCAGCTTTGAACACTTTTTCACTTCAAGCTTTTCTTCACTTTTGGATCCAGGAGGCTAGAATAGGTTGGCAGCTTACTTGCAATGAGACCCAATGTTGAGGAGGGAGGGGTAGCCTAATGGTTAGTGCAGCAGGCTTTGATCCTGGCAACCTGGGTTCAATTCCCACAGAAGCTCCTTGTGACCTTGGGCAAGTCACCTAACCCTCCACTGCCTCAGGTACAAAAACTTAGTTTATGAGCCCTATAATGTGTACAGTGCTGCGTATGTCTAGTAGCACTATAGAAATGATTAGTAGTAGGCGTCGGCTGTATTCCCCTCCTGTACCATTCACCAACTCTGAAAAGTCTATTCCCCCAGTGACATACCTCCACATACAGTCACCTTGGCTAAGGGGATGGTGCTCTGAGCTTTAGTGCCTGGCTCTAACTCCAAAATTGTGGTTCCTAGTGCTTTATGCAAATAGGCTAAGTGCAAAAAATGTGTGGTCACATGCTTCAGGTGTGCTCTGCCATGTTAGCACAGGTCTGCACTATTGAAAACAGTAAAACAGTCATGCACACATTGTATCAGCACTTGTCAGATTGAATGTGTATACATTCATGCATGTACTGGAATGCTATTCTATGAATAAAATATCATATATAGAAACAATGGCATTCATTGTACACGTGGAAGTGTGCTTATGCATTCTGAGTGCCGATACCCATTTGTCAGAAGTCTGTCATTTTTTTCTTCAGTCCCCTTCCCCTCTACTCCTTTTTTTTCTCTTTTAAAGACAAGTCCTTATACTGGAAGTAGTAAAGGGAAAACATAGTAGATGACGGCAGAAAAAGATCTGCACGGGCCATCCAGTCTGCCCAACAAGATAATTCACATTGTAAAGATCATGAAATCCTTACTACTGCTGCCACTGAAGAACAAGCTAAGGATTTTCACCTCCTCAGGCTTTGTGTTAAAAGCCTCTGCAGTGCACTTGGCCTTTTATGTTTTCTGTGCAGATTAGCTAATAGCTTTGTTGCATGGATTTAAATGTGCAATGCAGTAATGTGTAATGGAGGCAACGCACACAGCTAAGTACAGCACAAAACTCATCTGTACAGGGCAACACACAAAATCTTAAACAAAAGCCAAATCTACCGATGTGCAGAGCTAACGCACTTTACGGCATCAGTCCCACAGTTCGGTATAGTTAGAAGCATCTGTTTCAGAGTTTGTTTCATAGGAGAAAATTACTACTTTTCCTGAACTCAACAAATCACCAACATCGAAAAATAGAAAAGTCATGTATCATTTCTGCTTTCCCCCCGCTCCTCTCCAAGAACCTACCTCCCCCCAAAGTTTGATGCAGGTCAGACTACTCAGTGGACTACATCCTTGCAAACATCTTACAACTCAACAGCATTATTAAATAGGTTATTAAATCTGCAAAACACTGTTCCAATCCATTGGTACACCACAAATCGTAGAGCACAGAAATGTCAACTGAGACAGTCGGATTGAAAGACAGAGAGAAAATGGCATCATCACGCCAGAAGGATCAATACTCTCTCTCCACTTTTCTCTAGCACAGTCTCTTAATTTTACTACTTTTGCTTATTCTGATGATATTTGGCTGCTTTGTACCCTTAACCACTTTGATGCTACTGAAATTGCTGCTCTTAACAAACTATCCCAATTGACAGATTGCTTTCAAATGAATAAATTGATACTAAACTGCTAAAATCTACAGTATTACTTTTCACTAATCATTCAATTCAAACTTCATGCTCACCCATTATTCTATGTCATAATCAAGTTCCTGTATTGTATTCCATGCGCATTCTTGGGGTAATTATAGATGACACTCTTTCCTTTAGACAACAAATTAGCCAGGTGGTTTGTCAGACATTTTATATGTTATGATGATTAATTAGATCCATATGACCATTGCTCGAACCCTCAGCCCTCGAAATACTGGTCCACTCCAGGGTGATTTCCAAGTTAGACTATTATAATTCTCTTTATAAAGGGATTAGAGTAAAAGAACTTAAATGTTTACAACTACTACAAAATGCTGCCCTATCTATGACCGATATACCAGATAGATAGATTTGATCATATTACATTCTATATGAAAGCAGCTCATTGGCTGCCTATACAGAAACAAATTATTTACAAACTTCTTCTTTTGATATTTAAAACCTTACAAACAGAAGAACCCCCTTATCTTAATTGCCATTTAATTTGCTGTGTCCCCACCCGTACTCTTCGATCAATTAATCAAAATTGTCTGCGCATGTCTACTTATAAAGAAATACTGCGTGATCATATCAGGGATTGTATTTTTTTTTCAGTACAAGGTCTACTTTTATGGAATTTACTCCCATCTCATTTGTGTCTTCAGACATCTTTAACTCAATTAAAAATAGACTTTTTTAATATGCTTTTACATAGGGCTCTGACTTATTTGTGTCCTGCGGAGTGTTCCCTTATGTGTATTCTCCTCCCCTGCTTTCTATTAAATATTGTAGCTCTACCCTCCCCCCCCCCCCCCCCCCCCCCCCCCACAGTGATGTCTTTACTACACACTCCTCTTTCACTGGTTTTATATATTTTAGAATGTAAACCACCTAGATGGCACTGCCTTAGAGCGGGATAAAAAGTATGAAATAAACTTGGAAGATTGGTCTAGCCTTTCCAAGGTCATAAGAAGGGCATATACACTTAACACAAACCACAACACATGCACACGTTTTTGGTCTATTGAATAGAGGCTAAAAATCAATGTACAGGGCATATTTGTTTATCTTGACCGCTAGTGTTGATTATGTCTCAACAAGGAAGACTTGTTTGTACGGATTAATTTCTCTCGGGATAAATTCATGTCATTGTACTGATTATAGCACAGCTTGGGACTGCCACCACCTGAACAGCTTCTTTCTCTGCGCCGTGTAGTGCAGGAATCCCTGTGCTGGTCTCAGGGTCTCAAGTCTCATGAGACCAGTGCAATAATGCCACAATATGCAGCTGAAACTCAGTTACATGGTACGGGATGGGTATGGCAGTTCTTATGCTTCTGGATCTCTTGAGTCTCTTACTGTCTTGGTTATTGCTGGGCCGAGGCCCTGTAGTCCCATTGGTTGGGCAGTATAACTACGCAAACTTAAATGTCAAGTTTTAAAAAATATTTCCATTGAGTTCCACTGAGTGCAGTTTTACTCTCGGGCTTGAAACTAGCCAGATCACGGTAGGAGCAGATTCTGCAGGATAGCAGTACCTCTTTGAAGTCAGATTGAATTAAATCGATTCAGGTGTCTGCTGATTTTTCCTTCATTGGCATGAATGTCTAGCTTTAAAGCAATAGAGGAAATGTATTTGGTAAAGGCATTGTGGAGATTTCCACCAGAAAGTGCCCAATAGTGTTTAGTCCACATTTCCTTTCAGTTGCTGTGGCTTTAACTAGCATGTCTCTTCTAAAACAGAGGAATAGCTATGGGAGGGGGGGATGCAAGGGGACCAGCTGCTCCCCCAAACGGATTTTAAATGAAATGGCGCCTATGCAGATTGGGCTTGTAGCCTCGCATTAGCGCATATTTTACAAAAGGTCTGCTCCCCCTTTCCATCAAACCTGGCTACGCTTCTGGTCTAAAGTACACCAGTTCTGCTCTTCTTTCTCATTGAGTTCTATAAATTATCATTTTATTTTGTCAACCAGGGACTCTGATCTCTCAAGTGCTATAATGCATGTTGTCAGTATGAAAGAATCCCATGAAATCTTGGTCAGTTTATCTACCATTGCCCTCAATTCAGTGCTCTGTAAAGACCATAGCAGCTACACCCCCCACCTCCCCCCAAAGAGACACAAACCCCTGGATTCTATATAAGGCACTCCAGTGTTGGTCACCCAACTTCAGGCATGCTTCTGACATGCAAGCACAAATGAGCTCCAAGCCATCAATAATTGGGTACTAACAACCAATTTCTGGTGTTTAATGGCACTCATTAAAATGTGTGCCCGTATCTGGAGGCACACTGTTCCATAAGGCACAGTGCCTAACTCCAATGGTGCATATCTCAAAAAGGGGCGTGGCCGTAGGCATGTCAGGGTAATTCCAAAAAGCTGCGTGCAAAATTACAAAATGTTGCCTAACTTCACCTAACTTGGGTGCCAGCATTTACACCAGGTTTTAGCGGTCTGAAGTCTGGTGCCCAAAAGTTAGATATGGGATCCGTGCTAAATGCTGTTGAATATAAGGCAGATGCCCTTCATAGAATAGTGCTTAGTGTGGAATTATTTTGGTGCAGTTTATTGAATTTCCTTCAGAGTAGACAAAAATCTCTCAAGCTGTAAATTGGTGAAGGCTTGATTTTACTGATTGTGGACTGCTCTAATATGCATTTCCAGTTCTTTAATATTGGGAGGTTATTGTTGTCTCTGTGTTTGTTGTGATACAGGTGCATGTCATTCATTGTGTTCTGTTACTCGGATTTATTTTATTGTTAGCTGTTGATTCTGCGAAAGGCGGTAGAATAAGCATTACCAGAAACAGTGAAAAGTCTTGGAAGGCCTATTGCGGGACTCAGAGTGATGGAATTGTGATGTTTGCTGACCGGTGATGTTTGCTGACCGTTTCGTATGTTAGAATCCAGGGCTATCAACTTTATTTGGTCTGTGAGAGCAATCGTAGTCTTTATTTGGAACAGTGGCCCTTTACATGTTAGTGTTTCCTCTGATTGGGCCCTCACGTCTTTAAAAGAAGCAAACTTGGGGAAGATCATGGAACCTGCAAATTGATGGGAAAATGTGGGATACAAATGCTACAAATAAATAAGTAAAACATTCAGCAGTGTGACAGCTGACCATTGTTAGAGGGCTGTCATTTTTGCACTCGGGTCAGGCTAGATTCTAGTCTCATATATGGCAATCTGGTTTAGGATGGGCTGGAAAGGGCTTAGACAGCAAGTTTAGTAGCTGGAACATGAGCACCTTTCCCTTTAGTCGGCTGTTCATCATCTAGAAGAATCTGGTGCATTGGGTTTACATAAACAGCTGCCTTAAGAATCTTAGTTTCTAATAATTGTACCTCCCTTCTTTTCTTTGAAGCAGAAATGCCATCTGCAATTAGCTCTTCTTTTAGGGACAGGTGAAACATCAGGTTTTTCCACTTCTTCAAGAATATACCTGGAGTTAAATCTTCATCTTGTAATTTTTAATCACTGTAAATGACGAAGCAACTCTTTCAAGTCTGTCACCTGTGCCCACTGGCTTTCATCTAGCATCACTTGAGGGTTGGCCATATCCACAAGAGGCTTTCAGATCAAGCAAGTGCTGAATCATTAGGTAGGTACAGCCCCAGCACATGACTTGATCAATAATTGCCCCTTTTTTGGCTTGTCTCTTCAAAATGTAGTGATAACTACTTTTCTTCACCTTGCCCGTCGGAGTAGCAGCACGTCCTTCTTGCAGACTGTCTCTTATGTCCAGCTGCAGTGTGTTCACAACGCAGCGCATGTGGTGAATTTGGGAGAGTTTTGAGGCAGCTACAACACGCTCATCTAAAAGATCATTTCGTTCTATAGCAAGTTCAGCTTGTTCATCAGTTGCAGGTCCGTGCTCTTCAATTCCAAACATTCCTATATTTCTGAAATGTTCTTCTAGCTGTTGTTCGTTTTCATTGTCTGCATTCATTAGTTTAATTGTGTTTAGCATGTTTGAAGCATGTACAGAGAACTTGGTCTTTAAGTTCATAATGTTGCAGAACTTTTTTCACCAAGAACTGGAGAAACTCAGTGGTGTGATGAGCTTTTTTGTGGCTTTTACTGCCAGTGTCTTGGTAACTGTTTCATTCCTGTTTGCAAACAAATTGGGCATTAATGGCAAAGTAGTTCACTCTGTGGCGTGTGCAGGCATCTATTTTAAGAAATACAAAGCACCCCTTGAGACTTTTTTTTTTTTTTTTTAAAGTTCTTCCTTTTGGTTAAGGGTTTCTTTACACACCATTTTTCTAGCACTATCTCTTTCCAGAGGAACGCTAAGTTTGCGGGCCATTTCTCCATTCAGGTCAATAAAAGCTGGTTGTGAAAATTGTAGAGGCACACTATCCTTTATAAGTTGTATATGTTTTTTAAATGTATCTGCCATCAAAATTTGTCACTGAAAAAATATCTTGTAACTGATGTCTGAAAGTTTTCTGGTCCTTTGCGTGGCTGGAAGAACTGGGCATTGGTTTCTTGCTTTTGCTGTCTTTCTCACAGCTTTGAATACTTCTGGATGAAAGTGTTGTAAATGTCTTTTGAGATTGGAAGCTCTTGGAGGAGTATTTTTATCACTGCCTGAATGTGCTGATTGGTATCGCAGCATTTGTCTTCATCTGGGTCCTGTGTCATAGACTGGCACACACAGTATTTTCTATCTTGAATTATGGTGAAATGCTCAACTACAGCTGACTTCATGGGAAGCTTCTTTGACATTATGAATTTATATTTTTAAAAAATAGTCAAAGTTCCAAATATGTCTCCATCCCTTCTTTTCAATTACATGCTGAAGAAGCTAATGACTGACTGAGGTAGGTGATGGTCTTAAATACCAGCCATCAACCAGTCAGAGAGCTGTTTGTCATGAAATATCTAGCCACCCGCCAGGGGTTAACCCGTGGCCACTTGGAGGGTCTATCCCCAGCACTGGTCAGGTCCATCTGCACCTGCTGCTTGTGCTATACACTAGCACCCTTCTCCCATTGACTATGTCACAAGCACCGCTGGAAGTGTCTCCTGCTCAAATTATCCCCAGTGATTTCTAGGTTACTGGGGCCACACTCCCATTGGTCCCACAGTTCCCAGAAAGCACTCACAGACCCAACACACAAACCACCAGGATTCTTTATCAGTCTAGACAGCGTCAACAAACTAAACAAGTTTATTGTCACACTGGAACAATGAACAAAAAGAAAAAGTGCAATCAGCAAGCAATAACAGGTAACTGAAATATGGATCAATTATAATATTAGAGATTTGTATACTTCTTAAAAAATACCTGGGGAGATCAGGACATGTAATTCACCGAGCCTGAGCAAAGAGATCTGTCTCTCTTTTCTCCCGGGCTAAGACTGAAGCAACAGCCAGCATTACTGGGTAATTTTTCAAACTCCAGGCCAATCAGAGCCCAGTCAACAAGTTTTAAAAGTATACTGCTTCTTGCTTCCTGCTTGTGTTAAAGAAAAAGAACATTCAATTTCCTGTAACAGCTTTACAGCAAAGAAACACCACCTCCTGACCAAATAGAAGAAATACACTTCAGGATGTAATTAAAACAGGAAAAAAGCTAATACATTTTACAGGCTTAAAACACACTGTTCTGTCGCAGTGTTGCATCGGGTTGGTGAATTCCTACTGATTAATGACTCTGGAAAAAGTGAATAGACATTAGGCTTTAACGGGACAAAAATATGTAAATAGAACATTTATAATAAATGGTTAAATTTATCATTTTATAAGTTTTTATTTTGAAGATGGAGTCCAAAATTGTTTCCGTCTCCACAGCCCTGGCTGTAAATGTCAAAGATCTGCTGCTACTTGCCTGTCTCATTCAGCATGCTTTAAAGAAGTATTTGGCTTTCACCAAATTGAACACAGATTTAAAATATAAAATGTAGTCAGGTGAACTTTTGTGTAGTGATTAGAAATGTGAAATAACACATTGTGTGAGGCATTTGGGAGAGAGGCACTGTAATACCTGAAAGGTCTAGCTTGTTATGACTCATCCCCAGGCAAAGCTGAAAGACTGTTTTGGTTTTAGTTTGATATATAACCAGGGCTTAATTTGTATGCAGAAAGGAAATGAACTGTGGAGATCAGAGAGTGGGCAAGCCAGGGGCTGGATTAGGGAGCAGAGTGACTATTCTGTGCTCTGCTCTAGGTTTATCTCCTCTCCCTAGAGGCTTGCTAGAAGGGAGGGGCTGGAACAGAACACCCTACCTGCTCTGGACTCTGTGTTCCAGTCTGTACCCCCAGAAATTAGGCCCTGTGTATAAAAGGGATGGGCAGCCAGAAAACTTGTTTTCTCTTTTTTTTCATTCCAGAACAAATGTCATTATGAGTGTGTGTGCTATTGTGATGATAATGTCATTCGTAAATAAGACAGGGTATCCGAAGGGCATGCCAGTGCTTACAGGGATGCATTCTATTCTTCATGTGTACAAAACCCTGTTTTCTGTTTTTCCTGATTATCCATGGGCTCACTTTGAAAGGCAGTAGCTTGCAGCAGTGCCCCCTCCACAAATCCTGTGGAGCAGTTTGTTCTCTGAGATTCCTTTGATGCAACTGCAAGGGGACACGAGATTCTGCGGCTGTGTGTGTGTGCCATGGGGAAGGGTGGGGTTATTGCATGCAGAAGAACACTTTTTGGAAGCAGACAGAATTAGGGTCCTGCTGGGAGTTAGAGGGAGAGAGAACAGCAGTTGAAGTAATGGAACTGGAGAGGCTGGAGCCTGAGGAGGGAAGAGGCAGGAGGGGGATTTCAGGCCTTATGGTGGGCAAAAACAGTACGAATAAACTGTGCAGAACTCCCCCCGAAACATAAGGAGGAGAACTCAGAAACAAATTTCTTATCCAGGAAATTCTTGAGTTGAATGAAATCATAAGAAATATATTTAACATTAGCATAATTCACAACACACACAAATGGAAAATGCAACACAAAAAAGGCCTCACAGGAAATATGCGCAAAAATAACTGATTTGGAGAAATTGCCCCCAAGGAAACCACCCTCTACTCCAGAAAATATTTGTCTTTCTGTGAGACTCTGGAAATATCTGAAAAACAAATGAGACCCCCCCCCAAACAATTTCATAACTTTACTGTCCATATCTTACGTTGCTTGAGTAACATCACTCTCCCCTTTGAAAGGGGCTGAGACCCCCAAACCACCCTTCACCATGCCAGAGCCCCTTCTCCTTCAAGATCTCAACAAACTTGGTAGTCAGCAGGTAGTTTCAGTACTTCTACACAGAATCTCTGTAATTAAGGCAGGGGGAAGGAACAAATGAATCACTCCAGCAGTACCACAGGTATACTGATAATAGTACGAATTCAGACGACATCTACTTTTTTTTCTCTCTCTCTCTACTGTCCTGTCTGTTATTGTAGTTCCTTTCTGTTTGAGATTGTAATCCGCTTTGACTGTTTTTTGAAAGGCGGTATATAAATGCTTGAAAAAAACATAAATATACATAATCGGGGGAACCCCGTGAGCAGGAGTGCAACTCCTGGTCCCCACAGTGATGATTATGTTGGTCCTGGCGGTCCTGGCACTCCTTGAGTGTGAGGCAAAGCTCAGCAATCCTGGTTGTAGGCTTGGATTTATAAATTAGTTTTATACAAAAGGAGTTTTTGGCTCTATATAATAAGTGAGATGCTATTAGTCTAAACTTAAGGTAGATCTGTGAATCTTTATCTGATCCCTTCTTCTCTCTCTCTCTCTCTCTCCCCCCAACATGTTCAAAGGCAATATTAACACAGATTTGGAGAAATTTTAACTTCAAGTTTCCTAATCTTTTTGAGTAGTCCTCAAAATATCCAAACACCTATGTATAGTACTAGCTGCACTTCTTAAATTCCCAAATCTGTTAAAACATGGATTCCACATTGAACTTTTAAATCTTCCAGCTGTTTGCTTTCTCTCTCCTCTTGTGCTTGTAATAAGAACATAGGGACAACGACACTCTCTCTTCTATGAACGAGCATCCAGATTGACAGGTCAGGGGCAGTGAATTTGCATAAGACCACATACACAAAGCAGCTCTCTGCTCACTGTTTTAGAAGAAGCCTATTTCCCCTGTCAAGATGACCTCACTAGAGCCAGCAGTCTCTTCCCTAACTGCTTTTTTTCTGACATTCCAACTAACAAGCCAGGCCCCCACAGCTTCTCCAAGGACCACTCCAGGAGTGATTTGGTTCTGCTTCCACCTCAGATGCAGTCAGAGAATTGGCTTTGGTAGAGGAACTCGGCATCCAGACTCGGTGAGGAAAACTTGCTGCTGCTGAAAGAGGCGTCATCGCTACGCTCAGTGAGAATGGACAGTTTAATCTCCTGAGATGTAGATGCAGCACCTGTATCACTGGAAATAGCAGGTGATATCCAGGTTTTTTTTCTTTTTCTGCTGACAGCGTCTGATTCAGTTGTGATATCAAAGTTGAAGGCTGTTTTGATGGTATTCTTGAATAGCTGACTGTAAACGTTTAAAGTTGAATGTTACTGACATTGCTGATTCCTCAGTGGTGCTGCCTGAAAGAGTTACTAGGGAGGCCTGTGAAAGTTTCCACTCTTAAGTACGAAGCTTGGGGGTATGACCGGATACTAGTTTCATTCAGTTGTTGATATGGAATTCCTATTTTAAATTACGTCTGTTGAGTAGGCTGTGGCACTTTGTTGCCTAGAAAGTATTTTGTTAGAATTTTGTGTTAAGTGGCTTGAATTATTGCAACATTGTTTACTTGGGGTTGCCTGCTACTAGTGTCCAATCGCTTCAAATTGTCCAGAACTTGGCAGTAGGTTTGTTGTATTGCCTTCCCAGGTCCGAACACATTACTGCTCATTTAAGGAGATTGCGATGGTTGCTGATTGCTTATCGTATTAAATTCAAGCTGTTAATGTTGATTCATTGTGCTGTCTACCAATTCTGTTCCTTTTATTTTCCACATGCTGTGCAGTAGTGTGTACCATTACGACCATTGTGGTCAGAAGTGGTAGGTAATCTTGTTGTACCTGCCTTGTGTCATTTGCGTCTGGATTGGGCACAGAAAGGGGTGGTTTTTTTTGTTACATTTGTACCCTGCGCTTTCCCACTCATGGCAGGCTCAATGCGGCTTACATGGGACAATGGAGGGTTAAGTGACTTGCCCAGAGTCAGAAGGAGCTGCCTGTGCCTGAAGTGGGAATCAAACTCAGTTCCTTAGTTCCCCAGAACCAGAGTCCACCACCCTAACCACTAGGCCACTCCTCCACTCTGGACCACTTGAGTGGAATAAACTGCCTTGTAGGTTGAAAAAGGAAATTTATTTAACGTCAGTTGAAGTACTTACTATCTGCTGTGTTGAGCTTTTTCTGTTTCAGAAGGACACTGATGATTTTGTCATTTGTCTGAAGGGATATGGACTATTTATAAGTACAATTAAAAAAAAACACATTAGATTGAAACTGGAAGCATTTAACATCCTTTTTTTTTCCTGTGCCTACATCAAAGAAAAAGATGGCATGTGGGAATTTGCTCCTTTTTGTTTTATGGATTGCAGTGGTATATTATAAAAATGCTTTTTTTTTTTTTACTACTATTTCACAGATATGTATTGAATAATGAGGTAGGGCTTCCTTCATGCAGAACTGTCCAGAGTCAGTCTAAATGTGCCAGCATTGTTCAGTTCAGCACACTATTAGCCGCCAAGTTCACACAAAGTTAATTATGTTCAATGGAAAATAAATATGTTGGTTCAGGGTTCTTGCTATGTGAATATTCCATCACTGTTTCATTATTGATACCAAGTATTACATATTAAGGGCATTTGCTATAAACTTTGTTTCAATTCGTTTATCCAGTCCTTATATGCACACAGTTCTGCATTTTAAACCCAAAGGTAAATCCTAAGGGCGGTTGAACAATCAAACATATAAACGGCGAGTGACCGTACTCACTCGCAAATACGCAGTAGAGACTTCCCTCTCTGCCCCGCCCCCGCTTCAATACGTGATGATGGGGGCGGGACAGAGAGGGAAGTCTCTACTGCAGACGTTGGAACCGCTCCCCCTCCCCCGGAGTCGCCGCCGCTGCCCCTCCATCTGGCCCGAGCACTGTGAACTTACATCAGCACGCAGCAGCAGGCACATCAGCAAAGCTGCCGTCTGGCTTCCTTCTCTGCCTTTGTCTCGCCCTCGCCGACGTTACGTCACACGAGGTATAGGTTAGGTATAAACTGTTGTTTCTGACTTCACTTGCTTTGGACTGCTTTGGGTGCTGCTGATCTATACATCTGCTGTGTGGAATTTTGGAAGATGGAAATTAGAAAATTAAAATTTTGGATGTACTTTGTAGAAGTTGTTGTTTACTTTTGCAATGTGTGTATGGATGCCTGTTCTGATGTATGCATGTGATAATATTTGAATAGCTATCTATACTTATGGCTATGATTTCTGAACTTGCAGCATCATTAAAGGATAGACTTTTAAATGCCCAGATGGGTATATATGGTAATCTCATCTTTATTAAATGTTTTAGAAATATCCATGTACTTGCTCCCATGATATAAGTGAATTCTGTTATTCTGTCGCACTGTATTTTCACATGTAAGCCACATTGAACCCGAGTTTGTTTGGGATAATGTGGGATATAAATGTAAAATAATAATAATGTAACCCTATGGGTTAAAATTGAAAAGATTACCTGGCTCCTTCTAGATCTGGTGTAGAGACAGTGAGCAGTGCAGTGAAACTGAGTGGTCTGTGTGCATGCGCTGAGTGTTCCGCATGCTGATGGAACTCTCAGGAGAGTGACAAACAGCTCAGGCTGACAGTTGGGAGGGAGCTCTATTGGTGAGAACATGTTACTAGGGAAAGACTGGAAGAAAGTTGATGCTGGAGATCATCACCTGAAAGAAAAGGCACCCACCGTTCAAGAGAGTCAGAGAGAGAAAACAAAGAGAGCAGCTAAGTGACTGGAACTATTTTAAAAAGAGCACATAAGAGAAAATAGTAAAGGAAACCTGAACTATAAGTGAGAGAGAACTAAAAGAAGAAAAAAAGAGTAGAGGAAAACTTACATGTTGGGATCCTTGGGGGTCTCCAGGGGTCTGAGGGACAGGAGAGGGGAGTCTTTGAAGAGTCTAGTGTGTTGCAAAATTGAATGTACTTAAATGATTTGTGTAACTAATATTTCTACTTATCTGAAAATGCTCCCAATGTTTCTAAACTGATTTGTGTTGCAAACCTCTAATTGAAATACATATGTTAAATTTGCCAGTTGGTAAGATTTCATTAGCATTTAAATATAATTTAACTAATAAAAAAATATTTTCTTTTTTATTGTTAAACTCCCTGGTTGGTGTTGAGTCATTTTGGGGAAACACTGTGACATATTTGGTACCATCATTGTAATACCTTGCTCTGCCACCAGGGGGTTTACAATTGGTGTCACGGACAGGATAAATCACCCCACTTAACACCCTGGGAGTGGCCTTGCCTGTAAATTTAAAGTGTATTGTGGAATGTGTATCAGTGGGTTCTTTCTGGCTAATTTTTAGGTCCCCCGAGGGTCTGAGTTCACTCCTAGCCACAGAATGGAGAAACAGAGAAGATTTTGGGATTGAGGAGCAGATTATAATAGAGATGATTACTGGGAAGAAGAAGAATACTTCAGAAAAAATGCAGGTTGGCATCATGGACAGTGGTGTGAGAATGCTGGGAGGTTCTCATTTCAAGAGGACCAGAGGCCTCTCATATGTTACAAGTGTGGTCAAGCAGGTCATGTCTGGCGACACTGCCGAACTGAGTGGGCAGTGGAAGACCTCCATCATGAGAGGATGCAGAGGTCCATGGCAACCAGAAGCAGCAACCTAGGCCTGTGGGAATATGAGTCAAACCCTGAAGTTGAAAGGCTCCGGCAACCCAGGTCTAGTCCAACACAGTGGTACCAGGTCTATCAGACCACTGAGGTCCTGACCCTCTTGTCTGAGGAGTAGGTTCTGATGGAAGAGAAATTACATAAGATTGAGAGGGCGTTTGAAAAGTTGGTTGAGAAAGAAAGAAGGAAAAAGGAGGAAGGTGTGGAAAATTTGGTTGTTCAACAGGACGTGGAGTCACAGGTTCTGGTGTTTGAAGAAGAGTGGGCAGTTGCAGAGGGGAATGGAAATGAAAAAGCCTCAGTTCCTGAGTTGGAGGAACACTTCCTAAATCAATATTGTTCTCTCACTCTGATGAAGTCGAGCTGCCAGAAGGAGAAGTGGTAAATGAGGATCCTCTGGTGATACAACCACACAGGGAACCTGTGCAAGAGGAAGAGCTCCAGGTGGAGGAGGAGATGTTGGAGCAGCAGGAAATTTTGGAACCCCTTGTGGAAAACAGAAAACTCCAGGCAGATGTTGATGAGGTAAAGAAAATAAATCCTGAGAGAAATGGTTCTGAAAATTTAATATGGTCAGAAATAAGTGAATCAGCACATTCAGAAGAGATTGAATGGACAGTCAGTTCAGAAAGAAAAGAAACGGTACTGAAGAAAAAGTTACCAGAATCTGCAAATAAATATAAGAATAAATTGAGGAAAATTGTGATCAGGAAAGACACTAAAGAAATAAAGCAAAGAGAAGTAAGGGGCCAGGATAAATGGACAGAGATGCAGCTAGAGTCTGTTGCGGAGCAAGAACTGCAACTGTTTTCCTGGCCTGTGAGACGAAAAGGTACAGATGGGGAATTGGACTTCAGTCAGAGAGATCCAGCCAGAGAGTGTAAAGCGGAGAAGCATGTAAGAAGACGCAAGGAAAGAAAGACGTACGATTTCAAGAAGAGGAAAAAGAAGAGACATTTTGTGACTGAGGGGTGACTCTGACGTGAGGGAAGGACTGTGGGTTACCCAGAAACAACCTTGTCTGTTTATGCTAGAGGCTGTGCTGACATGAGGTAACATGTAATTAATTATTGTGCTTGTGGTAAAAGAAAAAGTATATTGAAACATATTCACCACATAAATAAATTGTGATAAAACTGAAGTTAAAAAGGGTGGCATGTATAAATTAAATGTATATGTGGGTAAAGTGCATGGAAATTGTAATGTTGGGGATAATTGAAGATGTATTCATTAGACAAATGTAGATGGAACGATGGTGTGTAATTAGCATTTAAATATAATTCAACTAATACAAAAATATTTTCTTTTTTATTGTTACACTCCCTTGTTGGTGTTGAGTCATTTTGGGGAAACACTGTGACATATTTGGTACCATCATTGTAATACCTTGCTCTGCCACCAGGGGGTTTACAATAATAATAAATCCTTTATCCTCCACCTCTGCCTATCTAGCTGGATAGTGATGGCATAATGAAAGTAAGTTTGGTCCAGTGAAGATTCTCAAAATAACCTGTTCCTTAGCTGGGCCCTGGTACTACCATATTGAAAATGTGATCATACTGTGCCTCTGTGGGTATGTTCCACTAATAAGTTAAATGATTAACTGCCTATCTTGAAAGGATTATATATCCTTTGGATGCATGATTAGGGACACAAACATACACTTATTTATTTTATTTATTCGTTAAATTTGTATCCCACATTTTCCCACCTATTTGCAGGCTCAATGTGGCTTACATATTACTGTTAACGGCGTTAGCCGATTCCGGTATGAACAAATACATTGTGTGAATAATACAAAGTGATATTGTGGTGGAATGAGGTACATGTATGGTAGGTTGGATTGGGGGGGTCTTAGGGAGAGGGGAGGAAGAGTCAGGTAATGTTCATGAAGGTCTTTGGTTTCATTGTGACGTAGGTGTCCAGGTATTTTATGTTGGGATGGTGGGGTATGTTCTTTTGAACAGGTCTGTCTTTAGTGCTTTCCAGAAGTCTAAATGGTTGAGCGTAGTTTTTACTGCTTTTGGCAGTGCGTTCCATAGTTGTGCGCTTAAATAGGAAAAGCTGGCTGCATAAATGGATTTGTATTTGAGTCCTTTGTTGCTTGGGTAGTGGAGGTTTAGGTATGATCGTGTAGATTTTGTGGTGTTTTTGGCTTGCAGGTCGATGAGGTCTGTCATGTATCCCGATGTCTCACCGTAAATTATCTTGTGAACAGTCGTGCAGATTTTGAAAGTGATACGTTTTGTTGATTTGTAGCCAATGCAGTTTTTCTCGTAGTGGTTGGGCTTTCAAAATATGTTTTTCCAATATTAGTCTGGCTGCTGCGGTTTGAAGTTTCTTTATGATTTGATCTTTGCATCCCGCATAGATTCTATTACAGTAGTCAGCATGACTTAGTACCATTCACTGTATCAGGTTGCGGAATATTTCCCTCGGAAAGAATGGTTTCACGTGTTTAAGTTTCCACATTGATAAAAATATTTTCTTTATGGTGGACTTCGCTAGAGTCTCTAGTGATAGGTTACGGTCGATTGTCACTCCAAGAATTTTCAGGTTGTCTGAGACAGGGAGGGTGTATCCTGGTGTTAATGTTTGTGGGTTTGTCTGTATTGTATTGGGATGATATGATGAGACAGTGTATTTTTTCTGTGTTGAGTTTTAATTGAAATGTGTTTGCCCATGAGTTCATGATGTTTAAGCTGAGCTTGATTTCGTTGGTGAGTTCTGCCAGATCATGTTTGTAGGGGATGTATAGTGTAACGTCATCAGCGTAGATAAATGGGTTAAGGCCTTGGCTAGTGGAGTCATCATGAGATTGAAAAGGATAGGTGATAATGGTGATCCTTGCAGCACTCCACAGCCTGGTTTCCACGGAGGCGATGTGTTTGTTTTTGATTTCATAAGTACATAAGTAATGCCACACTGGGAAAAGACCAAGGGTCCATCGAGCCCAGCATCCTGTCTACGACAGTGGCCAATCCAGGCCAAGCGCACCTGGCAAGCTTCCCAAACTTACAAACATTCTATACATGTTATTCCTGGAATTGTGGATTTTTCCCAAGTCCATTTAGTAGTGGTTTATGGACTTGTTCTTTAGGAAACCGTCTAACCTCTTTTTAAACTCTGCTAAGCTAACTGCCTTCACCATGTTCTCCGGCAACGAATTCCAGAGTTTAATTATGCGTTGGGTAAAAAAAAAAATTCTCCGATTTGTTTTAAATTTACTACACTGTAGTTTCATCGCATGCCCCCTAGTCCTAGTATTTTTGGGAAGCGTGAACAGACGTTTCACATCCACCTGTTCCACTCCACTCATCATTTTATATACCTCTATCATGTCTCCCCTCAGCCGTCTCTTCTCCAAGCTGAAAAGCCCTAGCCTTCTTAGTCTTTCTTCATAGGGAATTCGTCCCATCCCCGCTATCATTTTCGTCGCCCTTCGCTGCACCTTTTCCAATTCTACTATATCTTTCTTGAGATGCGGTGACAAGAATTGAACACAATACTCAAGGTGCGGTCGCACCATAGAGCGATACAACGGCATTATAACATCCTCACACCTGTTTTCCATACCTTTCCTAATAATACCCAACATTCTATTCGCTTCCCTAGCCGCAGCAGCACACTGAGCAGAAGGTTTCAGTGTATTATCGACGATGACACCCAGATCCCTTTCTTGGTCTGTAACTCCTAACGTGGAACCTTGCATGATGTAGCTATAATTTGGGTTCTTTTTTTCCCACATGCATCACCTTGCACTTGCTCACATTAAACGTCATCTGCCATTTAGCTGCCCAGTCTCCCAGTCTCGTAAGGTCCTTCTGTAATTTTTCACAATCCTGTCGCGAGTTAACGACTTTGAATATAACTTTGTGTCATCAGCAAATTTAATTACCTCGCTAGTTACTCCCATCTCTAAATCATTTATAAATATATTAAAAAGCAGCGGTCCTAGCACAGACCCCTGAGGAACCCCACTAACTACCCTTCTCCATTGTGAATATTGCCCATTTAACCCCACTCTCTGTTTCCTATCATTCAACCAGTTTTTAATCCACAACAGGACATTTCCTTCTATCCCATGACCCTCCAATTTCCTCTGTAGCCTTTCATGAGGTACCTTGTCAAACGCCTTTTGAAAAGTGGAGGAGTGGCCTAGTGGTTAGGGTGGTGGACTTTGGTCCTGGGGAACTGAGGAACTGAGTTTGATGCCCGGCACAGGCAGCTCCTTGTGACTCTGGGCAAGTCACTTAACCCTCCATTGGCTGCCGCATTGAGCCTACCATGAGTGGGAAAGCGCGGGGTACAAATATAACAAAAAAAAAAAAAATCCAGATACACGATATCAACCGGCTCCCCTTTGTCCACATGTTTGTTTACTCCTTCAAAGAATTGAAGGAAATTGGTCAGGCAAGATTTCCCCACACAAAAGCCGTTCTGACTTGGTCTCAGTAATCCATGTCCTCGGATGTGCTCTGTAATTTTGTTTTTGATAATAGCCTCTACCATTTTCCCCGGCACCGACGTCACCGGTCTATAATTTCCCAGATCTCCCCTGGAACCTTTTTTAAAAATCGGCGTTACATTGGCCACTCTCCAATCTTCCGGTACCACGCTCGATTTTTTTAAGGATAAATTGCATATCACTAACAGTATCTCCGCAAGCTCATTTTTCAGTTCTATCAGTATTCTAGGATGAATACCATCCGGTCCAGGAGATTTGCTACTCTTCAGTTTGGTGAACTGCCCCATTACGTCCTCCAGGTTTACCGTGAAGTCAGTAAGTTTCTCCGACTCGTCCGCTTGAAATACCATTTCCAACACCGGTATCCCATCCAAATCTTCCTCGGTGAAGACCGAAGCAAAGAATTCATTCAATCTCTCCGCTACATCTTTATCTTCCTTGATCGTCCCCTTTACCCCTCTGTCATTCAGTGGCCCAACCGATTCTTTTGCCGGCTTCCTGCTTTTAATATACCGAAAAAATTTTTGCTATGTTTTTTTGCCTCTAATGCTATCTTTTTTTCGTAATCCCTCTTGGCCTTCTTTATCTGCGCTTTGCATTTGCTTTGGCACTCCTTATGCTGCTTCTTGTTATTTTCTGACAGTTCCTTCTTCCATTTTCTGAAGGCGTTTCTTTTAGCCCTAATAGCTTGATATGTTTTTGTAGTTAGAAAACCCTTGATCCAATTGAGGGTGTTGCCACTGATTCTGAAGTATTCTAGGATTCTTAGCAGTATGTTATGGTTAACTATATCGAACACACTTGACATGTCAAATTGAAGGAGGAGAATGCTCTTGCCTAATGCTATTTCCTGCTTTAATTTGGTTAGCAGAGCGAGTAGTACTGTTTCGGTGCTGTGTTGGGGTCGAAATCCTGATTATGACTCATGTAGTATAGCGAATTTATTTATGTAGTTGTTCAGTTGTTTGGCCACCAGTCCTTCCATTAGTTTGACTACTAATGGGATAGATGCTACTGGGCGATAGTTGGTAATGTCGTTTGATTTTTTTCTTGGTGTCTTTTGGGATTGGGGTGAGCAAGATGTTGCCTTTCTGTTTGGGGTAGCTGCCCTGTTGAAGCATGAAGTTTAAGTGGGATGTGAGATCTGTTATGAAGCGATGAGGGGCAGACTGTATGAGGTAACTGGGGCAGGTGTCCAGTTGACAATGGCTGTTGGAGTATTTTTTAATCGCCTGAGTAACTGTGTCAGTGCTGAGGATAGTGACGTTTGACCATATTCGGTCGGAAAGGTATTCACCAGGGGTTGGGTCTATGAAGTTTTCTATGTCCATGTTTGTCTGAGGTAAAGTTTTGCGTAAGTTTACAATTTTTTCATTGAAATATTTAGCAGGGTTGTCAGCAGATGGGATGTCGGTGTCGGTTGAAGTGACTGGTGCTGTGTCTAGTAGTTTGTTCATGAGGTTGTATAATTTCTTTGTGTTTTTGTAGTCCGGTCCAATTTTGGTTTTGTAGTATGACCTTTTGGTCTGTCTTATTGTGTATTTGTATTTTCTTTGTTGTTGTTTCCAAGCGTTGAGTGTGTGTTCGTCTTTTATTTTTTTCCATGGGCGCTGCAGTTTTCTTGATTGTGTTTTTAGTTTTTTTAGTTCTTCATTGAACCATGGTATTGAGCTGTGTCTACGTGAAGTTCTTGTTTGTAGGGGTACTATTTCGTCTAGTATGTGTCTGCATCTTTTGTCCCATTCTGGATTCTGTTTGTGCTGTGCAATCGTTGTTGTATATTTGTTGCCAGAAGGTAATCGGGTCTATTTGGCCTCTCATGGTGTGAGTTGTGTGTTCTCGTGTGTTTAGCGAGCCCCTTTTTCGCCATTTTAGAGAGAGGTTTAATTTGTAGTGGTTCGGACCATGGTGTTTATGTCCATCTAGTTCTACTTTGTGTTATGGTTAGGTACTGGTTGGTGGACAGTTTGTATGAGATGGGGTCTAGTGTATGACCCTTCACGTGGGTTGTTTGCGTGCATGGCCATGTAAGATCACATAGATGAAGGAAGTCCTTGCATTCTCGTGCATTGGTAGAGTTTGGGTCTTCAAGGTGAAGGTTAATGTCTCCTAGTATTAGTGTGTTGGGGTTGGATACACATACATTTGAAACGAAGTCCATGAAGTCCATCTGACTTTCGTTCCAGTTGCATGGTGGCCGGTAGAATAGTACACAATTTAGGTGGTCGATCAGGGTTTTATGGTGAATTCTGATTGATGCTATTTCTAGGTGGGTTGTTATGGATTCTGTGGTGGTTTCAATCGTGAGATGAGATCGGTATATAAGCGCTATGCCCCCTCCTCTTTTTTCTTTTCTGGTCCAGTGGGTGATTTTATATCCTGAGAGACATAGGTTTAAGATGATAGGGTCCTTCTGATCATGGATCCATGTTTCAGTGATAAATAGTAGATCGAGTTTCTCTGACGTGATCCAGTCTGTTAGTATTGTTTTGTTTACTGCGGATCTGTCGTTGACGTAGCCTATTTCGATTTTTTTGGTCTGGGTCTTCTAGTTTCGGTGTTATGTGGACATTTGTTAGTTGTCTTTTTTTTTGGTTTGTGTTGTTTTTTTTTTTTTACCTTTCTGTTGTGAGCCTATTGGTTCTCTTCCTTTGATTTGGTTACTGTCGGTTTGGTGTGATGTGTTGTGCTTGGTCATTATTCGGTTATTGCGTAGTATGGGTATGTTGTTTATTTATTCAATATCACAATTCCTCATGTACAGCCACAAAACAACCTTTTAGGGTGGATAGTGTTCACAATTAGCTCCTTTTATTATTGACCAGATAGAGATAAAGAGTTTTCAGTTTTGGCACAGTATAAGTCATCATACAAACAAAATATAACAAAACGAGTGGACTGCATTACGGGCTTATAGCCCATCTATATATATAAAAGGCACCACCAACGTTCTATGAAGCCTCCAGCCGGAAGTGTGAATCGCCAGAGATAACCGGTTTCCCCATGAGTGAAGGAAAACAGCACAGCACGAAATCCCTCTCTCTGTAACAGTGAAGGACTCAGAGGGGGGAGGGGAGAGAGATGCCCTCACTCTCTCTGTAACACAAACACAGAACAGCAGGAAACTTAACACTGAAGGACTGGACTCGGAGGGGGGAGGGGAAGGGAGAGAGGGCAGAGGGCAGGGACACACACTCCCACATGCACACTCTGAAGAAAACCTTGCTAGCCCCCGTTTCATTTGCATCAGAAACGGGGCTTTTTTACTAGTTTTGTTATGTTTAAACAAAAGAGATATGACAGAGAGGATAATGGTACGTAGAGCTTTAAGAAGCACCAATAAGGCAGTGTACCTTTACCAACACATTAAATATAGGAAAATGAAGAGGATGGCTATGATTAGACCATGAAGGGATTATGAATGAGCATGGAGTATTTAAAAAGAAGGGGGGGGGAAGGGGATGAGTGGGAGGGGAGGGGGGGAATAATAGTAACAAGGGTTTCAATCACGGAATAATGTAAGGTGTTACTATTGGAAATTACGGTTTGAGTTTAATGTAACATACTGACTATTGTTTCTTTCAGTGTGCATGGCAAAAGTGAAGGTAGTAAGGGGGGAGAGGGGATAAGAGAGGGTACTGTTACAAAAACTGATGATAGCAACATAAGATTAATGTACGTAAGACCGACAGTTTTACAACTTATGTATGTACTCTAATGGATGTGTTACCAGGTGAAATCATCAATAAAAAATGTTGACACATAAACAAAAGAGATCTGCATGAAACAAAATATTTATTTTGATTTATAGAACCACTTGCCCCTGAAACATGCCCAAAAACAGAAGAATCCATTTATGTATCTAAAATGTTAACTTCTACAAAACAGATGAAGATGTGATTTCAAGTGCCCCAGTGAAAGGAGAGTTTAATTTTACTTCCATTTAATTTCAATATATTACATCATCTTTATAACACCAGGCTTCCCAAGGCAGATTACAACAAGATGAACCCATCAGGAAATGGGATATCCTCACTGAAATTTGGCCATCTGTATTGTATAGAACAGTGTAGAAAAATTAGCACAAAATATAGAGTTTATAACTGCTTTTACTACCAGCTACAATAATTTTTAAGCTGTTTTAGTGATATTCAATTTTTATTTCAGGATATTTATATCTAGTTATTAAAAAGCTGTCAAATAAGTTAAAAAAAATCTTTTGTCCTCCACCTTTTAAGATACTGCCTATCCAACTGGAACAGGTTTAGACTTTTTACAGATGGACCATGTATAGGCAGCCCTAATAATCTTGGCTATTGTTTTCAGTACTGGGTGAACTAAAATGGTGTCAAGCTCTGCCTACTGCTTGGAAGCTCCGCCTATTGGTTTCAGCTCATATAATGGACTAGATAGATTCACTTCATCTCCTGTTCATCCAGCCTCCTTGGGTAACACCTACTAACTGAATTCAGGGCCTGGTATTGCTAATTGTAAATTCTAGATGGAGCCCTGCTGCATTGCTTTTACCCAAGTACTGTTGGTAGGGGAAAGGGTGTATATAAAATAAGGGAATGAAAGCTCAAGGTGCCAGAGCCCAGCTTTGGTGTTGATTGAACTAACAGGGTAGATGATGGCAGATAAAGACCTGTATAGTCCATCCAATCTGCCCAAAATATGCAAGCTGAATTTTGAGCTGTCTTTGCTATTTTCAGGGCATGGACTATAGACATCTGCCTGGCACTGGCTTTGCCATTGAAGCCTGGTCCAGCCCATTCACACTGTCTAGCCATAATTGGGAGACAGACCATAGAAGTCTTCCCGGCACCAGCCTTATTTCCCAACTACTGGATTTGCTGCCTAAGCATGGCTCAAATAAGAATCCTTTGTGCTTATCCTATGCACTTTTGAATTCCGTTACCACTTTTGTCTCCATCACCTCCCCCTGGAGGGCATTCCAGTCATCCCCTACCCATTCTGTGAAAAAGTAAGGTGTGTGCATTTTCTTCTTGCTGCTTTTATATAAGTTAATGCAGTTTTCCCTGCACCACCAAAATCATTTTTTCTCTCTCTGAGGTCAGCGAAAAACAGGAAAGGAAAGAGCAGACTAGAGCCAAACCATTTCCCAGTACTGAGTATCTATCAGACCAGCGGTTCTCAACCCAGTCCGGGAGATACACCTAGCCAGTTTTAAGGATAGCCACAATAAATGTGCAATAGATAAATTTGCTTGCACTACCACATAAGTACATAAGTATTGCCATACTGAGACAGACTGAAGGTCCATCAAGCCCAGCATCCTGTTTCTAACAGTGGCCAATCCAGGTCACATGTACCTGGCAAGATCCCAAAAACGTACAATACATTTTATACTGCTTATCCTAGAAATAAGCAGTGGATTTTCCACAAGTCCATTTTAATAATGGTGTATGGACTTTTTTACTTTAGGAAGCCATCCAAACCTTTTTTTTTTAAACCCCGCTAAGCGAACTACTTTTACTACATTCTCTGGCAACAAATTCCAGAGTTTAATTACACGTTGAATGAAGAAAAATTGTCTTTGATTCGTTTTAAATTTACTATTTTGTAGCTTCATCGCGTGCCCCCTAGTCCTAGTATTTTTGGAAAGAGTAAACAAGCGATTGATGTCTACCCATTCCACTCCACTCATTATTTTATAGACCTCTATCATATCTCCCCTCAGCCGCCTTTTCTCCAAGCTGAAATGTCCTAGCTGCTTCAACCTTTTCTCATAGGCAAATCTTCCCATCCCCTTTATCACTTTTGTCGCCCTTCTCTGTACCTTTTCTTATTCCACTATCAGGGGCATTTTCGAAAGAGAAGGGCGCCCATCTTCCAAACACAAATCGGGAGATGGGCGTCCTTCTCTCTGGGTTACCCAAATTGGCATAATCGAAAGCCGATTTTGGGCGTCCTTAACTGCAGTCCGTCACGGGGACAACCAAAGTTCATGGGTGTGTGTCGGAGGCCTAGCATAAAAACAGTTTAGTCTTGTGAAAAGGAAGTTCTAGTTTTATTCTCCAATTTTTTTTTCTTTAGTTTGAAAATCCCACAAATGCCTTCCTTTGTCTTACAATAAATGATATATTAATGCTTATGCAAATAATGTGCAAGTTGAAAAGTTGAAGATCTTCTTGATCCAAGCTGTAAGGCAGAAGAGAAACCTGGCTGAGAAGCAGATAAGTGACTGAACATGTGAACAGCAACTCAGGTTAACAGTATTTTATTTATTTATTAGAATTTATTTACCTCCTTTTTGAAGGAATTCACTCGAGGCAGTGTACAGTAAAAATAAATCAAAACATGAGCAAAAGGCAATTAATAAAAATATTCAGATAATACAAAATATGGCATAGTATACTACTTACAATGCCAACACAATACGTAATAGAACATTTTAATTGACAGTGAAGGGTATAAGCAAAGATGGAACATATAGATAGGTAAAAGAGTAGGAAGAGTTAGAAAGTAAGGTGACTAAAGAAAGTTGCACATGAATTCAGAGAGATGGTTAACCCTTTTACTAAGCTGCAGTAGGCTCTACGTGCGTGCCAAAATGAGACTACTGCAAGGCCAGCGCTCCCCCGGCGGTAATTTCAGATTTGGCGAATGCCCATAACGCCTGGATGAATTATTTATTTCCTCCCGTGCACCTCGTTTCTGGCGGTAATCGGCAGTTGGCTCGCACCGACCAGTCACCGCACATGTAGCACATGAGCCCTTACCGCTAGATCAATGGGTGGCATTAAGGGCTCGGGCCAGTTTTAGACGCGCGCTGGTTTCCGTTTTACTGCATACCCTTTTCCCGTCACATTAAAATAACCCCCTTTTTTTACAGATGTGGTAAAAACTGGCGCAGTGCATGCCTGGTACTTGCGCCTACACTTCCGCAGGCCACATTTTACTGTGGCTTATTAAAAGGGCCCCATAGATAGGTAAGAGGAGTTAGAAAATAAGGTGACTAATTTAAAGAGAGGTGCACATGAGGTCAGAGAGATGGTTAAATATTATCTGAGCTAGGGTAAGAGTGGATAAACATGTCCTGCTGCAATATGATTAACCAATCAAAGTGCTGCTTAATCTAACGGTAAAATGTCATCAGAGACGGCCAGTTCTAACCTAATGGTACCACTTAGATGTTGTCCTGGCTGCTGGACTGATTAAAATGGTAACTTTTAGAGACACAGCCCACCCCTTGCGCTGTCTGGCACATAATTGCTTTGCAGAGATCTCTTCTTAGGGAGTCTCAGAAAATAGGTCCACCAGCTGACGAGAGAGCAGTTGCCCTTGATTAAATTTTCAAGAGACCAGCTGCTGTAGCCTGAAAGCAGGGCCGCTGCACGCACTCAGGCCACAACCCTTAACTCTTTGCTGAGTTATCAGTAGGGTCTGCAGTCATTTTGACAGATTGCAACTATCCAAACACAATGCCTATGGCAGCTAAGCAAATTTCTGCTGTACTGAGACCATTCAAATGTCCTTTTGAAGAGCTAAAAAGAGTGCAGCCAAAACTAATCCACTGTGCTGCCACAGCTCCTGGTAGGGTAGAAATATCAGTCCTGCCGGCATGTTGGAGCCCTTCTGTTTATACGAGTCAGGGTAACCCATCCCCCCCCCCCTCCCCATTGTAAAGGGAAAGCCAGTCAGCAAGCTGGAAGGATACTGGAAAAAGGAAAGGGCTGCAGAAAGGGGAGAAATTGAGGAAGGTGAGCAAATGTAAGCAAAACCAACCACAACATAATACCAAGACCACAACCAAAATAAACTGTAAGTAGGACTTCTGTTTTTAGGTGTTTCTGAATTGTAAATTTAGGTGTTTTTCTGGCTAATTAGGGGCTCTTTGCAGGTACAGAAATCAGTGTTGGTCTGTGTTTCTGCACCACAGGTACTATTTGTTTAGTACCTTTTCCGGTAGAATCAACAATGTGCACTTGTCACTTAGGCATGATCAGTACTGAAAAGGCAAAAAGCTGAGTGGAGAACACAAGACAAGCCAGGGAAGGGGGCGAAAGTACTAGAAAAAGTGGTGTTCCTCCAACACACACACTATTTATTTTTGACAGGGTATTTTATCAGTTGAAATATAAAATAAGAAGCCCTAGTTATAAATGAAAATAGGGGGTGGGAGTGGGGAAGGTTGTTTTACTTGTAACAGGTGTTCTCCAGAGACAACAAGATTAACCATTATTTTTTCTGAATAATAAAGTACTTTTTGAATGGTGGTTTCATGAAGAATGTAAGGATGACACTGAGATCCCATAGCACAGGTGGCTACTGTATCAGCGGGCTGACATGAAGAAGCTACTTCATGAATATTGCAGTGATTGGCAGCAACAACAGCAGACCGCCAATCATACACAAAGCAGTAGTGAAAGAAGACCCTTTAATGCACAAATAAAATCACAGTGCCCTTACTCATTCAGTACCCATGTTTTATCATTCCCACCTTAGTAATTCCCTTATCTCTTATTTGTCCTGTTTGTCTGTCCTAATTAGATTGTAAGCTCTGTCGAGCAGGGACTGTCTCTTCATGTTCAAGTGTACAGCGCTGCATACATCTAGTAGCGCTATAGAAATTATAAGTAGTAATAGTAGTAGTTTCACCTAGAGAACAACTGTACAACTGTTGAGCAGATATAAAACAATTAGTACCACAGTAATAATCCATCAATAAAAATAAGTTATAATAAAAAAATCATTAAAATACTATTCCAGAACCATATACAAAGTAAAAACATGAATAAGAGTCATGCATATTGCATTATCAGAGGAGCAGATAAAGTAATATAAAATAAGGTGACAGAATGAGGGAACAGTTGTAACTGAAGTCCAATATTGTGTCTGAGTTCCACATGTGATCATTGTAAATGCAGTGACAAATGTTATTCAGTGTACACAGGAGAAAGTAGAGGCTGACCCAAAGACGAACCAACACAGGGGATGTTGCTTGGAAGCCCTTTATTCAGAGCACCAGTACAGGGACCCGACACTGGCCGTCTTCCCGCCCGAAACCGGCTCGTGCCGGCCAGTCTTCTTTTGTCCGCGCTCGGTACGGCCGTGTTTCGCCGTTCGCACCCCTAAGTTGACCTCGCGCGTCTCCTTTTTTGGTTTCGCTACAAAAAAAAAAAAGATTTGGAAGAGGACCTTTCCGGTCTTTTTCCCTTCCCGCTACTTCCAGTTTTTGCCCCGGTAAGTTTTCTTTCGTCTTCGGGGTAGGCCTTTTTTCAGGCCTCGGGTCGAATTTTTTCTTCCCCTCGGTTTTGGTGCCTACCGCAATTACGAGTTTCGATTTCGCCGGCGAGATTTTTCTGCCCATGTCATCGAAGTCTCCCAGCGGCTTCAAGAAGTTCACCCAGTGCGCCCGGGTAATCTCGCTCACTGACAGGCACGCGTCATGTCTTCAGTGTCTGGGGGCTGGGCACCGCCCACAGGCCTGTAGTCTCTGCGCCCTTTTACAAAAGCGGACTCAGGTAGCGAGATTGGCCCACTGGAACGTTTTGTTCTCGGGCTCTTCGTCGGCATCGGCACCGGGGGTATCGAGTGCATCGACGTCTCCAGCGTCCAGACCTTCATCCTCGGCCGCCAGTGCATTGAGTGCATCGAGGCATCGACCCTCTGCATCGGCGCTAAGACATCGGACGACTGTGTCGACGTCGGTGGTACCGGGACCTCGTCTGCTGATGTCGTCGGACAGTGGTGCTTCGTCTGGAGTGCAGGTGAGGGCTGTCCATTCCCCTGCTGGTGGCGGTGAGCCTTCGTGTGTGTCTCCCCCTACCCTGAGGGCTCCTGCGGTACAGCCCCCCCGAGACCGACCTTCTTCGGCCTCGGCCCCGAGGAAGCGACGGCTGGATTCTACGTCCTCCTCGTCGGTGCTGAGAAGCTCCGGTGACGTGCTTCGTCCCAAGAAGTCGAAGAAGCATCGACACCAGTCCCCTTCCCGTGTCGGCACCGAGAGCTCTGGGTCGCTGAGGGAGTTGGCACCCAGCAGGCATTGGCACCGAGAGGACCGCTCACCCTCTGTTCAGGAGGTGTCGATGCGCTCCACTCTGGACAGCCCGGAACAGCCTCCACGCCCGGAACAGACTCTGACATCGACACCTGCATCGGCTTCCACGTCTTTCTCCACAGCCGCTCTGCACAAGAGTCTCCGGGCCGTTCTCCCAGAGATTCTTGGAGAGCTGTTGCGCCCTTCTCCTCCGGTACCAGGGGTGCTTGCGCCACCGGTACCGTCGAGTGAGGCGCCGGCTGGCCCCTTGCCCGGGGTGAGGTCTCCAACATCGGTGCCGCTTGCGGTACCGACTGCGGTCGCCTCCCAGGAAGGCTCCCCGACTACGTCGGCGGAGGGAGCTTCGCCGGTGTGGGCGCGGGAGTCTACCTCTCGACGCTCCCACCGTGGCCGGGGTTCCATGGAGTCGAGCCGGGCAAGGCTTCAGACACAGGTTCGTGAACTTGTGTCTGATACCGATGGTGAGGCCTCGTGGGAGGAAGAGGAGGACATCAGATATTTCTCTGACGAGGAGTTTGATGGTCTTCCCTCTGATCCCACTCCCTCTCCTGAAAGGCAGCTTTCTCCTCCCGAGAGTCTGTCTTTCGCTTCCTTTGTCCGGGAGATGTCTACGGCCATCCCCTTCCCGGTGGTTGTGGAGGACGAGCCCAGGGCTGAAATGTTTGAGCTCCTGGACTATCCTTCTCCACCTAAGGAAGCGTCCACAGTACCCATGCATCATGTCCTCAAAAAGACATTGCTGGCGAACTGGACCAAGCCATTAACTAACCCCCACATTCCCAAGAAGATCGAGTCCCAGTACCGGATCCATGGGGACCCAGAGCTGATGCGCACTCAGTTGCCTCACGACTCTGGAGTTGTGGATTTGGCCCTAAAGAAGGCTAAGAGTTCTAGGGAGCATGCTTCGGCGCCCCCGGACAAAGACTCTAGAACCTTAGACTCCTTTGGGAGGAAGGCCTACCATTCCTCTATGCTCGTGGCCAAAATTCAGTCATACCAGCTCTACACGAGTATACACATGCGGAACAATGTGCGGCAGTTGGCGGGCTTGGTGGACAAGCTCCCCCCTGAGCAAGCCAAGCCTTTTCAGGAGGTGGTCAGGCAGCTGAAGGCGTGCAGAAAGTTCCTGGCCAGAGGGGTGTATGACACCTTTGATGTTGCGTCCAGCGCCGCTGCTCAAGGTGTGGTGATGCGCAGACTCACATGGCTGCGTGCCTCCGACCTGGAGAATAGACTCCAGCAGCGGATTGCGGACTCGCCTTGCCATGCGGATAACATTTTTGGAGAGAAAGTCGAGCAGGTGGTAGAGCAGCTCCACCAGCGGGATACCACTTTCGACAAGTTCTCCCGCCGGCAGCCTTCAGCTTCTACCTCTACAGGTAGACGATTTTTGGGGGGAAGGAGGACTGTTCCCTACTCTTCTGGTAAGCGTAGGTACAATCCTCCTTCTCAACAGCCTGCGGCCCAGGCTAAGCCCCAGCGCGCTCGCTCTCGTCAGCAGCGTGCGCCTCAGCAAGGCCCCTCGGCTCCCCAGCAAAAGCAAGGGACGAGCTTTTGACTGGCTCCAGCAGAGCATAGCCGACATCCAAGTGTCAGTGCCGGGCGACCTGCCAGTCGGAGGGAGGTTGAAAACTTTTCACCAAAGGTGGCCTCTCATAACCTCCGATCAGTGGGTTCTCCAAATAGTCCGGCAAGGATACACCCTCAATTTGGCCTCAAAACCTCCAAATTGTCCACTGGGAGCTCAGTCTTACAGCTTCCAGCACAAGCAGGTACTTGCAGAGGAACTCTCCGCCCTTCTCAGCGCCAATGCGGTCGAGCCCGTGCCATCCGGGCAAGAAGGGCTGGGATTCTATTCCAGGTACTTCCTTGTGGAAAAGAAAACAGGGGGAATGCGTTCCATCCTAGACCTAAGGGCCCTGAACAAATATCTGGTCAAAGAAAAGTTCAGGATGCTTTCCCTGGGCACCCTTCTCCCCATGATTCAGGAAAATGATTGGCTATGCTCTCTGGATATGAAGGACGCCTACACGCACATCCCGATACTGCCAGCTCACAGACAGTATCTGCGATTTCAGCTGGGCACACGTCACTTCCAGTACTGTGTGCTACCCTTTGGGCTCGCCTCTGCGCCCAGAGTGTTCACGAAGTGCTTGGCTGTAGTAGCAGCGGCACTTCGCAGACTGGGGGTACACGTGTTCCCATATCTCGACGATTGGCTGGTGAAGAACACATCCGAGGCAGGAGCTCTACAGTCCATGCAGATGACTATTCGCCTCCTGGAGCTACTGGGGTTTGTGATAAATTATCCAAAGTCCCATCTTCTCCCAGTGCAGAAACTCGAATTCATAGGAGCTCTGCTGGATTCTCGGACGGCTCACGCCTATCTCCCAGAGACGAGAGCCAACAACTTGTTGTCCCTCGTCTCGCGGGTGCGAGCGTCCAAGCAGATCACAGCTCGGCAGATGTTGAGATTGCTGGGCCACATGGCCTCCACAGTTCATGTGACTCCCATGGCCCGCCTTCACATGAGATCTGCCCAATGGACCCTAGCTTCCCAGTGGTTTCAGGCTGCTGGGGATCTAGAAGACGTGATCCACCTGTCCACGAGTTTTCTCAAATCCCTGTGTTGGTGGACGATTTGGTCCAATTTGACTCTGGGACGTCCTTTCCAAATTCCTCAGCCACAAAAAGTGCTGACCACGGATGCGTCTCTCCTGGGGTGGGGAGCTCATGTCGATGGGCTTCACACCCAAGGAAGCTGGTCCCTCCAGGAACGCGATCTGCAGATCAATCTTCTGGAGTTACGAGTGGTCTGGAACGCTCTGAAGGCTTTCAGAGATCGGCTGTCCCACCAAATTATCCAAATTCATACAGACAACCAGGTTGCCATGTATTACATCAACAAGCAGGGGGGCACCGGATCTCGCCCCCTGTGTCAGGAAGCCGTCGGCATGTGGCTCTGGGCTCGCCGTCACGGCATGGTGCTCCAAGCCACATATCTGGCAGGCGTAAACAACAGTCTGGCCGACAGGTTGAGCAGGATTATGCAACCTCACGAGTGGTCGCTCAATTCCCGTGTAGTGCGACAGATCTTCCAGGTGTTGGGCACCCCCTTGGTAGATCTCTTCGCATCTCGAGCCAACCACAAAGTCCCTCAGTTCTGTTCCAGGCTTCAGGCCCACGGCAGACTGGCATCGGATGCCTTCCTCCTGGACTGGGGGGAGGGTCTGCTGTATGCTTATCCTCCCATACCTCTGGTGGGGAAGACTTTGTTGAAACTCAAGCAAGACCGAGGCACCATGATTCTGATTGCTCCTTTTTGGCCGCGTCAGATCTGGTTCCCTCTTCTTCTGGAGTTGTCCTCCGAAGAACCGTGGAGATTGGAGTGTTTTCCGACCCTCATCACACAGGACGAAGGGGCGCTTCTGCATCCCAACCTTCTGTTCCTGGCTCTCACGGCCTGGATGTTGAGAGCGTAGACGTTGCCTCTTTGGGTCTGTCAGAGGGTGTCATCCGCATCTTGCTTGCTTCCAGGAAAGATTCCACTAAGAGGAGTTACTTCTTTCTATGGAGGAGGTTTGCCGTCTGGTGTGACAGCAAGGCCCTAGATCCTCGCTCTTGTCCTACACAGACCCTGCTTGAATACCTTCTGCACTTGTCTGAGTCTGGTCTCAAGACCAACTCTGTAAGGGTTCACCTTAGTGCGATCAGTGCATACCATTACCGTGTGGAAGGTAAGCCGATCTCGGGACAGCCTTTAGTTGTTCGCTTCATGAGAGGTTTGCTTTTGTCAAAGCCCCCTGTCAAGCCTCCTACAGTGTCATGGGATCTCAATGTCGTTCTCACCCAGCTGATGAAACCTCCTTTTGAGCCACTGAATTCCTGCCATCTGAAGTACTTGACCTGGAAGGTCATTTTCTTGGTGGCAGTTACTTCAGCTCGTAGAGTCAGTGAGCTCCAGCCCCTGGTAGCCCAGGCCCCTTACACCAAATTTCATCATAACAGAGTAGTCCTCCGCACTCACCCTAAGTTCTTGCCAAATGTTGTGTCGGAGTTCCATCTGAACCAGTCAATTGTCTTGCCAACATTCTTTCCCCGTCCTCATTCCTGCCCTGCTGAACGTCAGCTGCACACATTGGACTGCAAGAGAGCATTGGCCTTCTATCTGGAGCGGACACAGCCCAACAGACAGTCCGCCCAATTGTTTTATTTCTTTTGATCCCAACAGGAGGAAACGCACCATATCCAATTGGCTAGCAGATTGCATTTCCTTCACTTACGCCCAGGCTGGGCTGGCTCTTGAGGGTCATGTCACGGCTCATAACGTTAGAGCCATGGCAGCGTCGGTAGCCCACTTGAAGTCAGCCACTATTGAAGAGATTTGCAAAGCTGCGATGTGGTCATCTGTCCACATATTCACATCTCATTACTGCCTGCAGCAGGATACCCGACGCGACAGTCGGTTCGGGCAGTCAGTGCTTCAGAATCTGTTCGGGGTTTAGAATCCAACTCCACCCCCCTAGGCCCATGTTTTATTCTGTTCCAGGCTACACTCTCAGTTAGTTGGATAAGTTTTTAGGTCAATCTCATTTATGTCCTCTCCGTTGCGAGGCCCAATTGACCATGGTTGTTGTTTTGAGTGAGCCTGGGGGCTAGGGATACCCCATCAGTGAGAACAAGCAGCCTGCTTGTCCTCGGAGAAAGCGAATGCTACATACCTGTAGAAGGTATTCTTCGAGGACAGCAGGCTGATTGTTCTCACAAACCCGCCCGCCTCCCCTTTGGAGTTGTGTCTTCCCTTCTCTTTGTCTTGCTACATATGAGACTGGCCGGCATGAGCCGGTTTCGGGCGGGAAGACTGCCGCGCATGCGCGGTGCGCATCGGCGCGAGGGCTAGCAAAGACTTTGCTAGTGAAGATTCCGGATTGGAGGGGCTGCCGTGGACGTCACCCATCAGTGAGAACAATCAGCCTGCTGTCCTCGGAGAATACCTTCTACAGGTATGTAGCATTCGCTTTACATCTAGCAATACAGAGAGGGTCCAAAATACAACAAAAAGCACTAAGGGCCTTCAGAAACGGGACACATTTCTTTATTAGAGGGGCATTTTCGATATGATGTCTAAGTCCGAATTGGATGTTTTGCACAAAACGTCCAAAATCCGAATAGGAAAGGAGGTCATGTTTTAAAAAAGGAAAATGTCTTTTTTATTTTCGAAAAAAACGTTTCGAACAAGGTTTTGTGCTTTCTACGGTTTAGGTTTTGTGCTTTCTACGGTTTTTTTTGACTTAAGTAAAAAAAACGTAGAATATCAAGCCATTGGAATGTAAGAGAGGCTAGGATATTTAGTAGACTGGTCCCCCAGACATCCCAGGAGAGCATTTAGGGGGTGAGAGGGGGTTAGTGACCACTAGGTGAGTAAGGGTAGGTCATTTAGGGCACCTTTTTGCACCTTATTCATTCTAAAAACAGGTCTAGTTCAAAATGTCTTAGTTTTAGTCCTGAATGGTTTTGTTTTGTTCCATTATGGCTGAAAACCATCCATCTTAGGAACGTCCAAATCCTGCCCTTCAAAACGCCACATTGAGATTTGGATTTACTATGGATGAATTGCATAGAAAAATGTATACAAAATAGCTTTTGAAAATACTGATTTGGATGTTTGTGTGAGAAAAACATCCAAATGCCGCTTTATGCCACTTTTTAGACATTTTTCTCTTTAGAAAAAGAGCCCCATAGTAACATATGGATCTTTGTAAGTACTTTGAAAATGATCCCCTGTAGTGATATAGAAAATTTAAAAACTGCATTAATCAGCATTCAAAAACTTTTGAAATGTCTTCAGTTTTCTTCTAAACTGCATAAAATTAAGCTCTTTCTTAATTTTCTATGGGAAGTGAATTCTAGTAACTAGGAGCGTGATAAGGGATTAATGATGAAAATTTTCTAAAAAACTTTAACCCCTTTCACCAGTGGAAAGTGCGACAAGTATAAATGTTTATGAAGCTCTTTGAAGGAAAGAATACCAACAAATCCATCATATATGCTGGAGCCAAACCATAGATTCTGAAGGTGAATGCAAATAATTTTAAAGGTAAAAACAAGCCTCCATAGACAACCAATGTAATTGAATCAGAAGTGGTGACGCTGTACCATACTACTTGGCCTTGCAGATCAAAATATAGCTGTACTTTGCAGCGTTTGCAGCATTTTCCTCTGCTTATGGGAACAGCCTATATCTCTCTATATAAAAGGCAACACCAACGTTCTATGAAGCCTCCAGCCGGAAGTGTAAAGGGGGCGAGATATCCGGTTTCCCTATGAGTGTCTGCCCCGCCCTCTCTGTAACACAGTCAGTGAAGGAAAACAGCAGAGCACGAAATCAAATCGCTGGCTGTGTAACAGTGAAGGACTCAGAGGGGGGAGGGGAGAGAGGCCAGAGGGCAGGGACACACACACTCCCACATGCACACAGAAGAAAACATTGCTAGCCCCCGTTTCATTTGCATCAGAAACGGGGCTTTTTTTACTAGTATAAAATATTATCAGAGTCAAGTTATGTCATAATAAAAGCCTATAAGTATATTTGAACTTGTCAAAGTAACCTCATTTTTATTTTGATCTATTTTGTTCTTGCTTTTTTCTCTTTGACCACCCTTCCTGCTAATCTAGCAGCAGGTGCTGAATTTTTGGCACTTGGTTATCCTCCTGCCCTGGACAAAATGTTAATCGTTCCTCTGACCTATTTCATAGCTTCAGGTTTGGAATATGCTATGTAAAGACTGGGCAATTAAAGTGGGGGTCATGCGTATCCGAGTCCAGTTTTATGACTTGAAAAAGGAAAATCCCTATTGGCATTTTTAACAACTGTATATTTATTTTATTTTATTGCATTTGTACCGCACATTATCCCACCTTTTTGCAGGTTCAATGTGGCTTACAGAGTAAGGTTATGATAAAGTCAATACATGATTTAAATACAGTTGATCATGTATAGTCTCTTGAATTAAAAATATATTGATGAAATACAACTCAGACTCTTATATCTACTACTACTTGTCACTTCTATATCTCTAGCAACAAGATGTAGAGACGGGAGATGTGCTTGCCTACAGTTATCTTCATGAACAAAATGATACATCATCACTGGAACAGGATGATAAGAAGCTAAGCCAGGAAACTAGGAGAGAAGACAATGTGCGTAGAAGTAATGCCGACTGCCACAAGAGCCAAAATAGCAATCCTTGCACTGAGGTAAGCAGATTTCCAAAAGGGTATGTAACTAGGGTTAAAAGGAAAAAAAAAAAAACTTACCTGGGTCTTGGGAGGCAGTAGGGATGTGCTGCTGGAGACCGGGTTTTGTTTTTGGGCCGTTTGTGGCCGGACTGCAGGGGGGATGCGCTGCGGGAGGCAGTTTTTTTTTTTTTTGTGGAGGAGAGGGGAGGTTTGCGCCGTTGTTCCGGGGCGCTGCCTGAGTCTTGGGGTCGCGTCGGGGCCGATGTCGGGCCCATTTTGGTGGTCGGGAGCGCTGCGGGGGGAGAGTGGCGCTCCCGATGGATTTTGTGGCCCGAGGTGGATGGCGACCTGAATTGGGAGCTCCGGCGGGTGGAGGAGAGGTTGCGGCAGAGGGGAGGGCCGGAACAAGGCGCTGCTGGAAGCGCTGTGGTTTTTGGGGCAGCGCCGCGATTTCCCGGTGCGGCGCTGCTGTTTTTGGCTCCCGGGGACGATTGGGCGAGTCCCCGGGAGTGAAGAGAGACGGCGCGGGAGTTTCCTGCTGGTCGGGGATGGTTGGGTACGTGCCCGGCCGCTGAGGGGTGTGTCGGGGGTGCGCGCGTGCACACTAATTGGTTTTTTTTTAGGAGCTCCGGCGAGACCTACAAGCCTGGGCCTCGATTTTTAAGCCGGAGCTCAGAAGAATCGCGGTTTTTGGGGCTGTTTTTATTTTTAGCTCCGTTTTCGGCCCAGGACCAGCGGGACCAGATCCGTTGGTTGGGATCACGTGTGGAGAAAATCAGGAACATGGTAAGGGGTCGTTTGGCCCGGAATTTTAATTGGTTGATTTTTAAATTGTGAATATTGCGTTTTTTATTTTTAAAAAATCAGGGGGTTGTCGGATTGGATTTATTTTTGCATAATTGGGTTCAGGGTATTTTTCTTTATTTTTGGGGGGGGTTACATTTTAAATTTTAATATTTTTGGGGGGTGTTCTGGAGTAGTGTGGGCTTTAAGGGGTTAATTACATTATAAAATGTTAAATTCGACGTAGCAGGTAGAAGGGAAGGGTATTGAATTTTTAGAGTGGGTTTCAAATTATTTTGGGATTTTTGAGGGGGGTTTAGGAGAGATAATTGCGGGCGGACTGTAAAAAGTGGTATTTTTAAATTTTAAAAGCAGGATTTAATAGGGAATGGGAAGTTTAATTGGTATGGAAATTTAGGGGTGATTTGGATATAGTTTTATAGGGTTTTTATTTAATTTTATTACTTTTCCATTAGTTTCTATGGGGTTAAAATGGGGATTCTCCAAAGACAAGCAGGCCAATATTCTCACTGATGGGTGACGTCACGTCGGCCCGGAGGACTTTCCAGCAAAGTCCATGACAAAACTAAAAATGTCCCCCGTCGCGCGGGCGGATGCAGTACGCATGCGCGCGTCCACTTTCCCGCCCGCCGCGCAGGCACATTCCTCAGTTTTTTCTTCTCCGCGTCTGAGGTGACACGGAGCTCGACCTTCGTCTTCGTGTTCCTCCTGTGCCCGGAGGTGAAGAAAGAAGAAAAAAGCGAAGTATCCTTTTTAGTTATCTTAGATTTTTCTCATTGTTTAAGTTTCCTTTCTTTTAGACTGCGATTTTATTTAAATCGCTCGGTCGGGTATTTTTCCTGTTTTTTCTTTTGTTTTTTTGTGTCATCTTTTTATAGACACAATCGCGTCTTTTGATTTGGCAGGGACAATTTTTCCCGAGATGTCAACGAAGACGCCCAGCGGCTTCAAGCCTTGTGCCCGCTGCCATCGGGCCATCTCTGGCACTGATACACACTCGTGGTGTATTCAGTGCCTTGGGCCGGATCATCGCTCGGAGAGTTGTAAATTGTGTCTCGCCATGAAGAAGCGGACACTCCTCTCTCGAGACGCCCAGAGAGAAAAGATTTTTGGGCCCGGTGCTTCGGCGTCGGCGCCCTCCAAATCGGCGCCAGGAAGTCGGTGCCGGTGAAGTCGGTGCCGTCGAGGATGATGTCTTCGAGGCCGGCGTCGTCGAGGTCGACGTCGAAGGAGGCGTCGGCACCGGGAGACAGGGGACAGGCTGCCTTTAGACCGATGCACGCTGGGAGCAGTGATGCATCGAGTGGGTCTCCACCCGCCTCGGCGCCTCCTGCTGTGCAGGCCCCCCGGGACCGTCCTGCGTCGGACCCGGCCCCGAGGAGACGTGTGGATTCCACGTCCTCCTCTCCGGTGCCGAGGAGTCTCGACGACATGCGTCGGGCGAAGGCCAAGAAGCATCGTCGTCGATCTCCTTCGAGACACGGCACCGGGAGCTCCGGGTCATCGATACACTCGATACCCGAGAAGCGTCGGTGCCGAGAGGATCGCTCTCCCTCTATTACTGAGGTTCCGACGCGTGGGGTCGCTGGCAGCCGAGTCCCCACTCCCCAACCTCAGCAGACTTTGCCTCCGACACCTCAACCGACCCCGCAGCCTCTTCCGACACCAACTCTGGATGAGCGTATGCAGGCCATGTTCCCATTTTTCATGGACATGATGCAGCAGTGGCAGTCGGCATCGAGGTTGTCGGTACCGACGGCGTCGACGGGGTCGGTGTCAATGCTTTCAGAGGCACCGGTGCCGACGGCGTCGAAGGCGTCGACATTACCGATGCCGGATGTTTCTGCATCAGGCCTTCAGTCTGTGGTGAGGTCTGTCTCACCGGTGCCGCCTCCGGTGCCGGTGTCGTTGACTTCCCGAGTTGACTCTCCCGAGGCATCGGAGCAGGAAGCTTCCCCGGAGCCTCAGGGACCATCAACTTCTCGGCACCATCATAGAGGCCGTCAAGCCTCTTCGTCGAGATGGGCTCAGATTCGGGCGGCTCTGTCTGAGCTTTTAGCCCCATCTGATGATACCT
Source organism: Microcaecilia unicolor (assembly GCF_901765095.1). Taxonomy (NCBI): domain Eukaryota; kingdom Metazoa; phylum Chordata; class Amphibia; order Gymnophiona; family Siphonopidae; genus Microcaecilia; species Microcaecilia unicolor. Next base: position 166,897,448 of record NC_044031.1, read on the forward strand.
CATCTGAGGATGATGAAGGAGTGCATGGGGAGTTCTCTGGCGAGGATTCTCAAGGCATTCCATCTGACTCCACTCCCTCGCCACAAAGGCAGCTGTCTCCTCCCGAGAGCTTGTCTTTTTCATCTTTTGTTCGGGAGATGTCTGAGGCCATCCCCGTCCCCGTGGAAATTGTGGACGAGCCCAGGGCCAAAATGCTTGAGGTTCTGGACTATCCATCTCCACCTTTATCTTCTGCCACAGTTCCTTTTCATGAGACTCTTAAGGAACTTATGCTGAGGAACTGGGAGAAGCCTTTTTCTAGTCCAACCGTCCCTAAAAAAGTTGAGTCCCAATATCGGATCCACGGGGAACCCAGTCTCATGCAGACCCAATTGCCTCATGATTCAGCGGTGCTGGATTCCGCCCTCAGAAGAGCCAAGAGTTCCAGGAATTTCTCCTCGGCGCCCCCGGGGCGAGAATTTGCAACTCTGGACTCTTTTGGGAGGAAGGCGTATCAGGCTGGTCTGCTCGCTACCAAAATCCAGTCATACCAACTCTTCACGAGTGTGCATTTACGGAACTCTGTGAGGCAACTTGAGAGTTTAGTAGATACACTCCCTGAGGAGAAAGCTGAACCCTTTCGCCAAATGATCAGGCAGCAGAAGGCGTGTCGCAAGTTCCTGTCCAGGGGCATTTTTGACACTTGCGATGTGACATCTCGCTTTTCCGCTCAAGGTATAGCGATGCGCAGGCTCTCATGGCTGCGTGCCTCTAACCTGGAGGAAAGAACTCAGCGGAAGATAGCAGATATCCCATGCCGGGGGGATCACCTTTTTGGAGAGAAGGTTGAAGAGATGATTGATCATCTCTACCAGCGTGATAACGCTATGGACTCTCTCTCCCGCCGGGCGCCTTCTGCAACCACTTCCACTGCTAGGAAGTTTTTTAAGGGAAAAAGAAGTGCTCCCTACGCTTCTAGAAATCGTAGGTACACTCCTTATTCCCGTCAGCCGGTTCAGGCTCGACCCCAGCCCGCTCGCTCTCGTCAGCAGCGGGCACCGAAGCAGCCCCCTGCAGCTCCCCAGCAAAAACCAGGGACGGGTTTTTGACTGGCTCCAGCAGAGCATAGCCGAAGTCAAAGTGCTTGTACCGGACGATCTGCCGGTCGGAGGGAGGTTAAAATTTTTTCACCAAAGGTGGCCTCTCTTAACCTCCGATCGGTGGGTTCTTCAAATAGTCCGGTGCGGGTACACCCTCAATTTGATTTCCAAACCTCCAAATTGCCCACCAAGAGCTCAGTCTTTCAGCTCCTACCACAGGCAGGTACTTGCAGAGGAACTCTCCGCCCTTCTCAGCGCCAATGCGGTCGAGCCCGTACCACCAGGGCAAGAAGGGCTGGGATTCTATTCCAAGTACTTCCTTGTGGAAAAGAAAACAGGGGGGATGCGTCCCATCCTAGACCTAAGGGCCCTGAACAAATATCTGGTCAAAGAAAAGTTCAGGATGCTTTCCCTGGGCACTCTTCTTCCCATGATTCAGAAAAACGATTAGCTATGCTCTCTGGACTTGAAGGATGCTTACACTCACATATCGATACTTCCAGCCCACAGGAAGTATCTTCGATTTCGGCTGGGATCACAGCACTTTCAGTACTGTGTTTTGCCTTTTGGCTTGGCGTCTGCACCCAGGGTTTTTACAAAGTGCCTGGCAGTTGTGGCAGCGTCGCTACGCAGACTGGGAGTGCATGTGTTCCCTTATCTGGACGATTGGCTGGTGAAGAACACCTCCCCGCAAGAAACTTTGCAGTCCATGCGGATGACTATTCAGGTGCTAGAGATGCTGGGCTTTGTCATCAATTACCCCAAGTCCCATCTTGTCCCAGTTCAACAATTGGAATTTATAGGAGCTCTGTTGTGCACACAGACAGCTTGTGCTTATCTCCCAGGACCCAGAGCAGACAGACTTCTGTCTCTGGTTTCCAAAGTACAAGCATCTCAGCAGATCACAGCTCGGCAGATGTTGAGATTGCTTGGCCACATGGCCTCCACAGTTCATGTGACACCCATGGCACGTCTACACATGAGATCGGCTCAATGGACCCTAGCTTCTCAGTGGTTTCAGGCCACAGGGAATCTAGAGGATGTTGTCCGGCTGTCCACCAAATTTCGCAATTCCCTCACTTGGTGGACCATTCGATCCAATCTGGTCTTGGGGCGCCCATTCCAAATTCCTCAGCCTCAAAAAGTGCTGACGACGGATGCATCCCTCCTCGGGTGGGGAGCGCATGTAGATGGGCTTCACACTCAAGGAGCTTGGTCTCTTCAGGAGAAGCATCTCCAGATCAATCTCCTGGAATTGCGAGCGATCTGGAACGCTCTGAGGGCCTTCAGAGATCGGCTAGCCAACAAAATTGTTCTCATTCATACAGACAATCAAGTGGCAATGTATTATACCAACAAGCAAGGTGGGACCGGATCTCGTCCTCTATGCCAGGAGGCTGTGCAGATGTGGCTATGGGCCTATCAAAACGGAATGTTTCTCCAAGCCACTTATCTAGCCGGTGTAAACAACGGTCTGGCCGACAGGCTGAGCAGAGTTATGCGGCCTCACGAGTGGTCCTTGAACATGACTATTGCCAAAAAGATCTTTCGAGTTTGGGGAACTCCATCGATAGATCTTTTTGCTTCCCAGGACACTCACAAGGTTCCTCAATTCTGTTCCAGACTCCAGGCCCACGGCAGACTAGCGTCGGATGCCTTCCTCCTTTTTTGGGGGACAGGACTCCTGTATGCTTATCCTCCCATCCCTTTAGTGGGGAAGACTCTCCTGAAACTCAAGCAGGACCACGGAACCATGATTCTGATAGCGCCTTTTTGGCCCCGCCAGATATGGTTTCCCCTTCTTCTGGAACTTTCGTCAGAAGAGCCATGGAGATTGGACTGTTTTCCGACCCTCATTACTCAGAACGAGGGGGCGCTTCTACATCCCAACCTCCGGTCTCTAGCTCTCACGGCCTGGATGTTGCGAGCATAGAAGTTGCCTCCTTTGGTCTCTCTGAGGGTGTCTCCAGAGTTCTGTTTGCTTCCAGGAAAGATTCCACCCATAAGTGTTACTCTTTTAAATGGAGGAGGTTTGCCGTCTGGTGTGACAGCAACGGTCTAGATCCTTTCTCTTGTCCTGCACAGACCTTGCTTGAGTACCTTCTGCACTTATCCGAGTCTGGTCTTAAGACTAACTCGGTCAAGGTTCATCTTAGCGCAATCAGTGCTTATCATTCACATGTTGATGGCTTGCCGATTTCTGGACAGCCTTTAGTCATGCGTTTCATGAGAGGTTTGTTTTTGTCAAAGCCCTCTATCAAACCTCCTCCAGTGCCATGGGATCTCAATGTCGTTCTCACCCAGCTGATGACAACTCCTTTTGAGCCACTGGATTCCTGTCATCTGAAGTACTTGACCTTGAAGGTCATTTTCTTGGTGGCTGTTACTTCAGCTCGTAGGGTCAGTGAGCTTCAAGCCCTGGTAGTTCATGCACCATTCCTTGTCTTTCATCATGACAGAGTAGTCCTCCGCACGCACCCAAAGTTTCTACCGAAGGTGGTGTCGGAGTTCCATCTGAACCAGTCAATTGTCTTGCCAACATTTTTTCCCCCTCCTCACATGAGCCCGGGCGAAAGCAAGTTGCACACTTTGGACTGTAAAAGAGCACTGGCCTGTTACGTGGAGCGGACGCGCCCCTTCAGAAAGTCCGCCCATCTGTTTGTTTCTTTTAATCCCAACAAGAGGGGAGTTGCTGTCGGAAAACGCACCATCTCTAATTGGCTAGCAGATTGCATTTCCTTCTCTTACGCCCAAGCTGGGCTGACTTTGGACGGTCATGTCACGGCTCATAATGTTAGAGCCATGGCGGCGTCACTGGCTCATCTAAAGTCAGCCACCATAGAAGAGATTTGCAAAGCTGCGACGTGGGCTTCGATCCACACATTCACATCACATTACTGCCTTCAGCAGCATAGCCGACGCGACAGTCGGTTTGGGCAGTCGGTGCTGCAGAGTCTGTTTGGGGTTTAGAATCCAACTCCACCCCCCTAGGCCCATTTTATTCTGTTCCAGGCTGCACTCTCAGTTAGTTGAATTTGGTTTCAGGTCAATTTTGTTTTTGTCCTCGCCGTTGCGGGACCCAATTGACCATTCTTTGTTGTGTTGAGTGAGCCTGGGGGCTAGGGATACCCCATCAGTGAGAATATTGGCCTGCTTGTCTTTGGAGAAAGAGTAGTTACTCACCTGTAACAGGTGTTCTCCGAAGACAGCAGGCAATATATTCTCACAACCCTCCCACCTCCCCTTTGGAGTTGTATTCCTCTAATTCTTGTAATTAACTGAGGAATGTGCCCGCGCGGCGGGCGGGAAAGTGGACGCGCGCATGCGCACTGCATCCGCCCGCGCGACGGGGGACATTTTTAGTTTTGTCATGGACTTTGCTGGAAAGTCCTCCGGGCCGACATGACGTCACCCATCAGTGAGAATATATTGCTGCTGTCTTCGGAGAACACCTGTTACAGGTGAGTAACTACTCTTTTTGCACTGCTGGCCAGAATTCCGCTGGTCAGCAGTGGAAATTGGAATGTTGGTACTAGTCAGGGATTGGCTGGAAGGGTCTTGGAACGCAAGCCAAGGCTGCTTTGGAAGGCAAGCCAAGGCTGGTTACCAAGGCAACCGGGGAGTGGGCAGTTGGTCAGAGTGAGATTGATGGTCAGAGAGAGTGGAGGTGCTGAGGAGGTGCTGGTAGTGAGAGGAGGGTTTTAATGGTAAAAGTTAGGATTTTGGGAAAAGTTTCTGGTGATTGATGGTGAATGAAAGTAAGGTGTGTAAGGAAGGTGTGATTTATATTATAAGTTTTAAAATTTTGTTAGGTTTGTAAGAACTGGGGTATAAGGTAGGAGTTAAGTGGAATTGGTTAATAAAGGGTTATTGGGGTAATAGTAATAGTAGCTTAAGGTGTATTTGGGTAAGGGTTTAGGGATGAATTTAAGGAATAATTCAAGGAAAGTAGAGTCATAGTTTAAGGAAAATTGAAAAATGGGAGTTTGAATAAGAGTGATTAAGAAATGTGAAAGAGTAATTGTGTGAAAGGGACGGTCAATCTCTCTCCAAATAAGTTAAGGGAAGAAAAAAAACTAGAGTAGAGGCCTGGAAGATAGGGAACATTTGTTTAATTTTATTTTTGAAGAATAGTTGGCCACAGTTTTTCATATACCACTCCTTAGCTAAACTGGTTTCAGTTCAACCCAGGAAGAGAGGGTTTTGCTCCCATTTCGTTTTGTTAAGGAAAGGTTTAGAAGAAAGACTTCACAGAAACAAGGCATCTGTTGACAACGGGCCCCCACGCAAGAAAGACGGCGACAAGAACGGAGAGTGAACCAACGACAGCTAAGTGACATTCTGGGACACAAACAGTGAATAGAAGTAAAGAGAGAAAGACTAATAGGGAAGAAAAAAAAAACAATACTTACCTTATTTCCTTGGTGAGAAGGGTGGGCTGCTTACGGAGACCTGAAAAGAGAAAAGAAAACACCAAAGAATCAAATTCAGGGAAATACTCACAGAGAGAGAGAAAATACAGAGAAAATTTGGGTTTGCTAAGATTAATTTATACTTATCTGATTTTGGGGTGTGTTCTGACGAAAGTGAACCTAAAAGAGAAAAGAGGTACAAAAATAAGTAAGATATCACAACAAAAGAGTAAATCTGCACATTGTATTACAATTATTATTTACTTTAAATGTTATAAGATTGGTTATAGTGCTTTCTGAAATTAAAATCTGTCTTAATGTTTAAAACTTTAATAGTGTGGTGGTTTTAGTTAATTTGGTTAAGTATCCAATTTAGTTTATTTTTCCTCCCACATCTTTTTGAAAGGGTGGGACGAGGTTAGTATTCCTGCACCATCCCCTGAGCTCCGTGTGGTACACAACATTAGCCACGACTACTAACAACAGGTGTTGGGTAAACCTTCACAGATACAACAGAGCGCAGGAGGGTGGTGACAGGTAGCTGGTTGAGAAAGGAGGCAGGTGAAAGTGTAGCATCAGACCAGTAAAGATTCAAACTTATTTCTGGAACACCTCCTTGTGTATAGGCTTATGGGTAAAAAGAATAGGATATGGATAGACCCATATGGAGGCATATTTTCAAAGCACTTTGGGAGGCTAAGTTCCATAGGTTTCTATGGAACTTTGGGAGGCTAAGTGCTTTGAAAATGAGCCTCATATTCTGTCTAGTTTGTTTTCATGTTATAATGCCATATGTAGATGACTAGCTTTCACCTTTGCCTTTTTGCAATGCAGATTCTTATGTCATATCTCATGCTTTACTGAGTTCTCTTACAGTTTTTACATCTACCACCCATTCCGTGAAGAAATATTTTCTAATGTGACTCCTGAGTCTGCCCCCTTTTGAGCCTCGATTGTTGACCCCCTTGTCTAGAACTTCCATTCCACTGCAGAATGCTTGCTGCTTGTGCATTCTTTCTGCCTGTGAGGTCTTTAGATGGGCATCTCTAGCGTTTAGCGTGCGCTAAAACCACTACCGCACCTTTGTAAAAGACCCCCTCAGTAAATGGCGCTGAAAAGCAGGCGCCAGGAAAAATTCATGCTTGGCAGTATTCTGTCAAGATTGATCCAGTCTGAGCGTTCTTTATAGAACAGTGTTTAGTGCATATTCTGACACAACTTTGGGAACAAGGACTTACTCCAGCTGAAACCTGGTGTAAATTATGATGCGCAACTTGAGCACACAGCCCCCAAATTCTATAACTGTACATAATTCTTTGGAATGCCCCTTACCCACCCATGCATCTCCCATAACCATGCCCCCTTTTGGGTTGCATGCAAGAGGATTTGGACATGGGTCTTTATAGACTTGTGCGCAGCCAAATCTGTGCACAAATCCAAATTAGAGCCGGTAAACATTAATAATTGATTGTTAGCAACCAATTATTGATAGCTCATTAATTTATTTGCGCACAGATCTTAGATTCTCCTACAATTTGGGGCACCTTCTATAGCATCCACGGGAAAATATTTGTCATGTGAATGATTAGAACAAAAAACTGAAGTCTTTGTGATGGAATAGTTGAAAGCCTGGATGTGCCATAGAGGTGCTGGGCTGGGGCCTGGGAGGAGAGAAGATGGCTGACATGACCTTGGTGAGCACTGTTGGTCAAGGAGAAGTGATGATGCTCCCCAGAGCACCACCTGGTGCATACATTTAGGGAGAGGTGTTTGAAGATGAAGGGTAAAACAATTACAAAGCTATAACACCTTGTGTATATATCATCTGAACTTTTAGCAAATAAAAAATACCATTCCAGTCAGCATAATTTCTACCTTGCCTGTTAGTTTTATGAGCTGTGGATATCAATACATATTCTAAATTGAGTTGTCTGTTTTCTTAACAGAGCAGCAGAAACTCAGCAAATTCTCCTCATTTATTAGACGAATTTACTCATTTGCTGGCTGAGACAGAAAATACACTAGAGGTAAAGTTTGTAACATTTTGCTCTTACTATATGGGTCTGAATGCAAGTTTTTAATGAAATGTACTTTTTTAAACCTAGCTTGTCTTACATTCGCAGTATAGCTCAGTGTGAGGTACAGGTAGTGATGTCCAACCAGTCCTGATATGGGTGGAAGCATCATACTAAGGAGACATTGCATTGGCCAGAATGGGGCTTTTGAGAAGAGGCAGTGGCAGCGTGCAGTCGGGAAGGCTGGAGTGGAGCTGTTGGATGTATTGCTTTTATACCGCAGTATCCCCTAACAGGTTCACTGCGGGTTACACAAAGAATAAACAACATAATATGATCAATTAAATAAACCTGATTTAAAAAAAAATCAATTGTCAAACAAACAGGTTTTCAATTTCTTTCAAAATATCAAATAGATATTCTCCAGTCTAACAAACTGCAAACAGAAATCCAAGTATTAAGGATTCTCAAAAAGCGTTCCCATCTGTAACTAGGAAAAACAAACAGGAGCAATGCCTGTTATCGAGATGACTGGCTAATTAAAAAAATCATTCAGCAAGTTTCCCAACAATTCTGATGTAAGCCCATAAGTTACCTGAACCAGCACACAACCTGATTTAAATATCACCTGCTTACATATAGGAAACTAGTTCAAAGCTGTCAAACTTCTTGAACCTGTAAGTCAACCGAGCAGCAGTATTTTGAATGAGTTGAAGTTTAACAATTTAGATGATAAACTCAAATATAAGACGTTACAGTAATCTAAATGGGGGAGGATCAGAATCTTTACCAGTAAAGCAAAAGAAGTTTTACCAACCGTAACTGTCTGTCTTGTCTTGAAAATACTTTTCTGTTATAAATGATTTATTTGGAATTGAAAAGTTTAAAGAAGAATCAAAAATTATACCTAAGACCCTAGATTTGTCCTCAACAGAAAAATATTTACCCAAAGACAAAGTTATAATATTAGGAGCATGAGCATCAGGGTTTCTAAACCATAGGATTTTAGTTTGTTGGTATTCAGCTTAACAAGTTGCTCAAAGCCCATTGTTAAATTTGGTCTATACAGGAAGCTAATCTATTTTCGATATCTTCATGATCCCTATAAGCAGGCATGAACATAAAAATATCATACGCATAGAAAAGTAGAAGCTCATCCACACTCAACTTAATAGATCCAAATAATGACATAAGCAAATTGAAAAGCAGTGGGCTCAGTAGAGAACCCTGAGGGAACTCCACAATCTGGGAACCAAAATTGAGAAACCGCATTGTTTTTGCAAACACAATAACTTCAATTTAACAAAAATTCACAAAATCAGTTGAAAATTGAGCCTGTTAAACCAATCTCGCTTAACTTCTCTAATAACAAGTTATGATCTATGGCGTCAAAAGCTGCTGAGATATCAGACTGTAACAGGATGGACTGCTTACCTAGACTCGGCTATTTCTTAATATGAAAAGTTGGGACAAGTAATAATGTTTCAGTGCTTTGAGCCAACCTAAAGCCAAATTGAGAAAAATGCAGACATGAAAATGTATCTAAGTGTACAGCAAATTGCCTACTGATATGTTTCGATTAGTTATTAGAAAAAAAAGGTATACTGGTACTTTCGACTGCAAAAAGCTAGCCAGTAATAATAGACCTAGCCCTATGGCCTTAGGTAAAGGGGTCAAAACTATTTGACCGATATCAACAGGCAGTACACCCAATCTCAAAAGATCATTGACAACTGAAGTAACCCAGTTAATTAAAGACAAATGTATAGATGAAAACAATGTGAATGAGACAACTACTTTACCAGTGAAACCACTTCCTTTTTAGATAGAGGAGAAAAGGTATCCCAGAAGTGATCCACAGTAACAATATTTTTAGTAATATTCAGAGAACCACCATTGAGCAAAGAACTCCATTTTAAAATCTTTTGAATTTACCTTAGTGGAAAAAAATCAGCAAGTTGTTAGGCAGAAAGTAGAGAAGATTGGCTAGCAGTATCAGAAAGGGAAGGAGAGGTCAAACCTTTTATTAAACTAAAAATCTTCCTGGTATTTATTTGCTTACTACCTAACATTTTTGCATAATAGGGTTGTCTGATCTCAGTGGTTTTTACCTTGTAAAGTTTCAATTGCATCCTCCAAAGTAGATTATCAGCAATATCTCTACTTTCCCTCCAAATCCTTTCTAAATGATGACAACTAAGTAAACCAAGGAGCTCGTTTCCCTGCAGGAACTCGTTTAAACATCAGTGGAGCTAACCTGTCGAAAACAGATTTTGATAATGAATCCCAATAAGATTTAAGAATAGTAGGATCCTTCAAATCTGGTCCTATGGCCGAAGTCATTTAAGACGAAAAAGTAACATTATTGATCTTACCTCTGAATAAAATTGATCTAGACTGTTTAAAAGAAGACTTGGACACACAAACATGTAATATAGCATCCAACTGAAAATGGTCAGACCAATGAACAGGCGTCTGTCCAGCTCATGTTGTCAGCTAAGCACGATGGATATGACTCTTTTCATGAGTAGAGCCCTTTATCTGATAACCCAAATTCCAAGAATTTAAAAAGGATTTAAAATTTCTAACATTAGTCTAAATTGTCCAATAAAATTAGGCACAGGAACCTACTCAAAAACTGGGAGATCACATCCAGCAATAGGGGCTCAACTTTTGACTATAGACCTGGGGGACGATAAATAAGTAATAGTCCCAAAGAATTGGAAGGGGGTACTGATTCATCTTGGAATTTACACACCATGAATTCTAACTCAGAAAATACACGTGAAAATATATAGGAGTGAGATTTTTAAAAACTCTTGTAAACAGACGTCACGGTGCTGAATGGCTGCCTGGGTTGCTAGCTTCCACATTTTCTTACCTTCAGGGGCTTAATCCGCCTTCATCCAGCACTCTTTCAGCCTCCTCCATGGTCCGCTCTGCTCATTAGCGGTCCCTTTTCTCAAAATGAGCAAGACTCCTGTGCTGAGCTGCAAGGATGGAGAGCGCCATTCTTCTCAAGAACCTGGTAAGGGCCTGCGGCACCATGTGTCTCTGCTTCTCTCTCCCACTCAGACTCGGACTTCTATGAAGGATTTTTGTGAAGACTCAAAGGGGACGAGGGGTCTCATTTCTTGCCTGTATAAATATCAACATAAGCAAACACACCCCCACATTTAGCATCAATTGTGCTGGCATCAAGAATTAGGGATGACACTGGGTGATGAGGATTGGACTCTCTTAGAAAATGTTTCACAGAAGATTTACATCTCTGTTCCCTTTAAAGAGAATGCCATAAAGGTTCTTATAGATGGTGCCTTACACCTGTGCGTCTTCACCACATGTTTCCTGCTATCTCTTTGTGTTGGCGGGAGTGTGGACAGAGAGGCACCATGGGTCACCTTTGGTGGTCCTGTGTAAAGGTTCGGGCCTATTGGAAGGCTATTCAGTATAGACTTCAGCGTTGGCTGGCTAAACCCATCAAGTGGTCTCCCGAATATTTTCTTTTTCCTAAGAAACCTCCAGGCCTCACTAAATCTCAGGCCTTGTTGGTTCGACACACTATGTCTGCTGCCAGAGTCATTTTGGTTGCTCAGTGGAAATTTCCTACTGTTTCCTCTTTGCTTAAATGGCTAAACAAACTCTGGTACATCTGTGAAATGGAAAGACTCTGGGCCATATGTTCTCATGCCTTGTCTAAATGGGAAGTTATTTGGGACCCTTTTCTGAGAGACTTCTTCTGCTGAGGGGTTTGGTTGGTTGGGGAGGAGAGGGTCTTTCTTTTTTTTTTTTTTGAACTGCCAGGCGTTGTTGTATTCTTAGCTGGTAGATTTGTGGTTGGGGTTTTGGGGGGGAGGGTCTCTGGTGGGTAGGAATTCTTTTTTGAAAAACTGTTATAAACGTTGGATGTGTGTGTTTGCTTCTGGGCTTCATTAATTGGGAACATACAAAAAATATATAAATATGATGGTAGATGTGGCTTTCATGGCTACTGCTGGAGTGAAATGTGAGAAGCAGGACCCACTGACTCCTATCAAAATGGCGCCTGCTAAGTTGCTGCAGGATCTTAGGCAAGATTTGCCAGCATCAGCATGCTTTAAGGAGCTGATTGTAGAAGGAAATGAGAAACATGGAGGTTTAATGGCAGGCATGTTTAAAATGTTTGGAGGGGTTAGGGATGGTATTGACCTAGCAGTTCCTTATGCACCTCACTCAGAACAAGGGCTGGGATCCTAGTGCCATCAAGTTTCATATGCAATTACCTGGGAATTGTTTCCCTGTTTTAAGATTGATTTTTAACCCCCCCCCCCCCCCCCCCCCCAATCTCAACATATCTACTGTTGTCCTTGTAGTGACGGTTCATGGCCAAAACCATATACCTGATCTCCATCTAGAACAGTGGTTCTCAACCCCTTTTTATGCTTAAATCTTTTTATTCAAAGTTTACAGAGCTCTAAGAGAGATGCAGTAACAATTCCTTGAATTGACAGCCCTCTGCCCATGTACCAACAGGTCATCATCATCATCATATCTCCAACAATTCCATCCCTCCCCTCCCCATTTCAAGAGACAATTACAACAGTACTAATTGAAAAATAATATGTTGCTCTCGTAACGCTCCTAATATTAAAATAAAATTACAAGCAAAGCTCAGAGTTTGTCTCTCTCTCTAACATCATAAAGATGTGTCCCACCCATGCTGAAACTGTATGAGCTATATAATCAGTAAAATAAGGAGACTAAACTTCTCGAAGTATTGATGTATTTACAATTGACAAAGACTTACAACACCTAGCAAGATATCAAGACAATAATGATAATTTATGTCATGAGAAAAGAAAAAACCACAGGGAGATACTAGTTTACTGTTCTCCCCATGGAACAGTGAACTAGTATCAGCTAGATATTGGTTCTCAATTATTTTTTAAACATAATTAAAAATAAAATCTGTCCGAGACCATTAAAGAGATTTGAGTACCAAACCTTGTGCTGTAGGTGATAGAGGTTGTATATAAACCTCCCATATTAACAAAGAATTTTTGCATTTGTAAGAGGATCTAGCCCTATGTCATTCCATCAGCATTATTACACCAACTCCAGAATGAAGGTGAATCTGCTGTTATCCATATGCTTAAGATAGCTTTTTTTTTTTTTTTTTAACCAATTAGTCTAGCTTTTCTGGTAAGTTGACGACCTTCCCTTCTCTGCAATACAAAGACTTCAAAACGATCCAACAGAAATCCTAATGGAGAAGAGGTTACTGAAGAACCCAGGAAATGTTCCAAGGAGTGAACTACAGAACTCCAAAAATACTTAGCTCATAAACATTCCCAAAATGCATGAAAAAAGGAATTTGTGTCTCATTTACATTTCTGACAGTGGTGAGTCTATCTTCACAATTTTAAAAACTTGCGCCTGAGTGAGAGAGGTTCAGTGTAAAACTCGGAACTGACATTCACACAATTCTGCACGTACTGCCAGCTCCGGGATTCTCGAGATTAATTTCAGTATATCAATAGATGCAATCGGTCTGTTCAGATCTAAGCACCATCGAGCCTCTAATACTTCAAAAGATATGGAAGGTGTTATTGCTAATAAAATTCTGTGAATCTCAGATACCAATAAACATTCCCCTCATACTCCTGTCTTAATCCGTTTTTTTTTAGTCAGGACACCCCCGATAAACAATTCTCGCATATATGTGATACACTGCATACATGACCCTCATGGACCTTTGATATGACCCGGTATAGCAGTTCTTATGAGTTAAATGTAAACATGCTTTATATTAGTGGTTTCCAAACCTGGTCCTGGAGGCGCCCCAGCCAGTCAAGAATTCAGGATATCCACCCACAATGAATATACATGAGAGAGATTTGTATGCATTAGAGTCAGTGCATGCAAATTTCTATCATGAATATTCATTGTGGATATCCTAAAACCTGACTGGCTGGGGTGCTTCCAGGACCTGGTTTGGGAACCACTGCTTTATATCCATAAAAGCTCTTTCTCTCTCCAACAACAGATACAGATCAGAACTAGTACATTCACCATGGAAGTTACCATACAAAAAATATATAAATATGATGGTAGATGTGGCTTTCATGGCTACTGCTGGAGTGAAATGTGAGAAGCAGGACCCACTGACTCCTATCAAAATGGCGCCTGCTAAGTTGCTGCAAGATCTTAGGCAAGATTTGCCAGCATCTGCATTCTTTAAGGAGCTAATTCAGTTCAATAAGCTATGTAGAATGAATGAATAAAACTCACTAATAAGTGTTGGTTTTGTCTCTGTGGGATTGGCACCCTGGATCATTTCACTGTTTTTACTGTGCCATTTTCCAGTCATTCTGAACTGAGGCTTGGTACATTATTCAAAGGACTTCTTGATTTTTCAGTTCTACAAGTATCCCTTGATTATTTTACATCCCCTCAGAATTAATATTACTTTGGTTAAGAAAAATGAGAAACTATTTGATCTTTTTGATCTCCACTTTTATTCAAAATGTGTTTTGTTTTCTGATCTTGCAATGCATATCCAAGCACTGTTTAAATATTTACAAGCCCTACATTACATAGAGGATTTACAGACACAAGAAGGACAGATACTGGGTGCGATCTCTTGATCTGTTTATGGGCAGCCAGTGGGGAGCAGCATATGCGGTTCTATAAAGAAATTATGGCCAAATGTAGATTCCTCATTTTGGGCAACAGTTGCTAAGTGGGCCCGGGTTCTGGGGAAGGAATATTCTGAAGACTATTTCTTTTGTGGATTCAACCAAAATTCCACCTAACTGCAAGGGAAGCATTTCAAAATAATGCACACATTATATATGGTTCCGACTTGGGTAGCCAAGATGTTGAAAGGAAGTTGGGCAGCCTGTGCAAAAAGTGATAATGTACGTATTTATAACTTCTGTTTTTGGACGTGCCCAAAAATACAAAAGGTTTTGACAGGCATTTAAGTCACATTTGGATCGTATTCTTGGAGAGTCTTACCTAGTCTTGTTGAGGTATGTCTAATGGATTTTTACTGATGATTTTGTCTTGCAGTCTGTTGATCATGAGATATTTGTTTGAAAAGCCTGTCTTAGAGCCAGGAAATGTATTCTGATTGTGGTAATCACTGGTGGTCCTGTATGTACCTATGTGGGGAAATCAAATGCAAATGGAATGTATGACTGCGAGTCGGGCTGGGAAGAAGTTCATTAATAAGTTTGTAAACATTTTGAACCCCTTTTTAGGCTCCCTTACTATGCGACTATGGAGAATACTTCTGAACTCCCTTCTGACTGGATAGATTTTGTTTTTTTGTGATACGGGGGGGAGGAATGATGCAGAGGATTGGGGGGAATAGGCTCATTGGAAATGTGGGTTCAAAATGTTGATTTGTTTACGTTCTTATGGGCGTCTGTTTTTTTTTTTCTTTGGAGAATTGCTGCGATAACATGGATGGCCACATTATTTACTAAAGATGATTATTCATAAAAAGTAACTAAACCAAGCCAACATCCAAAGGAAGACTCTCTTTCTTTATTTTCAACTGTGTATTGCAAATAAGTACAACATAGCTTATTTCATGCAGGTAGTTGAAAACCAAGAGTTCTGCACAGGCAGGATGAGTGCTTGAAGCTGGATGCTGATTGAATGGATGACAGACAACCAGACTGAAGAAGTGGACGTTGAGCGATTGGAGAGATGGATTCTGAATTATTGCAGAGGTGGAAGTTAAACTTTAGTTTAAAAAAAAAGGAGTTCTTTCAATTGACTGGACAGATGCAGGGTTTAATGCAGGAAGGATATTGGCCTCTTTGGTGAAAAAGAGGATGCTTTGTCGGAGAAGAGAGACAGAGGGTAGCTTGCTCTTGAGCCCAAGATGGAGAACTCAGAGGGGTGCAGAGAATGACCACAAGACTAGGCTTGAAGCTGCTGCAAACAGTCCTCTACTTTTAGTACAGTTAGTTGCCTGTTCAAAAACAGATTCTTGAGGGTCTGTCTGTGTTTTGCACGTGTGAGCAAGGTCTAGTATTTTGCTAGTACGTAGTTTGTGTAGAGATGTTTAGCAGTCCCGTTTTGTTCTGTTTTACAGTACTGTCTTTTCATGGATAAGGTGGTGGCTTTTTTAGTTCTGGGAGATAGTGATGTTGGGCTGTGGTAAGTTCCGACACTGTTTTTGAATGCATTTGTGCTTTGTGGGGTTTTTTTGCAGTGGGGGGATTGCATGTTGGCCTTACTTGAGGTGACTTCAAAATTTAGTTTTGTCATAACATCAGACAAGGTTTTTAAAATAATCATAGAACGTATATTTCTTCTGAGATGGCAAGCCTAGTGTGGACATTTGGTTGTAGAGGGGCAGGGTGAGGGAAAGGTGCAGCAGGAGGTGTGGCAAGGGACTTGGGGCAGGGCTTGGAGGCAGCACACGTGGGTTGGGGGCATTGATCAGGGCAGATGTCTGGCTTTTCTCTGTCAAAACGTTGGCAACCTTACCCACCCTAGGTCTCCAGTGGGCACTGAATAGAAGTAGAAGGAAAGCGGAGCAGCTGTGTATCAGGCCACAACCACCTCATCTGTCACTTGGTATGGAATGTAAAATTTGAACTATGTACAAATTTTGCATTTAGTTCCAAAGAGGCAAAGATGGAGGATATGGCCTGATGCACAGCTACTCTTCTTTCCTTTTCATTTATTTTTATAAAATTTGTTAACCATCTTACTATCATATAGTGAATGGCGGGATATCAATCATAGAACATAAAGATAAATTAAAGTAGAGGGAAAGGAGGTCACGTGATGCATTGAGAGGAACAGACGTGTGTTGGTTCCTCTCCGAGGCAACCCCGAACCTAAGCGCCCGAAATCACCTTGAAATAAACAACGGAGCGCCCAGACCGAGAAGGAACAGCGAGTCTAGTGTATGGACCCCTTCGTTATCAGGGGAAACGCCGAGATGCCTGGAAAAGCGGGGAAAAAAGAAAATGACAAACCGCATGCAGCAGGCGAATCCAAGATGGCGCGTAGCCCAGGACCGGGACAATCATCGCAACCGCCATTCACCGCCTTGCAGCTTCAGCAAATCACGGAGGCGGTAAAAGGGGCTATGGAACCCCAATTAAAACGATTATCAGACCAAATTGCGGGGCTTGAGGAGCGATTGACAGACACAGTTCGTCGCACCGGCGA
This sequence comes from Microcaecilia unicolor, assembly GCF_901765095.1. NCBI lineage: Eukaryota > Metazoa > Chordata > Amphibia > Gymnophiona > Siphonopidae > Microcaecilia > Microcaecilia unicolor. The sequence goes on from NC_044031.1 coordinate 166,914,134, forward strand.
ATTGGAGAAACGGATGTCCGATAGCGAGGATAGAGCGGCGGAGAGACAGATGACAATGGAGGCGCTGCAAAAACAAGTTCGCCTGCAGGACTACAAAATCGATGACCTGGAAAACAGGTCACGGAGATTGAACATCCGCATCGTTGGGATCCCAGAAACAATCACCGACTCGGTGCTGCCTACCATCCTGGAACGATGGCTGAAAACGGAGTTCACCCTCTCAGACAGCGTGGGCCCACTGTGTTTGGAGAGGGCCCACAGGATGGGCCGTAAACAAGAAGGAATGTTGCGGCCACGAGTGGTCATAGCGAAAATTCATAATTTTATTTATAAAGTGGAGATCATGAGAGGAGCCAGGCAGAAATGAGAAACGTTGCAGTATGAGGGATCCCCGGTAAAGGTCTTTCAGGACTACTCCCCTGCACTCCAGGAAAAGAGGAAGCAGTTTACTCCTTTATGTAAAGAGCTCTTTGAGACTAATAATAGATTTATGCTTATTTATCCTGCACTACTAAAAATACAGCACAAAGGAGCCTGGAAAACATTTGATACGCCTGAAGCAGCAAAGAAGTTCATGGCAACTATGGAGAGGAGCACGAAAGAGCAAACCTGAAAACCAAGATGGTTGCAGAGCAGTGAGAGGTACAAGCTTTCAATGGCACGGTGAGACAGTGCTATGTCAGGGCTGAGACTGCAACTTAGAAAGGACTTTAAACTCTTAGTTATATTGACGTTATGAAAGAATGTTTAAAATATTTAAGAGATGTTAAAACTGTTCTCAATAGGGCAAGAACTGAATGGCTTAACAGAGGAATGGTAGAAGGGAAAGGAGATATTAAATAATGTAAACTCGGTTGGAACGAAGGGAACATAAGGGTCAGGTCATAAAATTATACATGGAAAGGTCGGGCCGGGGGGAGGGGTTGCCATCATCACACAAGACTTCTTCTTTTCAAATAGGGAAGAGATGGGGATATATGGGGAGTTACAAGGGGAAGCAGAAGAAAGGAGGGAGGAAGTGGGTGGGAGGGGGGACACACAGAGGGTAGGGGAGAGGGGTTTAGATGGCATAAAGTATGGTACAAGGTTGATGAAGTTGAATAAAATATTTGACAATAGTAAGATCAATTACAGGAAAAGGTGGCCACCGCTAAAGGGGCAGGAGGAAAATAGAGAGACTATCGGGCGGGGCTGGGCGCCTGATGGTCTGGAATACAAAATTACACAGGATAGGAATAGGCCCATAGGGGATCATGGGTAAGGGAACCCGGATTATCACCTGGAATGTGGGAGGAATTACATCGCCAATAAAAAGGGCAAAAATACTAGCATCATTAAAACAGCACAAAGCTGATATCACGTGCTTCCAGGAAACACGGTTAACCACAGAAGAGCATAAGAAACTACAAAGGAGTTGGGTGGGGGAAGTACACGCAGCAACACAGGAAGGCAGAAAAGGAGGAGTGGCAATCTTGCTTAGAAAAGGGTTACAGGCAAAGTCCGAGCTGATCAGTGCAGACCCCCAGGGTCGGTATGTGCTCATACATTTGTGGTTACAAAATAGGGAAATCTTGTTATTAGCGCTATATGCACCGAATACTTATGATAAAGACTTTTTCAAACAAATAATTCAAAAATGTATGCCGCACCAAACCTTAAAATTACTAATAATGGGAGGTTTTAATCTGGTAGGAGATCCACAGATGGACTGCTCATCTCCAAGAGGGGCACACCTTGGGGGTCCCAGATCCAGAGCCCTTTCGGATTTTAAACACCAATTAAATCTCGTGGATGCCTGGAGGGCTCTGCATCCGGGGGAGCGTGACTACACGCATCTCTCAAGGGCACACGGCACATACTCAAGAATAGATTACATACTAGTAGATCAGGGATTATTTACGTGGGTGCTGGAAGCTAGTATAGGCCCGGAAGAAATTTCCGACCATGCGATGGTTTGGATAGATCTGGAAGCACCACCGTATTACCAAGGGGCGAGGAGATGGAGATTTCCGACGTACTTGTATAAGCAGAAGGAGTTCGTTAAATATCTTCATCAGAAATGGAAGGAATTTGAAACCTTTAATCAGCAACATTCCAAAAACCCAATATTATATTGGTCCACAGCAAAAGTAGTGCTTCGGGGAGAGGTTATTGCTTATGTGAGCGCCCGAAATAAGAAAATTGCTAGAGCCATAGTACAGCTAGAGAAGGAGTTAAGCATAGCCAAAAAGCGCTTGGTCAGGGCCCCTACTAGAAGTAATAAGGAGACACATCATGCAGCACAGGTAGCCCTCAACACACTGTTGCATGAGAGGGCTACAAGAACCTTACACTATCAAAAATACAAATTTCAAAAATATGGAGACAGGGTAGGTCCACTGCTGGCTCGTATAACTAAAACATGGGGACCCTCTCGAGTTATCACTACCATAAGGGATCAACAAGGAAAAGCTCAGAATAACTCAGAACAAATAGCAGAGATATTGAAAACGCATTTTTCTAAGTTATACATGTCCCCAGGCCAGACAGACCAACAACAACTAGAAGAACATTTGACAGCGTTGGGACTACCACAAGTGGGGCAACAGGGGATAACCCAATTGAATGAACCTATATCCGGGAAGGAACTACAAAAGGTTTTAAAAACGTTAAAACACTTTAAAGCACCTGGGCCTGATGGACTCACTGGGGAGTTTTATAAACTATTACAGATGCAGTTCATAGGGCCCTTAACAGCTTACTATGACCAAGTGGTGGCTCAAGGTGCATTCCCAGATTACGCCAATGAGGCACAAATAATCTTGTTGTTGAAACCCGGGAAATCAGCAGATAAGGCAGATTCATACAGGCCAATCTCCCTGCTGAATGTTGAAGTAAAGATATTGGCAAGAATACTGGCAGACAGACTTGCCCGTATTTTACCTGAGTTGATCGGCCAGGAACAGGTGGGATTTGTTCAAAACAGACAAATAGTTAAAAACATGCAAAAATTGTTACTAGCCATGGCACACTGCCAACAGTGGGAAACACCAGCTTTGGCGGTTAGCCTCGACGCCGAAAAGGCTTTTGATAAAGTAAACTGGCAATATATGTTCGGGGTGTTGGGTCACATGGGATTTCGAGGCTAGTTCCTGCAGGCGATTCAGACACTATATGCAGATCCCAAAGCATTAATAAGTATCAATGGAGTGAAAACAGAAGTGTTCCCAGTGAGCAGAGGTACCAGACAGGGGTGCCCCCTCTCTCCATTACTATTTATACTAACAATAGAGCCTATTATCCAGACTATCCAGAGGGGAAGCGAGGTGGAGGGGATAGAAGTGGGTGGAAAGCTGGTAAAAGTGTTGGCGTTTGCGGACGACCTTCTGGTGGTAATGCAAAATCCTTGAGACTCCCTACCGAATCTGCTTTCCATCATAGAGGGTTTTGGGGTACTATCGGGTTTCACCCTTAATGTTCAGAAAACACAGGTACTCAACATAACAGGGGAAGACAATGCATCTTGGGTGGGGGACTCTTTTAGGTATTTAGGAGTCCGGATCCCAAAAGATCTTTCCAGGCTGTATGAAGTCAATGTTACAAAATTAATGACTGACACAAGCGCAGCATTACGTACCTGGTCCACATACCTATTATCACTACTAGGCCGGATAGCGCTATTTAATATGATCATTATCCCCAGATGGTTATATATTTTCCAGGTCTTACCATTATACTTAAAAAGTAAAGATGAAAAACAGTTGAATCGAGTCACGCAAACATTTTTGTGGAAGGGCAAGAAACCAAGAGCTCCTTTAACAATATTGCAGATCCCGGCAGAATATGGGGGTCTGGGCTTGATCAGTTTGAGGCACATTACGGTAGCAGGAGGGATGAGGCATATAACAGATTGGTATAAAGATACACAACACTACACAGCAAGAACCATGGAGTTACAATTGACTGGGGAGACTCATTTTAGCCATATGTTGCATTCAGGAACCAGTGTTATCCCAGAGGTTCTTGAATTGACAGGGATTATACCCACCGCGCGAGTGGTGTGGCGCTGGGTGTGCAGGTTGCATCAGTTCAAACACACAGTCACACCATTTCTGGCGCTCTGTGGGAACCCCTCCTTCCCGCTGGGAAACCTGTACCCTAGATTTGTAGTGTGGAAGACTAAAGGGATCACTTACCTGTATCATGTACTGACTGTAGAAGGGAAGCTTAAAACATTCCCCGCTTTGCAGAAGGAATTCTCCCTGCTGGATACTGATATATTTTATTATTATCAACTGCGGCACTATGTGAACAGTTTGGAATGGGAAGATATAACAGAGGATGTCCAAGAAGAATTAGCAGATGCCTTTTCACTCCCTGCACAACAGAAGGTGCCGCTATCCTTCCACCACAGGCACATCAGAGATACAGCAGCAGAATTACAATATAATGCTATAGCTCAAGCATGGAATATGGACTTGGGACTATCTCTACCTGAAGAATTATACAGAACGCACATTTTGTCAATAAGAAGGACAATGTGGGCACAGTCACACTGGGAGTTACAATATAAATTTGCTCTACGCTGTTATATCCCGCCCAGAAGAGCTTTTCACATGGGAATATCAGCAGATGGCGCCTGCCCTAAGTGCGAGGGGGGGGGGGGGGGGGAGGTGCAACTTTAGGGCACATGTTTTGGAACTGCCCACATATTAAACATTTTTGGACACAAGTTACACAGCAAGTGAGCAGATAGTGGACGGCAAATTGGCAATTGGACGCCAAACTGTTGTTCGGCCAACCGGCTTTGGGAAAACCAACACCAAAAGGTCTGTGAGACTTTGCAGTGCGGACCACTGTCATGGCAAAAAAGGTTATCCTTATAAATTGGTTGTCTGCAACAGAACCAAGTGTCCAGCAATGGCGCACACAAATGATAACATTGTTGCGCCTGGAGAGAGTTGGAGTGGGAGACATTTCATCACCAGCAGGAAAGAGATTTAAAACACGATGGGCTCCGTTTTGGATGACCTTGCCCCCGACAGCAAGAGGCCGCCTGTTGAACATTTGAACTTTTTATTGATTTCTACATTGATATTCAAGTCTGTAGCAACCTTGAACTGTAAAACAATAGGGGAAGGGGGGAGGGGAGATAAAGGGGAGTGTAGGGTTGAAACACCAACAGGATTACAGGGGATGGGAGAGCAGGGGAGGGCAGAAAAAGGGGGAAAATTTTATGATGTTCTAGTTGAGTGAGTTCTGTTTATGTATACTTAAGTGATACCAAAATTGTGGATAAAACAGAAATGTTATGATTGTTTGGACAGTTGAACATTAATAAAAATGATTGAACCATACTTATGGGGACATAATAGCACATACAAAAAAAAAAAAGTAGAGGGAAAAGAAAGGAGAAGAAAGAACACAAGTATTGCCATACTATGACAGACCAAAGGTCCATCAAGCCCAGCATCCTGTTTCCAACAGTGGCCAATCCAGGTCACAAATACCTGGCAAGATCCCCAAAAAGTACAAAACATTTTATGCTTCTTATCCCAGAAATAGTGGATTTTCCCCAGTCCAATTTATTAAGAAAGCACCGTAGAGACTGTTTGTTTAAAAAGCCAAGTTTTAAGGAGGTTTTTGAAGGTCAAGAAGGAGGATACTGATCATAATGCTAAGGGAGCACTTTCCACAGTTTTGGTGCGGCATATGAAAATGATGTTTCTCTAGTGACATCCAGATGAATAACGGAAGGAGGGAGAAGGTGCAGCAAGACATACTTAGAGGAATGAAGGCAAGATGGATGGTACACCTGTAGCAAATGTAGTTGGGAGAATGGGGTTGCAAACCTTTGTATACCAATGCTATGAGTTTGTAATGGATGCTTGCAGATACTAGTAACCTGTGTTCGGACATCAAAAGAGGTGTCACTTGAGAGAGGTTAGTGAAAGTCCTGAAAACAAAGAATTACAAAAATCTAAGTGAGTAATTACCAGTGACAGAAAGAGAGAATGAACACAAGATCTGGGGAAGTACGATTTACATTATCTAATAGGTTGAAGGGCAAAGAATGATGCTTGAAGAACTTTGTGTGCTACTTGAATGTTAACTTTTAATCAAAAATTACTCCTAGTATTCTAACTTGTTCTTGAAATGCAAAAGAACAATCAAGTAAAACAAGAGGTGGTGGTAAATTGCAGTAGGGATTAGGAAAAATAATGGATTCAGATTTGGAGATGTTCAGAGATAATTTGAATTTTTAGCTGTAATTGAGTGGAGTTAGAGGATGGTGCAAATAGTATTTGGATGTCATTGAAATAACAGTAAGGACTACAGCCACAGGACTGAATTACAGTAATAAGAGGAGAGAGAAAAGGTGCCAGAATGGAGCCCAGAGAAACCCAAGGAAGAGTAGAGGTATTTCTTGGGGAAGCAAGATGCAGAGAAAATTTGATATGTGCGGTGAGAAAGATAGGAAGAGAACCACACAAGGACTAAACCCTGATTTGAAGAGGTTTGTTTTGTTTATTGCAGGACAAAGCCATGATTTCATAGCCCCAGTCAGCAGGAAAGTCCTTGGATTAAACAAATCACTGTTCTAAATTGTAGTGGTTTGGCCTGTATGTGGTCAAAATTTAGCAGACTGATCAATTTATGAGCAGACATGAGACTCTAGTGGCTGGCATTATGTTCCTTCTTTTTTCATTGCAGCTGTGGGATGGATATAGAGTTGGATACCTCATTAAAAGGGTTGAATGCATATATTTGTGTTGCTGAACTGCCTTACTTAATGTTCTTACCCAGTGACTTTAAGCTCTTTGGAAACCAGTTTCAGGTGATTTGGGGCAGCATTGATTTGAGTACGGATGAGTGTTTTATGGAGTATATAGGCATCTGTGGCTCATTGAATCACCATCTCCTGTATATACTGAACCTGCTATCGAGCGGGAAAGAGCGGGGTATAAATGCTATAAATAAATAAATATGAGCTCACTGGGAGGTGGCAGCAGTTGTTCCTGGAACAATTAATTTTAAGTGCTGATGAGCTCCTTTTTACTTAAAATCGACTATCTGCTGTGAACCCTATTTGTCTGTGGTGGAGGTTTGCAGGGAAGTTGTTTGCAACCCTCATTCACTGGACCCAGACCCTGCTATGTTAAAACTTTGAGCCTGATTCTACATGATTCAAGTAAACACTTTAGATATTTCAAGAATACATTAGAAGCTTAGCCGAGATTGGGTGGCGGAGCCGGTGGTGGGAGGCAGGGCTGGTGGTTGAGAGACAGGGCTAGTGCTGGGCAGACTTCTACGGTCTGTGCCCTGAAAATGGCAGATACAAATCAAGGTCAGGTATACACATAAAGAAGCACATATGAGTTTATCTTGTTGGGCAGACTGCATGGAGTGTGCAGGTCGTTTTCTGCCGTCATCTACTATGTTACTATGATAATACCAATAGAGTAAATTGATCAAGTAATAGATCATGGCCGACCATGTAAAAACTGAAGTAAGGTCTAGTGAGATGACAGTTACTGAATATTTTGGTCAAGTGAAATATATACCTCCTGATTCTTACCTTGCTGGAGCTAGGAGGGTGGTGTCTGGTTTGGGGTCTCAGATACTGAAGCTGAGCCACCCAGATACCCAGTTGCTGATTAGGGAATGGGATCATTATTTGTGAGAAAACAGATATTGTATAGGGAGAGAAGAGAGACCCATTCAGGCCAGCCTAAACAGCTGTTTACCTTGATCATGTGTGACTGACAAGAGGAATGACTCTGTGGATGCAAACACAACAAAAATAAATAAAAATACAGTTGTGCATGTGGAGAAGATAAAATGCTGGAGAACAGTATTAAGAATTCAATTTTGAAGGGGGATCCTCATTGGACAACAGCTACTGGGGTGGGGAGTGTATGCTACAGAAGGGTATAATGGAGTGTATGTTGGAGGAGGTAGAGAGAAAGAGCTTTGGGTGTGTGTGTGTGCGTGTATTGGGGGGGAGAGAGAGAGAGAGCTGTTGGGGGGGGGGGATGGGCAGAGAGAGAGCCGTGAGTGTGTATTCGTAGATGCCAGCTCTGTGGATGCTTGTGCAACCCCACTATTGAGCAAATGTGTTCTTTTGGACCAAGAAGGGATAATTTGTAGATGGGCTTCACACCCCCAATCATTCTGGAAAATTGTCTTCTAGGTGTGTGTGTATGATGGTGGAAGGCAGAGAGAGAGAGCTATGGGTGTATGAGTGTGCACACTGGGGGAGGGGGGTGGAAACAGAGAAATCCTGGAGAGGCAGCCCACATGGAGCCATCTTGGTCAGGAGGATACTTAGAGTGCTAGCAACCGCAGAAGCAGCCTTCAAGGTGCATTGAGGCTCAGGTGGTGATTCTGGGTGGGGGGGGGGGGGGGGGGGGGGGTGAGGGGAATGATGATTGAGTGAAGCTATTTTTTTGGAGGGGTAGAGGGTGGTTCTAGGTTAGTTTCCACCTGGACAGTTCCTGGACAATTACCACTGAACCAATTCCCACCACACCAAGGAGGACAATTCCAGTCTCCCTCCCTTTTCCAGATCAATAGAAGGGTCAGTACCCCCTCACCCCCCCCCCCCCATAGCCTTCCAGACATGCAGTTTTGTGGGGGGAAATGCCCCCCCCCCCCACCACCACACACACACACCCAAACTAGCTTTCAACCTAATTCATGTTTAATCCAGGATTTAAATGTCATAAATAAGTAAATAAATACAAACTGCAGTTCATGGGGGGGGGGGGGGGGGGAGGGGCAATGCCCCCCACACCCCCAAAACTAGGTTTCAACCTAGTTCAGCCCCTCAAAATGACACTGATTACGATTTATAACAAATTACAGCTCTACCTATGAAAAGTTATTCCATTATTATACGTGTTCTGTGTACATCTGTATACTGCTCTAACCTCCTAGTTCCAGATGCCACAAAAAAAAAAAAGCACTGCCAGGACTTATGGGACCCGATACAAGAAAGAAGCTATGGTCGGTAAAATTAAAAATCGCTAGGGAGGGTGGGAATTTTTTTTTTTGAGGTGGGGGAATTCCTTGGTGGGAAGTGTCCTAGGTGAGAATTATCTTGGGGGGGAATTGGTGGGTGGGAACTCACCTGATACTTAGAGGGTAGAGCTTGTCCAGTCCACTGCAGTTCGTCTCCTTTATCGTTCTAAACCTTCTAATCGCATTTCACCCCTGCTTCAGGCAGAACTTTGATTGCCGCTTTCCGCACGGATTCTTGTTTTCAAATCTTGTTTTGCGTCTTCTCTGAATTACCTTTCATGCCTGTTCATACCCAGTTCACCCACACGGTTTCTTCGATCTGCTACTGTTAATACACTTTGCCTCCCGCCACCTTCTGTTATTCACCTTGATGTTACGCTCTCCACCACTATCTGTTATGTTGGTCCATGGCTTTGGAACTCACTTCCTGCTCACTTGCGCTCAGAATCCTCATACATGAAGTTTAAGGCAGCTTTAAAAGCACACCTATTCAAGATTACATATCCTACTTCCCATTAAGACTGTGTGTTTTTTTTCTTCCTTCTTTCTCTATTTTCTTTATGCAGCTATTGTTTTATTGTAAACTGCATAGAAGCCATTTTGTTTGGCCCATCACGGTATATCAAGTTTTCATAAATAAATACATTTCAGAGGCTACTGCTGTGGACAGGGATGTGAGTCATGGCTTCTCCTGGGGTGGCTGGGTAGGCGATGAAGAGTGGTTGTGTTTGCTTGTAGTGGATTGGACTAGCAGTGGGGAGGGGGTAAAACTACAGCTGCTTCGGGCAGGTGGTCAATGGAGAGATGCTAAGACTGCAGCTTTTGGGGGTAGGTGAGTGGGTGCTCTGTCGCCACTCACCCGTAGTAGCTGCAGCTTTAGCTTCTCTCTCTCATTGCCCCACCAAATACAGCCTAAAGCCTCTCTCAATTGCCAGATAGGTGGTTGGGCAAAGGGGAGAGCAACTATGTTAAATAACTTGCTGTGCCTCAGCGCACTATAAATGTGCATAAAATGAATAAAAATACCAGTTGTTCTGAGTCTGACGCTTAGATTTTTGGGCTGGCTCCTATATCCTAAGAAACTGTCGAGCCCTGCATTATTAATTTGGATTTTCAGTGGTAGCTCAAGGTGAGTTGCATTCAGGTATACTGGGTCTTTCCCTGTCCCTGGAGGGCTCACAATCTAATTTTGTACCTGAGGCAATGGAGGGTTAAGTGACTTGCCCAAGATCACAAGGTGCAACAATGGGATTTGAACCGACCGCCTCTGGATGTCAAGGCTTGTACTACTTGGCTACCCCTCCACTCACCACTTGGCTACCCCTCCACTCATTAGGGATATTCTGAAAACTTGACAGGCTGTGGCCTCCCCAGGACAGGTATGAGAGCCATTGTTAGACGTTACCAGTCCTGCATTCTAATGCAAGTATTTGGATAAGCCATTATAAGTAAACCAACTTACGTTACTGCAAATTTCAAATTGGATTGGGGCACCCCTTTATGTGTAATTGGGATGACAGCTGAAAATGTTAAACATTTTGGACTAGATTCTATATATCACGCCTAAAGAAAATCGGCACTGAAATGAAATTTGCCTAAGCATATTCTGTAAAGTACACATTAATTTAGGTGTACTTTATAGAATAAGCCTAAATTTCCACATGGTATATAGAATATGCTGAGTGCTGGTCCACATAACTAAATTTAGTCACGGGCACTTATGCCAAGGAAAACTTGGTATAAATTCTGATGCCTAAATTAGTCGCGGACTGCGTGTCTTCTATAATACACATAGATTTTTAGAAATGCCTATGACCCACCCCTTCCACGCCCATGGCCATGGCCATGCCCTGTTTTCAACTATGTGACTTAGAATTTACGCACAGCACGTTACAGAATATGCTTACACAGTTCAACGTGTAAACTCTAATGCCAATTAGTGTCAACAGTTGCTTGTTAATTGGCAATGATCGGCACTGATTGGCTTATTAACTAAGTTGTGTGTGCAAATACAGAATACAACTGGATTTGCATGCACAACGTAAGTCGCTCTATATAGAATCCAGGGGATTGTGTGTTTTTTTTTCTCAAGGAGTTGAGGTATTTTTGTTTTTGTTTGTTTAAAGGGCATGAATGCAAACACTGCTTCTGCACAGCCTACATCAGAAATATTACAGAGTAATTCCATGGGAGAACTATTGCAGGACTTTCTTTCTTTGCCAGCACTACAGGTATGTAGATTTTCCTTTCAAACCATTGGTCTTTTTAAGACATTAGAATTATCAGGCCTATGTTCTCCTGGTATTATCCACATTTTCCTTAATTTCTTACCTCAAAATTTCCCCTTCTCTGCCATTTGTTTTCTCCTGAGTTCTCCATCTATGGCCATACCTTCCCTTGACGCTTAAACCTTTCTAATCTCCCATTCCCTGTTATGTAGTAGTCCTTCTCTCTTCACATTTTCTATTCCTTTTCTCCTTAGTTCAACCATGTTGGAATGACTTTTGATAAAGGAAATCCTCAGGTGATGTGAAAAAGTGCCCCTCTTCTCCGATATGGCATGGGGGGTGGGCAGACAGGGCAGCTGCCTTGGGACCCACAACTCCATGGGATTCTCCGTGGGTTGACATGTCTTCCCCTTCTTTCTGTCCTGTCCAACACACTTTCACCTTCCCAGACTACATTTAAAATGCATTGTTCTTTGCAGGAGGTTGCTGGCACTGCAATGATTCTGGTTTACCGCCTGTGGCCGCCTCGGCGCTTTCCCTCTGCTGCAGTCCGCCCCCCTGTCACTCAACTTCCTGTTTCCACCCAGGCAGACCGTGGCAGAGGGAAATCACTGAGGAGGCCACGGGCAGCATATCAGAATCGTTACTGATGTGCCGGTGACCCCCTGCAAAGAGCAATTCACTTTAAAGGTAGTCCAGGAAGGTGAGCGAGACGTCTGACGGGGGTGGACAGAAGGGGAAGACATGCCGGCCCACTGGGGCACCCTGGAGCAACTGGTTTTAAAGTAGGGGAGGGGATTCAAAGAGGAGGATATGCCAGACTGGGTTTGGAGGAGATAAAGGGATGGTGGACAATGGGATGGAGGGAGGGAAGAGAAATGGAGAGAGGTGTGGAGGGAGGGGGAGGAAGGGGGCAACATACTGGATGGGAGGACAGTTGGGAACAGAAAAGGAGAGATGGTGGACCTGGGGTGGTAGTGAGGGAAGGAGGGAGAGATGCTGGATGGGAGGGCAGGTTGGAAGAAAGAGAGGGAGAAGTTGGACTGAGGATAGAAGGGAGGGAGAGGAGGGAAGAGAGGGAGAAATGTTGGGTGTGGAAGGGAAAGATTCTAAACAGTATGATGGAGGGAGGAAAGAGATGTTGCATCAAGGGCAGGAGGGAAGAAGAAGAACAGATAGAGCAATGTTGGACCATGGGGGTGGGCAATGAGAGGAGGAGAGATAGACCCATGGCGGGGGGGGGGGGGCAGAAAGGTGGGTCAGGAAGATGCTATGGGTGGAGGGACAGGGAGATGTCAGGCAATGAGTGGGGTGAGCTACAGGAGAGGGAGAGGGGATTCTGGAAATGGTGGAACCATTTGGAAGATGTCAAAAAGAGGGGTGAGAGGAAGATGAATGATAGAATATTGAGTATAGAGGTAGAAATGTTTTCATGGGGAGTAGATGGAAGGAAAAAGGAGGCTTGGAATGGAGTGAGATGGGAAATTGAAGCTCTAGGGACTGAGAGGAGATGGAAAATTGATAGGTAGCTGAAAATTAAAAAGAAGGGTGAGAGGATATAATGTGAAGGGAGGAACGAGCTGAAAGTGAAAAATCAATGTGATAGAGACAGAAGTAGTGAGGGAAGAGAAGAAGAGAAAAGAAAAATGGACTGAAGACTTTGACAAGAGAATTAGCAGAAATGAGAAACCTGAGACCAAGATGATGGAAAAACAAAATAGCCAGACAACAAGGGTAGAAAAAAGTGGTTTTATTTTGAATTTATTAACTGGAATATGTTAGCTTTTGGGATATGTGCATCACAGATATTTTGGTATATTCAAGTAACAGGGGAAATCGATGGGGGAGGCAGTCACTTTTTCACAGTGTTCTTTTAAACGCTGGCTGCCGCATTTAAATATATTGTGTATATCCAGTGGAGGAGTGGCTTAGTGGTTAGGGTGGTGGACTTTGGTCCTGGGGAACTGAAGTGATTCCCACTTCAGGCACAGGCAGCTCCTTGTGACGCTGGGCAAGTCACTTAACCCTCCATTGCCCCAGGTACAAATAAGTACATGTATACAATATGTAAGCCGCCATGAGTGGGAAAGCGTGGGGTACAAATGTAACAAAAATAAATAAAAATATTCAGTGGGGATTGCTGACACTGCCAGCTGTACAGATAACATCGACATTCAGTTGCTATTCATATTTATTAAAAAAAAAATTCTATTCTGCACAATCCTACAGTTCTTTCTGGTGTCCTAACTTAAAATGATAGTGGCATAATATTGTTGGCTATCCTTAGAGTTGGATTGGATTTGTTAATTTGATATACTGATTAATACCAGAGTTTTAAAGCAGTGTACTAAAAAAATGTACATAACAAAATCATATTAATATAGCTCATAAATATTAATATGAAATCATCATACAAATAAGACCCCCCCCCCACCCTAAATATACAAATTATTATAGTAACTTTATCAAACAGAATAACAAAAACCTCAACAGAAATTAGAATCAAAGATCCAAATCCCCAGTACTTTACCAAAGCTGGGTGACCTACCCTCGCTACACCTATTGCATAAAGGAAAGTAGGCACCTTCTTTCCTGTATAGAATACTAGTATAACCAGGTATATACAGTGGTGGAAATAAGTATTTGATCCCTTGCTGATTTTGTAAGTTTGCCCACTGACAAAGACATGAGCAGCCCATAATTGAAGGGTAGGTTATTGGTAACAGTGAGAGATAGCACATCACAAATTAAATCCGGAAAATCACATTGTGGAAAGTATATGAATTTATTTGCATTCTGCAGAGGGAAATAAGTATTTAATCCCTCTGGCAAACAAGACCTAATACTTGGTGGCAAAACCCTTGTTGGCAAGCACAGCGGTCAGACGTCTTCTGTAGTTGATGATGAGGTTTGCACACATGTCAGGAGGAATTTTGGTCCACTCCTCTTTGCAGATCATCTCTAAATCATTAAGAGTTCTGGGCTGTCGCTTGGCAACTCGCAGCTTCAGCTCCCTCCATAAGTTTTCAATGGGATTAAGGTCTGGTGACTGGCTAGGCCACTCCATGACCCTAATGTGCTTCTTCCTGAGCCACTCCTTTGTTGCCTTGGCTGTATGTTTTGGGTCATTGTCGTGCTGGAAGACCCAGCCACGACCCATTTTTAAGGCCCTGGCGGAGGGAAGGAGGTTGTCACTCAGAATTGTACGGTACATGGCCCCATCCATTCTCCCATTGATGCGGTGAAGTAGTCCTGTGCCCTTAGCAGAGAAACACCCCCAAACATAACATTTCCACCTCCATGCTTGACAGTGGGGACGGTGTTCTTTGGGTCATAGGCAGCATTTCTCTTCCTCCAAACACGGCGAGTTGAGTTCATGCCAAAGAGCTCAATTTTTGTCTCATCTGACCACAGCACCTTCTCCCAATCACTCTCGGCATCATCCAGGTGTTCACTGGCAAACTTCAGACGGGCCGTCACATGTGCCTTCCGGAGCAGGGGGACCTTGCGGGCACTGCAGGATTGCAATCCGTTATGTCGTAATGTGTTACCAATGGTTTTCGTGGTGACAGTGGTCCCAGCTGCCTTGAGATCATTGACAAGTTCCCCCCTTGTAGTTGTAGGCTGATTTCTAACCTTCCTCATGATCAAGGATACCCCACGAGGTGAGATTTTGCGTGGAGCCCCAGATCTTTGTCGATTGACAGTCATTTTGTACTTCTTCCATTTTCTTACTATGGCACCAACAGTTGTCTCCTTCTCGCCCAGCGTCTTACTGATGGTTTTGTAGCCCATTCCAGCCTTGTGCAGGTGTATGATCTTGTCCCTGACATCCTTAGACAGCTCCTTGCTCTTGGCCATTTTGTAGAGGTTAGAGTCTGACTGATTCACTGAGTCTGTGGACAGGTGTCTTTCATACAGGTGACCATTGCCGACAGCTGTCTGTCATGCAGGTAACGAGTTGATTTGGAGCATCTACCTGGTCTGTAGGGGCCAGATCTCTTACTGGTTGGTGGGGGATCAAATACTTATTTCCCTCTGCAGAATGCAAATAAATTCATATACTTTCCACAATGTGATTTTCCGGATTTAATTTGTGATGTGCTATCTCTCACTGTTACCAATAACCTACCCTTCAATTATGGGCTGCTCATGTCTTTGTCAGTGGGCAAACTTACAAAATCAGCAAGGGATCAAATACTTATTTCCACCACTGTATGTTCATATGTGGTTAGCCATGACCACTTATGCCAGCCATAAGTCCTTTTCGATATCTGGACTTGTGTATGAAGGAAGATATTTTTAATTAAAATGTAGGGATATTGTAAAGGTTCAGCATGCAATGAATAGTTTTGGGTACTCAAGGGACTCCATAATTCAGCTGCACAGGTCTCCTTTAGGTCCCCTTTTACTAAGTGGTGGTAAGCCCAACTCAGGCTTACCTCTCACTAAACAGGAAGTACCGCTGGGCTACCGCAGCAGCCTGGCGATACTTTCCACCCCTAGCGCACCAGAGTGTATCCGGCAGTAATTGGGCAGTGCCGCGCACTGCCCAGTTATCGCTGGGTTAGCGTGGGAGCCCTTACGGTAAGGGTCCCATCCCCAAAATGGCCGCACAAGCTAAGCTTTAATAAAAGACCTCCCCCCCCCCCCCCCCCCCCCCCCCAGTTAGTAGCAACATTCCATTCTACCAATCCCAGGGCAAGCAGTGGCTTCCCCTTGTCTATCTCAATAACAGACTATGGACTTTTCCTGCAGGAACTTGTCCAAACCTTTTTTTTTAAACCAGATAACACTAACCACTGTTACAACATTCTCCGGCAGCGAGTTCCAGAGCTTAACTATTCTTTGAGTGAAAAAAATATTTCCTCCTATTTGTTTAAAAAGTATTTCCATGTAATGTCATTGAGTGTCCTCTGGTCTTTGTACTTTTTGAAAGAGTGAAAAATTGATTCACTTCTACCTGTTCTACACCACTCAGGATTCCCCCCCTCAGCCATCTCTTTTCCAAACTGAAGAGCCCTAACTTCTTCAGCCTTTCCTCATATGGGAGCAGTTCCATCCCCTTTATCATTTTGGTTGCTGTTCTTTGAATCTTTTCTAATTCTGCTATTTCTTTTTTGAGATATGGCAACCAGAATTGAATGCAGTACTTGGTGCGAGGTTGCACCATGGAGCGATACAGAGGCATCATAATATTATTGGCCTTATTTTGCATCCCTTTCCTAATAATTCCTAGCATCCTGTTTATTGGCCACTGTTGCACACAGTCCAGAAGATTTCAGCGTATTCTCTACAGTGACACCTAGATCTTTTTCTTGAGTGCTGAATTCTAAAGTGGACCCTAGCATCTGGTAACTGATTTGGATTATTTTTCCTAATGTGCATCACTTTGCATTTGTCCACATTAAATTTCATCTGCCATTTGGATGCCCAGTGTTCCAGTTTCATAAGGTCTTCCTGCAAGTTTTTCACAATCCACATTTTTTGACAGCATTGAATAGTTTTATGTCATCTGCAAATTTAATCACCTCAGTCATTGTTTAGTTTTTCTGATCATTTATAAATATGTTAAATAGCACCGGTCCCAGTACGGATCCCTGTGGAACTCCACTATTCACCTTCCTCCATTGAGAAAAATGGCCATTTAACCCTACCCTCTGTTTTCTGTCCAATAACCTATTCCTAATCCACAGAAGGACATTGTCAAACTATCTTTATTGAAATTTTCATTATAAAAACAAAACATTCATAAGCAGTATAGGAGCAATATTGATAGTATACTAGTATAATAGAAGATAACAGTTACGCTGTCACATTGTAGAAAGAAAATGCTGAGCACTGGAGGCTCATGATGCTGAGCATAAGGGAATGTGCACGACATATTTTTCTAAACTGTACAAAGGAGGAATAGAGAATCATAATGGTAAATAATACAATAAAATTAAAAATGAAGCAATACATTTAAATGCTTTGACAATATATGATCATATAAATTATGAAATCTTTGCATTTTCACAAAGAGGTATTGATTCCGATACTTTAAGAAAATGTCCAACTCTGTTAGTTTTTGTTTCTGCTACTTTAGCCTCGTATTTGTAAATAAGACATGCGGAGTTCCACCAAAAAGTGAAAGAAAGTTTACTATCATCTTTCCATTCCTATAGAATATCTTTCAGAGCTATAGAAATTATTATATCATAGACTTTACCCTTTTCCACCGATAAAATCTTCTCAAGGCAGAACAAAGGATAATATATTTATAGGAAATTGGTAAGTTAATATTCAGTACGGATGAGATCCTATTCCATATAAGATTCCAATACGTACATAGATTGGGACATGAAAATAACATATGTTCCATTTTACCTATAGCAGAGTTGCATGCCAACACAGATTGGACAATTTATGATTAACTCTATATTGTTTAACTGGGGACCAAATTGTTCTGTGCATAATCAAAAATAAAGACTGTAAAATCGGGGCAGAAGCTAGAGGCTTATTTATTTTAGACCAAAATAAAGACCACTGATTTTCAGTTCAGATATTTTAGTCTGCCAAGTGTTCTTGCAGTGTTATTATATCAAACATGAAATAAAAGAATATTATAATGAGATGCTGAATTACCCACTCAAAAGCACCAGAGAGGGTATTAAAAGATTTCAGGTGAGTCAGATTCCACACACATTTACCAGCATTTGCTGAAAGCAAGGCAGACCTAAGTTGAAGGCATTTGAAAAATTGATTAGGTAATGAAAGGATGCCTGCAATTTGCTGAAAGATGAAATACCATGTGAATCTAAGACATCATTGAGACTGAGAATACCAGTACATATCCAAGTATGGCAAAAAAAGGGGAGATTTATTAATTGTGATGAGAGGATTTTCCCATAAAGGGGCCTGGGCTGTAGTTAAAATAGGATGTTTTTGAAGTTTATCCAGCAGATTAATAATCAACGGTGTCATTTACAACATTATGCTCCGTATCTGGGGCAATAGAAGTAGCACCTATTCTATTTTTATTGGAATAGGATGGGATAATTGCTGTTCTACATGTAACCATAATGGGACTGAAGTAATCCAACAGATCCACAGACCACCAAGATGCTGCCCTCAACAGAAACGCCTTATTATGCAGTTCAAAATCTGAGAATATTTACGCCACCCTTACCTTTAGGTGATCTTAATTTTTTAAGGGCAGTACTGGGGGGGGGGGGGGGGGGGAGGTTATTCCACATAAAAGCCATCAGGAGTTTTATCTATTTTCATGAAGAATGATTTGAGAAATTGAAGTGGTAGCATGCTTAATAAGTATAATATTTGGGAAGCAATCACCATTTTCACTATCTACAATTTACCCCACCATGATAAGAACAAAGGGCTCCATTTAAGGCAAATATTTTACAAGATTAATTATTCTATCTATATTTTCTTGTAAAGTCACCATTAGAGTGGATTTAAATGTCAAGCCTGAGTATTTAATAACCAGTTTTACACTAACAGTTAGGCACAGATGTTATCTTTATACAGTAAGCATTAAGTGGAAAACATCTCTGTTTTTGTCTAGTTTATAGTATAGCTGCATAATTTTCCAAATTCTTCTGTTAGTTTAAAGATACTTGGAACAGATTCTGCAGGAAAAGGGGCATACAGTAAAACGTCATCAGCATAAACTGATAGCTTTGGGTATTCACAAAAGTAATCCCATGGATATCAGAGGATGAACGGATTGCAATTCGGCTCCAGGGCTAAATAAAAAGCAGTGGGGAAAGGGGACATCTCTGCCTTGTTCCTCTAGTTAAAGAAAATGATTGTGTTAATGACCCATTAATAAACAGTCATGCTGTGGGGCTGGAATATAATATTTGAACCATGTTGCTAAAGCTGTCACCCAATCCAAACCAGGCCATTACTGAAAAGAGAGACTTCCATTCAATGTAGTCAAATGCTTTTTCAGCATCTAACGAAATAACAAGCTGGTACTTGTAGCGCTTGCATAGTACGAATATGTGACAAAATTCTGGTGTTATCGGAGGATAATCTGCCTCTCACAAAGCCTGATTGGGAGGGATGAATCAATTTAGAAATAATTTTGGACAATCGATCATCTAGCAATTTATTGTATATCTTAATCATAACACAGCACAACAAAAAAAAAAAGATTTTGTGTGCTACTGGACAAAAAACATTTGTCCTATACTAAATTCAGTGTGCGTATTCCAAATCCGAAGTCAGAATTGTAACACGTCAGGAAATTTTGTTATGCATAAGTTTGCCCAAATGAATTAAGCACTTGGAAAGCATTGAATAATTTTTTACAGAACGAGTTTTACTTCAACAATTACCTGATCTACATCAAAGTTTTTGTTGGCCCTGATGGCAGTGGCGTAGCTACGTGGGACCTGGACCCCCCTCCCGGCGAACCCGCCGCCGCCTACCTTCACTTTTGCTGGCGGGGGACCCCACTCCCTGCCAGCCGACGTCCTCTCCATCCTGCTCCTGCTGTTGCATGCATTGCTGACATCCTGCACGTTGTACGTGCGACGTCAGACTCAGAGAACAGAACTCTGTTCTCTGAGTCTGACGTCCTTTTTATCAAAAGTGAAGGTAGGCGGCAGCGGGGGAGGGTTCGCGGTGGGTGGGGGGGCAGAAATGGCGGCGGGGGGGGGGGGGGTGGCGCCGGGGGGAGGGCTAAAATGTGCCCCCTCCCCTCGGGCTTTGGACCCCCCTCCCACGGAAGTCTGGCTACGCCCCTGTCTGATGGAATACCTGCAGAATTTTATAAGGCCTTCTCTTCCGCCATCTCACTTCATTTGTTGACTTATTTTCAAGCGCTGCTGCAATCTACTATTCCTGGTCGTTTTTTGGATGCTAACATAGTAGTGCTGCCTAAGCCCGGAAGAGACGCCACCCTGGTGCAGAATTATAGGCCTATCTCATTGTTAAATACTGACTTTAAAATTTATGCCAAAATTTTGTGCTGTAGAATTGAGAGTCTTATCCCGTCTCTTATACACAGGGATCAGGCTGGTTTTGTTAAGTCCCGGAGTGGTGCTGACCACACCAGATTGCTCTGTCATGTAATGCATTTTGCTCGGTCACAGGATTATCCCATACTGTCTGTTTCCCTAGATGCGGAAAAGGCCTTTGACCGAGTAGACTGGAAATATCTATTTATAGTGCTTATGCAATTTGGTTTCCCTGATACTTATGTGCATATGGTACAGCTACTATATGCTCGTATAGTGGCTAATGGTGACATCTCTGATTCTTTTGTTCTGCATAGAGGTACTAGGCAGGGTTACCCCATCTCCCCCTTGCTATTTAATTTGGCCCTTGAGCCTCTCCTAGTGGCCATCCGGCAATCAGTTGATGTTGCTGGTATTCATCTCGGCTCGGAGGAGTTCAAGCTCTCAGCTTATGCGGATGACATTCTGTTATATCTCACCAAACCTCAGTCATCCCTGAAAGCCCTTTTTGCTCTCATATCTAGCTTCTCAGAGGTTTCTGGTTATAAAGTTAATTGGGAGAAAACAGAAATGATGCCGCTAAACGACAGCTGTACACCATTTATTGCTCCTGAATTGCCCTGTAAATGAATCTTATTATCTATGAAGTACCTGGGTGTTTTCTTTGATAGAGACCTCACCAACACCATTAAACTTAACTCTGACAAGGTAATCTCTCAGTTCGAGGCTGCACTGGTGACTTGGTCCCCTTTGCACCTCACTTGGTGGGGGCGGTTGGATACCATTAAATTGATGATAGTCCCTAAGGTCACATATACGTGACCTTAGGGACTATCATCTTTTATTTCCTAGTGCCTTTTATAGGCGTCTGGAAAGGATGCTGACCCACTTCTTGTGGAATCTTAGGTTGCCCAGAATTTCCCTGAGCAAACTTAAACTTCCAAAAAAGCATGGAGGTGTGAAATTTCCTGATATCCTGCTTTATCATAAAGCCTTTATTAAGCGGCAGGGCATGGAATGGCTCGCTTCTGTAGGTGTTTCTTCCCCGCCCAGGTGGTTGGTTTTTGAGCAAACCCTTTTTGGCCCGTTGCAGCACTCCCATCTCCTGGGTATGCGTCTTCCCAGGGGCCTCATGTCTAATCCGCTCATCCATGCAACCTTTAAATTACTGGTGTCCCTTGATAAATTAATGGATATCCCTTGGTCTGCTACGCCTCTCACCCCTATTTGGAATAACCCCAACTTTAAAATTGGCAATAAGCAGGTTTCATGGTCTCAGTGGCAACGTATCGGCATTTGGACTTTAGAGGCTTTGATATATGCAAATAGGCAGTCTTGGAAAACCTTTGCAGAAATGAAACTGGACTTTGACCTTTCTGACGCCCAATTCTACCAGTGGCTTCAGCTTGGCTCCATGGTAAAAAAGCAGTACAAGGGTGGGTTTCAAGCCCAGTTCCTCTCCCAAACCCTAGGGCTTCTGGATTTTGGTCTGAAGCTTCAGCGCACTGGTCATGCGGCTTTCCACATTTACAAATATCTCCTTCGTAAATCCAGCACTAATTGTGCTGGTTTGCGAAGGTGCTGGGAGGAAGACTTGCAGCAACCTATTTCTGGCAAGCTGTGGGAATTGCTTTGGAAGTCCCTTTTCAGGTGCTCTAACTCTTCTACCACTACGCAGTCTATGTATTTCTTTATGCATAGATCCCTTTGGACGCCGTATAAGTTGCATGTTATCAATCCCTCTAGTCCAGATGTCTGTTGGTCTTGCCACTCCCAAACGGGTGCTCTCAGGCATCTTATATTTGAATGTGTGTGCCTTCACATGTTCTGGTCAGAAGTCTGGTCCCAGCTGGTAGCCATTTTTCCCCTCCCTGGCTCCATCTCTTATCAATTTGTGATTCTTCGGGAACAGTTCTTTGGGGGTCAGTTAACTCCTAGTGAGGGGGCTCTTGTTAGTGCCATGGTCTCCTTGGCATTGAAGGTGATCTTCTCCCATTGGAAGACCTTACATCAGGCCACTTATCAGGAATGGTGGAACTCATTGCTCCAAATGTACAAATTCGAATTACATCTGGCAAAGAAATCTTCTCACTTCGCTTCCTATAGGGAAAAATGGCTGCCACTGGTATCCTATTTTGCTTCGGTACAGAGATAAGCAATGAGGTTGATGTATGTTGTGGCCTATGCATGCTCCATGTCTGGATTTGTATCCTCCAGCCCTCCCCCCTCTCTTTTTTTTTTTTTTAACTTCTCCACCTCCTCTTTCTTCTCCTTTTTCTTAACGTGATTCTAGTTGTAGATAGTTGTTTCTTAAATGTGAGCTCCAGTTTTGCCATGATTTGTAAATGTTGCTTGTTGAACTGTGGTGAGCTCTTGCTTCTATTGTATTATATTGAAATCCAATAAAAGATATTTAAAATAAAAAAAAAACAGTATATGAAAATGTAATGGAATAACAAAATTTCAAAAAAGTCTCTTCCTTGTCATCAAGCAGATGAAGCCATTACGTATGGATTATGTCCATCAACCAGCAGGGGAGATAGAGAACACTCAAACTTTCACAGTGCCCTCTTGGCCAGCTAGCTCCACTGCCTCTTCAGTATTCTCTATCTCCCTTAGCAGGGTGGCTGCAGCTTGTTCGAGCTCCAGAAAAATCTGCCGGGAGGTGGTTCCTGGCTTGCCAGTTGTTAACCAGGGTGTTGGAGGCTATAGCAGCTTCACTTTAAAGGCACATAGGTTAGCCCTTTCCCTGCCTTACCCATACCTCTGTGGATGTGGACATATTGCCTTGCTTTCCCTGTCCTTACCCACCAACAGTGGATGCAGGCATATAGGTTCGCCCTTTCCCTGCCTTTCCCACTCATCTGAGCCTCCGGAGTCTTCAATACCTCTGCTTTCCTCACAGCTTTAAAAAAAAAAAAAAAAAGTCGTGTCGCGTTTTTAAACGCAGAGACGCTGGAACAGAGGTTTTTGACCTGATTTTCAGCAGGATCGTAGTTGTACACTAGATCCTTTGAGGTAAGAGTGTTTTCCAACTCCGGGGTGGGCCTGCGATCGGGGCGATTTTGGCGCGAAACCGCCATTTTGGATTTTACCGCCGTTTTTCGGCGATGGCTGCGGACAATGTAAAGTGCTGTTCCACTTGTGGCAAGCGCAAATCAGCAGCAGGGCTCTGTAAATTGTGCTGTATTGGCGTAGGAGCCGGACCGAGCATGGCGAGCGATGTTTCTTCCCGCTCTGAGCTGGCAGCGGGCGCCATTTTGCTTACACCGCATGGCGCGGCCTCCGTGGACACGGAGAGACCTGAGCCGGGTGGGGCACCTCGAGATGAGGTTATTTCAGGAGTGGCTAGCACCGGACAGGATTTGGGTGCCCAGGGTGAGTTTTTCTCCCCGGATTGTGTGCTTTTGCTGCATAAAGCATACATGATGAAAAGAGCCCTTCCTCAAGGGTCGCCTGAGGCTCCTCTGATTGCCCCCCCCCCATGATGGATTCTGGCCTGGGACTGCCCAGTGAGGCTTTTTTCCCGGATGCTTGGCCTAAAGATAAGCGCAGAAGGGTTAATTCCCCTTCAGATTGTGGTGCACCTTTTTCCCCCCCGTGGTCGGGGTGTGAGGATTCGGAGAACTCTGACAGACGTTCTTGGTCTGAGGAACCAGAGTCAGGTGCGGATTTACCACAGGATCTGGATGATCCCTCCACGGTGAGGATTTTCCACCGTGATGAGCTGCCAGCGCTTATTTCAGATACCCTGCAGGCCCTCTCGATTGAAGATCCTGACAGTGGCATGGCCTCCTCAGGTAATCCCAGGATGGCTAGTACCAAGAAAGCTGCTCGGGCCTTCCCTTTGCATGACTCCATCCTAGAGCTTGTTTCGGCTCAGTGGGCTGACCCCGAGGGACCTTTGAGAGTTTCCAGGGCTATGGGGCAGTTATACCCTGTGCGTGAGGGACATATGGCTCATTTTCAAATGCCTACAGTGGATGCCCTAGTCACTGCGGTGACAAAGAGAACTACCCTCCCTGTTGAAGGAGGTGTTGCCCTGAAGGATGTTCAAGACCGTAGGCTGGAAACAGCGTTGAAACGGTCCTTTGAAATTGCAGGTCTCACTGTTCGGGCGTCTGCATGCAGCTGTTATGCTGTGAGAGCCTGCCTAGCTTGGCTGCAACAGGCAGTGGCTCAGCCCGGAGATGGAGCGGAGCCCTTCTTGGATGTGGCTCCGCGGATGGAGGTGGCCTTGTCCTTTCTGGCTGATGCTCTTTATGACCTTGTCAGAGCTTCGGCTAAACAAATGGCAGTAGCAGTGGCGGCTCGCCGTCGTCTGTGGCTACGACACTGGGCAGCGGACATGGCCTCTAAGCAAAGGACTTCTCCTATTTGGTGAGGAGTTAGAGAAAATTGTGAAAGGCCTGGGTGATCCAAAACCCCAGTGCTTGCCCGAAGATAGGAAGAGGCCTTCCTCTAAGGGCCAGGCGGTCCACTCCTCGTACAGACCTCACTTCCGTGAAGCTAGAAGGTACCGCCCGGGGCGTTCTGCTGGGTTCACTTCACGTGCCCGTGGTCAGCAGAGGAACTCCTTTCGCTCGGACAAGCGTTCCGCAGCCAGTGGCTCAAGACCAGGAGTTCAGGGGCGACCCTCTCAATGATGGTGCGCCGGCCCTCTCCTCGATGCCTGTCATCGGAGGATGGCTTTCCCTCTTTGTCGAGGAGTGGGCCAAGATTTCCTCAGATCAGTGGGTTCTGGACCTGATCAGAGATGGATACAGAATAGAATTCAACGCCCCAGTAAGAGACGTGTTTGTGGAGTCCCGATGCGGTTCTGCCGTCAAACGGGCGGTGGTGGAGGAGACTTTACAAGGTCTGATTCAGTTAGGGGCAGTGACCCCGGTGCCTCCCGCCGAGCAAGGCTGCGGCCGATACTCCATGTACTTTGTGGTGCCGCGAAAAGGTGGGTCCTTTCGCCCTATTCTGGACTTAAAAGAAGTGAACAAGTCCCTGAGAGTGCGGCATTTCCACATGGAATCCCTGTGCTCCGTCATTGCGGCGGTTCAGCCAGGAGAGTTTCTCACGTCTCTAGACCTGAAAGAAGCTTACTTGCACATACCGATTTGGCCCCTGCACCAGAAGTTTCTGAGGTTTGCGGTGTTGGGAAAACATTTCCAGTTCAGGGCCTTGCCTTTTGGCCTCGCCACAGCTCCCCAAACCTTTTCAAAGGTAATGGTGGTAGTAGCTGCTTTTCTCAGGCGTGAAGGTATCAGGGTTCACCCGTACCTAGACGACTGGCTCATCAGAGCAGACTCTGCAACAGAGAGCTTACAAGCTACAGCCAGAGTGGTCTCAGTACTGCAATCTCTAGGCTGGGTCGTCAATATGGCCAAAAGTCACCTGTCCCCTTCACAATCTCTAGAGTTTTTTGGGGCCAGGTTCGACACAGTCTCGGGCTATGTGTTCCTACCCGAGCTAAGGCGGTGCAAGCTTCAGAATCAGGTCCGTCTGCTCCTGAGGATGCCCCGCCCGCGAGCTTGGGACATTGTCCAGCTGCTGGGATCGATGACAGCCATGATGGAAGTGGTACCCTGGGCGAGAGCGCACCTGAGACCTCTACAGTATTCCCTACTCCGGAGATGGTCTCCTATTTCTCAGGATTACCAATGCAGACTTACTTGGCTCCCTGCGGCCCGTCTCAGCATGGAGTGGTGGCTTTCGGACAGCATGCTGCGGCGAGGAATGCCGCTGACACTCCCCGTTTGGTGCCTAGTGGTAACAGATGCCAGCCTGAAGGGCTGGGGCGCACACTGCAAGGGGAAGCATGCCCAGGGTCTATGGACACCCGAGGAGTCGGAGTGGTCCATCAACCGCCTAGAGTTGAAAGTGGTGTTTCAGGTGCTTCTGGCCTTTCAAGTGACCCTGGAAGGATTGGCTGTTAGAGTGATGTCGGACAACACGACAACGGTGGCCTATATAAATCGACAAGGCGGAACAAGGTGCAGAGCACTAGCCGCGCAGGCCGAACTGATTTGCCACTGGGCCGAGCTGCATCTTCAGTGTCTGTCGGCAGCTCATATTGCAGGTCAGAGCAATGTGCAGGCCGATTATCTGAGCAGGAATCAGATCGATCCAGCAGAATGGAATCTGGCAGACGAAGTATTCCTGCAGATCTGTGCCAAATGGGGCAAGCCCGTGATGGATCTAATGGCGACAAGTGCCAATACCAAAGTCCCGTGCTTCTTCAGCAGAAGGAGAGATCCTCGCTCGGCGGGGTTGGATGCCTTGGCTCAACCCTGGCCTCCGGGTCTACTTTATGTGTTTCCCCCATGGCCCTTGATAGGGCGCCTGCTCTTGCGGATTCGGCTGCACCCAGGAGAAGTGGTCCTCATCGCCCCGGATTGGCCAAGGAGACCTTGGTATGCAGACCTCCGACAGATGCTCCTGGAGGCTCCTCTGCCATTACCTCTGGTACCGAACCTGTTGACTCAGGGACCGGTAGCCATGGAGGACGCCGGCCGCTTTGGTCTTACGGCATGGCTATTGAGAGGGCGCAATTGAGGGATAAAGGTTATTCCAATAAAGTTATTTCCACTCTCCTGCAAGCCCGCAAGCGGTCCACTTCCGTGGCTTCTGCCAGGATTTGGTGCCTGTTTGAGTCTTGGTGTGCTTCCAGAGCCATTGTTCCAATGCGGGCTCCTGTCTCGCCGATTCTGGACTTTTTGCAGGAAGGTGTACAAAAGGCTTGGCCTATAATTCCCTGCGGGTGCAGGTGGCAGAGTTGGCCTCCCTTCGTGGTAAGGTGGAAGGCGTGTCTTTGGCTGCTCATCCAGATGTGACTCGGTTTCTTAGAGGGGTGCTTCGGCTCCGACCTCCAGTGCGAGCACCCTGTCCAGCTTGGAACCTGGGGCTAGTTTTGAAAACCCTGCAGGCATCTCCTTTTGAGCCGCTTCGGGGAGCATCGGAGAAAGACTTGACACTGAAGGCCGTTTTTCTGGTGGCCATTACCTCGGCTAGACGGGTGTCAGAGCTCCAGGCGCTATCCTGTAGAGACCCATTTCTGCAATTTTCAGAGTCCGGAGTCACGGTTCGGACCGTGCCTTCCTTTATGCCTAAGGTGGTTTCAGCCTTTCACTTAAACCAGCCTATTTTCTTGCCCTCTTTTTCAGAGGAAGAGTTTCCAGAATCTTTTCCAGAATCTTTTGGATGTGCGCAGTATCTGCGAGTTACTAACTCTTTCAGGACTTCTGATCATCTGTTTGTTTTGCTATCCGGTTCTCGCAGAGGGTCTCCAGCGTCTAAAGCCACTATTGCCCGCTGGTTCAAAGAAACTATCTTTTCAGCTTATCTGCTGGCCGGCAGGGTTCCGCCTGTAGCCTTTAAGGCACATTCTACTAGAGCGATTTCTTCCTCTTGGGCTGAAACTGGAGCACTCTCTCTTCAAGAGATATGCAGTGCAGCAACATGGGCTTCTAAGCTCTCCTTTGCCCGACATTACAGGCTGGATGTGGCTGCCAGGAGGGATGCGCGTTTTGGTGCACAAGTGCTAGCGCGTGGTGTGGCTTGTTCCCACCCTATCTAGGGATTGCTTTGTTACATCCCATACGTAATGGCTTCATCTGCTTGATGACAAGGAAGGGAAAATTAGGTTCTTACCTTGGTAATTTTCTTTCCTTTAGTCATAGCAGATGAAGCCATGAGCCCTCCCTGTATGATTGTCTGTATGCTGTGAATCTGTTTTTCAGGTTCTGTTCTAATTTCCTGAAGTTTCTTCCTTGGGAGAAAGTTGGAAAACAATCTTCAGGATTCATGTTCAGTTTAAATTTAGGAGGATGTGTTCATTCCCTCCAGTGTGTTGGGAGGATGTGTGATTCCCTCCAGGAGGCGCGTGTGTTCCCCTCCAGTTCTATAAATAGGAGGATGAGTTCATTCCCTCCAGTGTGTTGGGAGGATGTGTGATTCCCTCCAGGAGGCGCGTGTGTTCCCCTCCACTTATACAATAAGGAGGATGAATTTATTCCCTCCAGGAGGATGTGCATTCCCTCCTTTATGAGTTCATGCCCTTGTGATGGGCCATCGTTTGCTGTGAGGAAAGCTCTTGTGATTCTCATTGCGGTTTGCCATACTGCTTTGGAAGCTTCAAATACTGAAGAGGCAGTGGAGCTAGCTGGCCAAGAGGGCACTGTGAAAGTTTGAGTGCTCTCTATCTCCCCTGCTGGTTGATGGACATAACCCATACGTAATGGCTTCATCTGCTATGACTAAAGGAAAGAAAATTACCAAGGTAAGAACCTAATTTTCCCATATTCCAGTTGAAAAGTCTTACTTCAGCAAGGCCCAGTACTGTTAAAAGTGGTTAAGGCATCTGCTTTTGTGTTTGTGACCAGTCATATTTTCCCGTTGCAAAAACCAGCAGTATAGTCCCCCATCATGTTGGGATTCCAGCGGCCTTGATATCTGTTCTCCATTGTAGAAATGTCTTTATGGAACCTCTCTCCATGTTCGTCACTTACGTGTCCCAAATTGGGTGGGAAAAAGTCAAGATGGGAATGTAAGAAATGCATTTTTAATGACATTCGGCAGCCAAGTTGTTCATATTGTTGTCTACTAGTTCAGCATAGTTTTCAGCTCATCTGTTCCCAAGGAAGTTCTGCACTACTAGCACAAATGCATCCCAAGCTGCAAGTTCCAGAGGGTTAAGTTTTGTTCTGAATGTGTCGTCATGCATTAGTTTGTTGATTTCGGGGCCAATAAAAATTCCGGCCTTTATTTTAGCCTCAGTTTTCAGTGTGCTAAACATCTCCTTCAAATACTGGAAACCATTTCCATCATGATCAAGTGCAATTACAACATTTTTTATTAAACCAAGTTTAATGTAAAGTGGTGGAAGATAAACTTGAAGTGGATCGACCAGTGATTTGTGTTGTACATTGTACCGACCAATTATGTGCTCGACTCTGAGAAGCCACTGTCTCATTTTGTAATGATGTTTGTCATCACGACTGTTCCATAGGCACAAGAAACACTATTGCTTTGTGTACCCTAACTGTGGGCCAAGCAGCAGTGCTTCCACTTTCAGGTCAGCACAAATATTCCATTTATGTTCAGAGTATTTGGTCATTTTCAAAATTAACTCCATAGAAGCATGGGTCTCTTTCATTCCAACCCCATGAGCCAATGGAACAGATGGTTTTTCGTTACCATTGTGCAACAAGACAGCTTTCAAACTTGTTTTGCTAGAGTCTATGAATAGCCTCCATTCATCGGGCACATGTGTACCATCTAACTCCATCATAAGACCATTTACATCAGTACAGAAACAGACATCGCTTTCCATTGCATAGTATGCAGCTAACTTGGTGTATCGATGACGAAAGTGTGAAGTTGTGGTGCTTCGTTGTAGCAAATTCCATTCCTGAAGTCTAGAAGCTAGCAGTTCTGACTTTTCTTTAGATAATGACAGATCTCTTACCAGATCATCTAAATCTGATTGACTCAGCAAGTGCGACTGACCCTCCAGTTGTTCTGGATCAGGAAATACATCATGCCAATCAACATCTTCTTCATCAGGATCAGAAGTGTCAGTTTCAATTGCCGTTCCTGCTGCAGGAGGGGCAGGCACTGGATTCTTTACATCGTATGGTACTGGTTTAAGAGCAGACTCACAGTCAGGATACACAATTTGTGACTTGTTTCTCTTTGAATATCCGGCGATTTTAGTCATGCAAAAATAACAGTCTGAGTGGTGATTTTTCTGCTCACGCCAAACCATCGGCACTGCAAAAGCTATTCCTTTCCTTTTACCATTCAACCACTGCGTTAGCCCAGAGTAACACACAGTGCAACAAACATGAGGTGCCCAGCTTTTATCTTGATCTCCAGTTTGACAGTCAAAGTAATACTTGTAAGCAAGGCGCACTTGCTTTGTCAGATTCTTGCGCTGATCATAAGTAGTGTATTTGCCACATATGTAGCAGAAATTGTTCGGATCGTTAACACATTTGCATCTATCCATCTTGCCTTATATACTTACTGCTGACATCAGCCAATAGACCTGTCTGAGCGCGTCCGGGCATGTCCGTTGGAATATTTCCAATATATAATGCATTAATATTATAAGTGAATAGGCTTTGCATGTATAACTTAAAATCTGGACGTGTCAGGCAAATTCGGAGTTCATATTTGGAGTCGGCGGGTTCAATTTAGTATAAATCACATGTTTTTCTCTCAGTAGCAAAATCATTGTTCAACAAAGAAATAGGCCTATAATTTTTAGCCAACATAGAGTATCTGCTAGGTTTCTTAGGAATTACAATATTTGCTTTAGTGAAGGTGCCTGAACTTTTATTTTGTTGCAAAAAATGATTGTAAAGTCGTAATAAGGTAGGAGAAAGGAGATTAGAAAAATATTTATAATATTCAATGGTTTACCCATCCCCGCCAGGGGCCTTACCTAATTTTAAGGATGCATTAGTCATGTTTGTTGATCAGTAGGAGCTTTTTGAGATCTATAAATTTCAGTGTAAAATTCTACACAATTCTTGAGAATGCCTTCTTTTTTAGTGAATATGTTGTTATGTTTATCTTTAATAGTTGATATGAAAGTTACAGATCTTTTTGCCTTTAAATAATTTGCCAAACTTTTCCCCACCCTATTGGCACCTGAGTAATAAGTTAATTGCTTAGGGGCCATTTTACTAAGTGCGTGAGCATCTATGCGCACCTGTGTGCCAAAATGGAGCTACTGCGTGTCTCTTGTAATTTCATTTATGGCGTGTGTCCAATACGCACGTCCGAAAATTTTATTTCATAGGGATGGGTTATTCTCCATGAATCCATTAAGTTCCAGGAATCCAGGAGTTCTTTCAATGCTGCATTTGCTTTTATTACTTTGGATTTAACAGTAGATTTTCTGTCCATGAAGACATCCAAGGGCAAGTTGATATCACCACCAACTATAATGTTATCAGCCCCAGATCATCGGCACCTAATTTAGATCTCTAACTCTCAACATAAGGCTCTTAAACTCTTTGAAAATCATCCTGTGTTTTGTTCTAACAGTGTTCCATATAGACTCATAAAATTGCTTCCCATTAAAAAATCAGTTTAAACATTAGCCTTGTAACATTTTATTGCTGAAAAGTATGGAAATAGTATGTTTGGTAGCATGTGCAGCTTAAGTTCTTCAAAAGTAATGAGTTTTTGTATGGAGCTGTACAGTGATGAGTCACTTTCTCCTATGCTCGGATTCCAAAAGAATCTATCAGACTTGAAACTGTAGAACTTAAGGGCCCTTTTACTAAGGCGTGCCTAAAAGTGGCCTGCCTTGGTGTAGGCATGTGTTTTGGACACACGCTGGTCCATTTCCTCAGCGCGCCTAGGAAAAAGGCTTTTTTGTGTGTGTGTCGGAAAATGGACGTGCAGCAAAATTAAAAAAGCACATGTCCATTTTCGGCCTTGAGTCCTTACTGCCACCCATTGACTTAGCGGTAAGGTCTCATGCGCTAACCCGGTGGTAAGAGTTCAACGTATGTCAACTGCCGATTACCGCCAGGTAAACGCCACTTGGTAGAAAATAGAAAATATTTTCTCCCGCATGTTTTGGTGCGCACCAAAAATGGAATTATTGCCCGGGGCACGTGGTAGCTGGATGGTAGTGCCAATTTGATGTGCGTTGGACTTGCGTAGGCACCTACGCGCCTTTGTAAAAGGGCCCTTTAGTGCTCTGCTTGAAGCATAGAGAAAACTGAATTTTTTTTCCCTGTGGTTGGTTCCTCCTCATATAGGACCATGACAAATCCTCTTGTATTTTGCAAATTTATTTTCCTTCAAGTTTTAAGTGCCTTTCCAGCTTATAATTGAAAAAGAAAAACGCCTATATTGCGACCCAAATCGGGAGATAGATGTTTATCTCACAAAAACGAATAAAGTGGTATAATCGAAAGCCGAATTTGGACGTTTTCAACTGCACTCCGTCGCGGATGCGGACAAAGTTGATGGGGGCATGTCAAAGGCGTGGTGAAGGCGGAACTGGGGCGTGGTTATCGGGCGATCAGAGATAGGCGCCTTTCGCCAATAATGGACAAAAAATATGCGTTTTTAGCGAGAATTTAGGGCACTTTTCCTGGACCCTGTTTTTCCACGAATAGGGCCCCAAAAAGTGCCCTAAATGACCAGATGACCACTGGAGGGAGTCGGGGATGACCTCCCCTGACTCCCCCAGTGGTCACAAACCCCCTCCCACCACAAAAATATGCTGTTTCACAACTTTTTATGTTCACCCTCAAATGTCATACCCACCTCCCTGGCAGCAGTATGCAGGTCACTGGAGCAGTTATTAGGGGGTGCAGTGGACATCAGGCAGGTAGACCCAGGCCCATCCCCCCCCACCTGTTACACTTGTGCTGGTAAATGGGAGCCCTCCACACCGCCCCCCAAACCCACTGTACCCACATGTAGGTGCCCCCCTTCACCCCTTAGGGCTATAGTAATGGTGTAGACTTGTGGGTGGTGGGTTTTGAGGGGGATTTGGGGGGCTCAACACACAAGGGAAGGGTGCTATGCACCTGGGAGCTCTTTTACCTTTTTTTTTTTTTTTTGTAAAAGTGCCCCCTAGGGTGCCCGGTTGGTGTCCTGGCATGTGAGGGGGGACAGTGCACTACGACTCCTGGCCCCTCCCACGAACAAATGCCTTGGATTTATTCATTTTTGAGCTGGGCGCTTTCATTTTCCATTATCGCTGAAAAACAAAAACGCCCAGCTGACAAATTGTCAAATAAAACATGGACGTCTATTTTTTCCCAAAATACAGTTCGGTCCGCCCCTTCACGGACCCGTTCTTGGAGATAAACGCCCATGGAGATAGACGTTTTTGTTCGATTATGCCCCTCTTTGTGTTCCCCTTTAGGTGTTTTTCGACTTATAATTTCTGATTTGGCTATTTCTTCTAGTCTTGAGAGCGTGCAAAGCTTTTCTCTTAGGATTTGTTTCCATACTCAGAGGCTTATTTGATGCAGTGTTGTGTTGGAAGTATAGCAGATTTGTGCTACAGGTTTTCCCTTATTTCTTCTCTGGAATTACCTGAATTCTCCAACAGAGCACTTGATCTCCAGCCATGTGGCACGCCCAGTCAGTTGAGTTTTCATGATTTCCACAATGAACACTCGAGAAATTTGCATGCACTACTTTCATCGTATGCAAATCTATCTTGTGTATATTCACTACGGATATCCTATAAACAAAGATGACTAGGTGTGTTGCGAGGACTACTTCTGTGGGTTATTGCCACCTAAGGATTCACTTGACATACAGAAGGACAGCGGAACATGCCACTCTTCTCATGCAGCACAGAGCGTGAGCTTTAGTGTCTTGGGTTGTCATACATAAGTATTGCCATACTGGGACAGACCAAAGGTTCATCAAGCCCAGTATCCTGTTTCCAACAGTAGCCAATCCAGGTCACAAATACCTGGCAAGATCCTAGCAGGCTGGTTTTGGAAGTCTTTTCTATTACTAGAACACTTTGTGCCTTGAGTGCCTCAAGTACAACAAAACTTTGTGTCCGCTAATGTTTCAAGGTTATATCTCTCTGAAAAAATGATCTGATGGCTTAAAAGTGTCCTTGCTGAATATATTGATGCTTTAAGAGTTTCTTGACTTGGTGTTTAGAAAAGTGCTTATGCTCGCAGTCCCTGCCAACTTAAGAGTCACAAACCAAGTCCAGGCTCTGGCTGAGTAGCACATACTGCTGCCACCTTTTGAATGGGTAGACTTCTGTGTGCTTTCACGGTATGCTGCTTAAGTAAAAAGGGCCAATCCTCTGGCATACTTTGATGTTTGGTGTCTCTTAAAGGATATATAGTTGCAATTGGTTTATATTGCTTCCTGACCTTGTGTATGCAGCTCAGACTCAAAATACACCTTGACATTTGGCACCTGGCACAAGCTGACAGAAAATGATTGAAGCCAAATTAGATAGTTGATGCTATACATAAGATCACAGTAGAATTCTAAGCTTGAGAAAGCCTAGGTAATAATTCGGTGACCCATCAGTGTGACTCCATGCAAAATACCTTCACGAGAATGCTAACTGCTGGTGAGCAACTATCTTATCTAGTTTGCTAGAGAGCTGCCTAATGTGCTTTCCTGGGAAAGTCAAACATTATGTAATTAAGTTTATGATGAACCTCTTTTTCTGTTTTTCTTTTCTTTTTCAGGAAATATCACTTGAAGATATTCAGCCTGTTGGCAATAGTAACAGTGGTCTGAATCCTTCATCGCACTTCCATGTTAATTTTACACAAGCTGTCAGCCAAGATGTAAGTCTTCATGAGGCCATGTTAAGATCAGATCCTACTCTTCGAAGAAATTCAGAAACCAGCAATTTTCAAAGAGAAGAATCCTTCCAGCAATCAAACTCTAGCAGAAATCCTGAGGCATTCCTCAGTGAGTCTAATCTGACAGGCTTATTTCCCTATGTTGAGAACAGTATTAGAAATCTAACAAACCAAGATATTCTGTCAGGTTTTGATGAAAACATATTTGATGAGATAAATCTGATGTCATTAGCCATAGAAGAAGGTTTTGATCCTATTGGAGTTTCCCAGCTCTTTGAAGCAGATTCTGATTCTGGACTTTCTTTAAGCTCCAGTCGTAGTCCAACCCTTTCGAGCACTTCTGATTCGTTGTCTACTTCTGCTGGTGAAGAAGGGGCTGTAGGTTACAGCGGTGATGTGGAATCTATTTCATATGATCATCTGGAAGGCGCTGTTGGAGGGTGTCTTCTGGAGCATAATAAATGCTGTCGATTGGAATGTCGATTTGATTCAGACTTTTGTGAGGAACCACAGTTTGAGCATGTTCATCATAATCATACTTACAGTCTCCTGCCACAGCAACTGAAGTCGGGTACAGAGCAATGTCATTTGTGGTCTGCAGAGGCAAGCAAATTAAATAGATGTGACAGGGATGCCGACAAAATTTTCAGTCGTGATGAACGACGCGCAAAAGCTCTAAGAATTCCATTTTCTGTAGAGGAGATTGTCGGCATGCCTGTTGATGTGTTCAACAGCCTTCTCTCCAAATACTACTTAACAGATGTCCAAATATCTGTTATTCGTGACATCAGACGAAGAGGTAAAAACAAGGTTGCTGCTCAGAATTGCCGTAAACGTAAACTAGATGCAATTCTGAACCTGGAAAATGATGTATGCCAACTTCAAGCACAGAAGGCAAGCCTGCTGAAAGAAAAAGCCCAGTGTAACAAATCGGTGAGCCAGATGAAACAAAAGCTCAGTGATTTGTATCGCAGTGTTTTCAGCCAGTTAAGAGATGAGCATGGCAGGCCTGTGAACCCCAGTCGGTATGCTCTCCGCTGCCACAGTGATGGCAGAATCCTGATTGTGCCTAGGGGAGCATTCAAATTAGAGCATAAAACAGAACAACAAAAGGGAAAGAAACAAAAATAAGAGTGAAGAACAAATTTTTCTCCTGTGGCCTTTTTTATAGGCTATTTCAATTGGGAGCTCTTAGTGGCACAAATACAGCATGGCCTTGTGTGTTCGTTAAGCAATGAACACACAAAAAGGAAGGGGAGTTGCACCTGATTACTGTGTGTATTCAGGTAGCAGTTATCAATTAGAAATAATTTAAAGCCGAGGTGTAGCCAGACCTTGATTTTTTTTTTTTGGGGGGGGGGGGGCTGGGCCCAAAGTGTGTGGGGGGGCACATTTTGCCCTGCCCCCATTGCAACCCTACATAAACTGGTCTGGCAGGGATCCCCAAGCCCTGCCAGTAGAATCCTTCCTGCAGTGATATTTGCCATGCTGCCTACTCCACTTTCCCGCGAAGTTTGCGCATGCTCAATTTCACTAATACTGAGCATGCGAACGGGGGAGAGGGAAAGCAGGACAGGCAGCATGGTGCTGAATATCGCCTCGGGAAAGCTGCTGCTGGTCGGGGATTGGGGAGGCAGGCCCCTGCCAGCCAAACCAGCAGACCTTGGGACCTGAACCCAAAATTGGGGGGGGGGGGGGGGGGGGGGGGCACCAAGGCCTGCCATGGCTAAACCACTGATTTAGTTACACAAAATGTTGGTTTGTATGGAAATGGCTTGTTATAAAATTGGCTGGACTTTCTATGGGTAAACGTGAGGTGCACCATTTTGCGCACTTACCTTCTGCAAGCAGAGCACTCTGGGGTGGATTTGGGGGTGACTTTGACATTTTGCTAATACTTTTAAATTTTTCACAAGTATGTGTATAAATGCTTGGAATGTCGTGTGTATTAAATA
This sequence comes from Microcaecilia unicolor, assembly GCF_901765095.1. Lineage (NCBI taxonomy): Eukaryota > Metazoa > Chordata > Amphibia > Gymnophiona > Siphonopidae > Microcaecilia > Microcaecilia unicolor. Next base: position 166,950,610 of record NC_044031.1, read on the forward strand.
GCAGGTATTAATACATATAGGTATTTTCAGTGGGATAATTTTGAAAAGGAACGTGTACGCATATTTTCCCATTTGATTGGTGCACCTTATGTACTTATTTGCTGCACAGTGGACTGTTACAAAATTACCTTTTAAACATTTAAATGGCATCTTAACACCCTCTACTGCTACTGCTCCAAATGTACCAACAGGTTCAGCTGTAACTAGAATTGCAGAAGGTAGTCTTTCTTCCCTTCTACGCAACAATATACACAGGATAAAGAACATACAAGAATTTTCACAACAAAATCCATATGCACACATCACCAGGCCTGCCCTACCCTGCTCCTTTTCACCAAAATAAAAGTGCATGCATGCACTGTGGAGATGGCATGTACTTTTCCTTGCATGGGGCTGGGGGGGGGGGGGGGGGGGGGGCAATTTTTAAAGTGTTTGATTTCCTACAAGTAAACGGATAGAAAAAGTTTTTTGAAAATTGCCCTTCAGTTTAGGTCACCCTTATTACCCCTCGTTCAGATCCGGGAGTGTGTTATAAAATCAAATATACAGGGTGATACACACCACAAGTGTATTGTCACCTGGAAGGTAGAACTCTGTGAACTACAAAGTGACCTTAGATTTTATTTTTTATGTGATCATCACTGGAGCGCATTTTAAAAATCCAAATAGGTTTACAATTTTTGTTGCTTATCTAAAGAACTGTATTGTAGGTTATGCATTTTTAATTTATATATTTTTCTGTCCTGTGGAAGTTATAATTATGCTGTTTTGTTTTGTAAAATTTCGCTTTCCTGAGAAAAGGTCCTGGAGGCCGCTCAATGTTCTCATTAAATATATTTAAGGTTACAATTTTAAGCAAACTGGGATTGCTGATTTTTATAGGGTAACTTTTTTTTTTTTTTTTTTAACTGTGATTTCCTCTTGTGCATCCTGAAACCTAACATAGGGATGTAGTGAGTGCTGTGAATTTTGGGTCACATTTTGCCTGGATTGCTTGATCTTGCAGAATTTCTGTGTTGCACTCTTCTCTTACCATGGTGATGTAATCTGCTGCTTCTGTGTCTTCACAATTATTCAGGATGTTCCATTGTTGCTCATTCATTAAAAAAAAAAAAAAGTACCATGGCAAGCTTCTTACAATTTCCATCTTGCTAAGTAGTTCCACCACCTCATACATCATAGGACTTCCTCCTAGCCAGATGCCTCCTTAGAAGGATGGGATGGGAAGCCCATTGTTCCTGGACTCAGGGTCAACAGCAAATGAATCAAAACTCCACATCAATCTTTTGGAGCTTCATTTTATTTTAGTTACATTTGTACCCCGCGCTTTCCCACTCATGGCAGGCTCAATGCAGCTTACATATACAAGTACTTATTTGTACCTGGGGCAATGGAGGGTTAAGTGACTTGCCCAGAGTCACAAGGAGCTATGCCTGAAGTGGGAATCGAACTCAGTTCCTCAGGACCAGAGTCCACCACCCTAACCACTAGGCCACTCCTCCACTATTACATGTTCTTTTGCTTTCAAACACATTCTGTACAGAGGAGGAGGGTTTCTTTTCTTATACAATCAGATTGCAATGTTTTGTATAAAACAAGCAAGGTGGAATGGGATCCCTTGCTTTACAGAGAGAGGCCTATCACATTTGAATCCAGGCTATCCATCTCCAAGCCAGTTTTGTTCCAAGGAACATAGTAGATGACGACAGAGAAAGACCTGTATGGTCCATCCAGTCTGCCCAACAAGATAAACTCATATGTGCTACTTTATGTGTATACCTGACTTTGATTTGTTCCTTTGATTAATTGGTCAAGCTGGCGCTAGAACGGCGTAAGGGTAAAGATAAGAGGATGATTTTATTTAAGGGGTTTATTATGTGTGGGTAGGAAAAGTATTATTCATACATAATATTGATAAGGTGATATTTATTGAAATGTTTTTTGTAGGGGAGGTCCTTGACACAGCCGGAAGGCGAAACATGCATGTCGGACGCATTTGAGCCCCCAGTCCGAATATACTTAAGATAAGTGCTATAAAATGATATATAAGCAATAAGAGCCGATGAAGAAATTAGTGCAGTTTAGAATTGCCATAAAATTATGTTTAGGCAATTTTGCACTACTGAGGCGAGAATGTATGAGTTCTGATGAATTATTCAAAAAAAGTGGGTGGTAAAGAAAAAGTGTGAAGAAATTGTGTTGGAAGAATAAGAACTGGGATTGTGGAAATTGAAGTGTGATACATTGAAGTTCTCAGAGATTTATATATAATACTGCTTGGATTTGGTTTGATTTGTATCTGACATTTTCAGGGCATGGACTGTAGAAGTCTGCCCAGCACTAGCCCCGCCTCCCCCCACCGGCTCTGCCACCCAATCTCCGCTAAGCTTCTGAGGATCCATTCCTTCTGAACAGGATTCCTTTATGTTTATCCCACGCATTTTTGAATTCCGTTACCGTTTTCATCTCCACCACTTTCCGCGGGAAGGCATTCCAAGCATCCACCACTCTCTCTCTGTGAAAAAATACTTCCTGACATTTTTTTTGAGTCTGCCCCCCTTCAATCTCATTTCATGTCCTCTAGTTCTACCGCCTTTCCATCTTCGGAAAAGATTTGTTTGGGAATTAATATCTTCCAAATATTTGAACGTCTGTATCATATCACCCCTGTTTCTCCAGGGTATACATGTTCATGTCAACAAATCTCTTCTCATATGTTGTTATTATTACTATTATTACATTTGTATCCCACATTATCCCACCTTTTTGCAGGCTCAATGTGGCTTACACTTGTAATGGCTTATGTCTTGTAATGCAAATCCCATACCTTTTTTGTAGCTTTTCTTTGCACCGCTTCAATTCTTTTTACATCCTTAGCAAGATACGGCAACCAAAACTGAACACAATACTCCAGGTAGGGCCTCACCAACGACTTATACAGGGGCATCAACACCTCCTTTCTTCTGCTGGTCATACCTCTCTCTATACAGCCTAGCAACCTTCTAGCTACAGCCACCACCTTGTCACACTGCTTTGTCACCTTCAGATCCTCAGATACTATCACCCCAAGATCCCTTTCCCCGTCTGTACATATCAGACTCTCACTGCCTAACGCATATGTCTCCCGTGGATTTCTACTCCCTAAGTGCATCACTACTATGTTACTATCCTGCTTATTTTCGAAGGAGATCGCCGGCCATCTTCTGACACAAATCGGGAGATGGCCGGCCATCTCCTGAAGCCAGTGAAATCGGTATAATCGAAAGCTGATTTTGGCCGGCTCCAACTGCTTTCCGTCGCAGAGCCAGCCAAAGTTAAAGGGGGCGTTTCCACAGGGTATGAAAGGTGGGACGGGGGCGTTGTTAAGACATGGCTGGCTACAGCCGATAATGGAGAAAAGAAGGCCGGCTCTGAGGAGCATTTCGCCGGCTTCACTTGGTCCATTTATTTTTAGGACCAAGTCTCAAAAAAGTGCCCCAATTGACCAGATGACTACCGGAGGGAATCGGGGATCACCTCCCCTTACTCTCCCAGTGGTCACCAACCCCCTCCCACCCAAAAAAAAACCAAAAACGTTTTTGCCAGCCTCTATGCCAGCCTGAAATGTCATACCCAGCTCCCTGACAGCAGTATGCAGGTCCCTGGAGCAGTTTTTAGTGGGTGCAGTGCACTTCAGGCAGGTGGACCCAGGTGCATCCCCCCACCCTACCTGCTACACTTGTGGTAAGTGTTGAGCCCTCCAAGGCCCCCCCCAGAAAGCCACTGTACCCACATGTAGGTGCCCCCCTTCACCCATAAGGGCTATGATAATGGTGTAGAGTTGTGGGGAGTGGGTTTTGGGGGGGATTTGGGGGGCTCAGCACACAAGGGAAAGGAGGTATGCACCTGGGATCAATTTCAAAGTCCATTGCAGTGCCCCCTAGGGAGCCCGGTTGGTGTCCTGGCATGTGAGGGGGACCAGAGCACTACAAATGCTGGCTCCTCCCACGACCAAATGCCTTGGATTTGGCCGGGTTTGAGATGGCCGGCATCAGTTTCCATTATCGGCGAAAACCGATGCCGGCCATCTCAAATCCGGCCATCTCTGACATTTGGCCGGGCCCAACCGTATTATCAAAATGAAAGATGGCCGGCCATCTTTTTTGATATTACAGTTCGGGACTGCTCTTTGCGGCGCCGGCCATATAGATGGCCGCCACCATTTGATTATGTCCCTCCATGTTACTTTGCATTTCTTCGCATTGAATTTTAATTGCCAAACCTTAGACCATTCTTCTAGTTTCCGTAGATCCTTTTTCATGTTTTCCACTCCCTCCCGGGTGTCCATTCTGTTACAAATCTTAGTATCGTCATCAGCAAAACCCTTCAGCAATGTCACGCACAAATATACTGAACAGAATCGGCCCCAGCATCGATCCCTGAGGCACTCCACTGCTCACCTTTCCCTCCTCCGAGCAAATTCCATTTACCACCACCCTCTGGCGTCTGTCCGTCAACCAGTTCCTAATCCAGTTCACCACGTCGGGTCCTACAGTGGGGGAAATAAGTATTTGATCCCTTGCTGATTTTGTAAGTTTGCCCACTGACAAAGACATGAGCAGCCCATAATTGAAGGGTAGGTTATTGGTAACAGTGAGAGATAGCACATCACAAATTAAATCCGGAAAATCACATTGTGGAAAGTATATGAATTTATTTGCATTCTGCAGAGGGAAATAAGTATTTAATCCCTCTGGCAAACAAGACCTAATACTTGGTGGCAAAACCCTTGTTGGCAAGCACAGCGGTCAGACGTCTTCTGTAGTTGATGATGAGGTTTGCACACATGTCAGGAGGAATTTTGGTCCACTCCTCTTTGCAGATCATCTCTAAATCATTAAGAGTTCTGGGCTGTCGCTTGGCAACTCGCAGCTTCAGCTCCCTCCATAAGTTTTCAATGGGATTAAGGTCTGGTGACTGGCTAGGCCACTCCATGACCCTAATGTGCTTCTTCCTGAGCCACTCCTTTGTTGCCTTGGCTGTATGTTTTGGGTCATTGTCGTGCTGGAAGACCCAGCCACGACCCATTTTTAAGGCCCTGGCGGAGGGAAGGAGGTTGTCACTCAGAATTGTACGGTACATGGCCCCATCCATTCTCCCATTGATGCGGTGAAGTAGTCCTGTGCCCTTAGCAGAGAAACACCCCCAAAACATAACATTTCCACCTCCATGCTTGACAGTGGGGACGGTGTTCTTTGGGTCATAGGCAGCATTTCTCTTCCTCCAAACACGGCGAGTTGAGTTCATGCCAAAGAGCTCAATTTTTGTCTCATCTGACCACAGCACCTTCTCCCAATCACTCTCGGCATCATCCAGGTGTTCACTGGCAAACTTCAGACGGGCCGTTACATGTGCCTTCCGGAGCAGGGGGACCTTGCGGGCACTGCAGGATTGCAATCCGTTATGTCGTAATGTGTTACCAATGGTTTTCGTGGTGACAGTGGTCCCAGCTGCCTTGAGATCATTGACAAGTTCCCCCCTTGTAGTTGTAGGCTGATTTCTAACCTTCCTCATGATCAAGGATACCCCACGAGGTGAGATTTTGCGTGGAGCCCCAGATCTTTGTCGATTGACAGTCATTTTGTACTTCTTCCATTTTCTTACTATGGCACCAACAGTTGTCTCCTTCTCGCCCAGCGTCTTACTGATGGTTTTGTAGCCCATTCCAGCCTTGTGCAGGTGTATGATCTTGTCCCTGACATCCTTAGACAGCTCCTTGCTCTTGGCCATTTTGTAGAGGTTAGAGTCTGACTGATTCACTGAGTCTGTGGACAGGTGTCTTTCATACAGGTGACCATTGCCGACAGCTGTCTGTCATGCAGGTAACGAGTTGATTTGGAGCATCTACCTGGTCTGTAGGGGCCAGATCTCTTACTGGTTGGTGGGGGATCAAATACTTATTTCCCTCTGCAGAATGCAAATAAATTCATATACTTTCCACAATGTGATTTTCCGGATTTAATTTGTGATGTGCTATCTCTCACTGTTACCAATAACCTACCCTTCAATTATGGGCTGCTCATGTCTTTGTCAGTGGGCAAACTTACAAAATCAGCAAGGGATCAAATACTTATTTCCCCCACTGTATCTTCAGCCTGTCAAGTTTATTCAAGAGCCTTTTGAGGGGAACCGTGTCAAAAGCTTTGCTGAAATCTAAGTAGATTACCTCTATAGCACGTCCATAATTTAGTTCTCCGGTCACCTAGTCAAAGAATTCAATGAGATATGTTTGGCACGATTTACCTTTGGTAAAACCATGTTGTCTCAGATCTTGCAACTTATTGGCTTCCAGGAAATTCACTATCCTTTCCTTCAGCATCGCTTCCATTACTTTTCCAATAACCGAAGTGAGGCTCACCGGCCTATAGTTTACAACTTTTTCCCTATCACCACTTTTGTGAAGAGGGACCACATCTGCTGTTCTCCACTCCCACGGAGCCTCTCCCTTCTCCAAGGATTTATTAAACAAATCTTTAAGAGGACCCGCCAGAACCTCTCTGAGCTCCCTCAATATCCTGGGGTGGATCCCGTCCGGTCCCATGGCTTTGTCCACCTTTAGATTTTTAAGTTGTTCATACACACTTTTCCGTGAACGGTGCTATATCCACTCCATTCTCATATGTACTTTTCCAGTGAATCGCGGTCCTTCTCCAGGATTTTCTTCTGTGAAAACAGAACAAAAGTATCTGTTTAGCAAATTTGCTTTTTCTTCATCATTATCTACATAGCGGTTTGCAGCATCTTTCAGTCTCACAATTCCCTTTTTAGTCTTCCTCCTTTCACTAATATACCTGAAGAAATTTTTGTCACCCCTCCTTACCTTATCAATTGTTCTTCCACTCACGCTTTCGCCAGACGTATCTCTCTCTCTTGGCGTCTTTCAGTTTCATCCAGTATTCCTTTCCGTGTTCCTCTTCGTGAGTTTTTCAGTATTTCAGGAACGCCAACTCTTCAGCCTTTATTTTTTCAGCCACTTGCTTGGAGAACCATATCGGTTTCCTTTTTCGCTTGCTTTTATTTACTCTCCTTACATAAAGGTTTGTGGCCCTATTTATAGCTTTTTTTCAGCCTGGACCACTGTCCTTCCACTTCTCGTTTATCCTCCCAGTCCATCAGCTCCTTCCTCAGATATTTCCCCATTTTACTAAAGTCAGCATGCTTGAAATCCAGGACTTTGAGTTTTGAGTGGCCGCCCTCCGCTTCAGCTGTCATATCAAACCAAACTGTTTGATGGTCACTGCTGCCCAGATGGGCACCCACTCGGACATTTGACACACTATCCCCATTTGTGAGCACCAGATCCAGCGTCGTTCCCTCCCTCGTGGGTTCCGTAACCATTTGTCTGAGCAGAGCACTTTGAAAAGCATCCAGGACTTCTCTACTTCTTTCCGATTCCGCAGATGGAACCTTCCAATCTACATCTGGCAGATTGAAATCTCCCAGCAACAGCACCTCTCTTTTCTTTCCCAACTTTTGAATATCTGCGATCAGATCTTTATCTAGTTCCTCCAATTGTGTCAGGGGTCTGTAGACAACACCCACGTGGACAGAGGTTCTATCATCTCTTTTTAAGGTGATCCATATTGCTTCTTCCTTTCCCCAGATCCCTGTCATTTCAGTCGCTGCGATATCATTTCTCACATACAGAGCTACTCCTCCACCTTTACGACCATCTCTGTCCTTCCTAAATAGATTATAGCCTGGTAGGTTTGCATCCCATTCATGGGAATATATTGAGCCACGTCTCCGTGATTGCAACAACGTTAAGTCTGCCTCCAACATCAGGGCTTGAAGGTCATGAACTTTATTGCTTAGACGGCGAGCATTTGTGGTCATCGCTTTCCATCTACATTTCCTGGTATGTGTTTCAACATTAGTGATTTGGGGGTTTCTTTTCTCTTTGGGTACCTTCATATCTTTTTGTTCCACCGTCATTGTTTTTTCTTTTTCTTCTTCTTCCGCCTCAGTTCTATTTTCAGGACCATCATAGTGCTATAAGGGAGCAAAAGAATTCTGTAGGGGCAACACTTGTGAGGGCGGATGCTTCTGTGTCACATAACGAATTCTGCCTGAGCCTACCATGAACCTTCTATTCTTAGGTGGTTTTATCCTTTGAGGCAGTGGAATGTGGAATGTGTTTACTGTGAAACCTGAACTCTAGAACTGTATTAAGCCACTTATCTACACAGCTGGTTGGGATAAGGGGAAGACAAGGTTAAGAAATGCACTAGAAATGTCCAAAGCCACAGCTTTAAGGTAGGGATAGCCAGAAAGAAAACATTCCCACGGATAATCACAGCAGAATCCTTTAACTTCACAAATGGTCATTTTCTGATAAGGCACCTCACTTCATCTTTCAGTAGTGGGGATCTCCTGTAGTAGATCTGTTTGCTTCAACAAAAAGTCACCAGTTTTGCTTCAGGATTCTTTGGATTTCATCATAGAACAGCTTTTCCTCAGATGCATTTATCCAGTATACTTCCTATCCCCCCCCCCCCCCCCCCCACAATTTCAAAAGATCATTCAGAAAACAGTTCAGGACTCGGCGAACATAATATTGGCAGCTCCAGATTGGCTATGTTATAATAGTTCCCATGGCTCTTAGTTCTGTCAGTTGACCAGTTGAATCTGTTGGGTACCCATCCAACTCTCCTTAATCAGCTTGGGGGGTGGGGGCAACTCCCCCCCCCCCCCCCGTGACCTCACATCCTCTAGCGCTTACAGCTTGGAGACTCAAGGGACAGAAGTAGAATTTCTGTCTTAAGACATGATCAAGGCTTCCAAAAAACCACCTGTATAAAAAAAGCCTTTCTCTCAGGGAAACAATTTCAAATTTGGTGTGAAACAAATACTTATAATCCATCTTCATGCTCCATATCTCATTCACCTTTCAGATTAAGCCTTAAGACTTCCTCAGTAAGAGTACAACTACCTGGACTTTCGTGTTTCATAACTTACAACAAGCTGATTTCTTCCTAGCCCTTGATTATTCATTTCCTCAAACGTCTCTGGATTCGTCGGCCTCCGGTGCAACCACCACCTGCTTGGTGAAATCTCAATTTGGTGCTCTATTAATGCCACCTTCCTTTTGAGTTGCTTGCTTCTTTGAAACTACATACCTAGAAAACCATTTTCCTTTTCACAATCACTTTAGCCTGAAGTATTAGTGAAATCCAAGCCTTAGTCTATTATCTTCCCTACTACAGTAGTACTTGGATCATACAAAGATCTATTTATCACCACTTTTTCTTTTTTTAATCAACATTCTCTAGGACATACAGACTCCATCTACCTGGATAGCTGACTGTATAGAATTCTGCTACCACCAGGCCAATGTTCGTCTCCCTATCCACATAAAGAGCACTTTGCCTGAGAGCAGTCAACCTCTACTACTCACCTACAGGCCATACCCCTACTGGATATTTGCAAGGCAGCAACCCAGTCTTCCACAAACACCTTGACAATGCAGCAAGGTCTGACAGTAAATCTGGATCAAAATCATTTTGCCTTTTCCTTCAGTAGCACTTGTGGCAGCCCTCAGCTTGGGTAGCACCAAGTGTGGCTGCATTATCGTAGTGGTTTATGGAGAATGTAAAGTTGCTTACCTATAATGAGTTTGTGGTGGACAACAGGATAATGCAAACACACCTTTCTGCCCACTATCCAATAACTGTTAATAATAACTCTCATGAATCACTTAATAACCACTGAGTGATAGGCTTAAATCACAGTCTCTAACACATAGAATATATCAACCAAAAGTAGACTGTGCATTCACTGTTTCTCCTCATATTGTAAGATTGTGGAGAGATGGGGGGGGGGAAAAGTCTCATTAATAAAAGGGCAGATACAAATCAAGGTCAGATATACATATAAAGTAGCACATATGAGTTTATCTTGTTGGGCAGACTGGATGGACCGTGCAGGTCTTTTGCTGCTGTCACTTACTATGTATGTTATGTATTAATTACCTGGTCACATAAAGACCTTTGCGGTGATGAGTCTAATCATTGACAAAAACTCCATCTATTTCAAGTGTGTTTCAAAATGAGTGCATCTGTGTGCGGTGTTCTGATTATGCCCAAATTTCAATGACATATATAATGAAATAACAAATAATAAGCTGTATATTCAGCAGGGCTGCACTTATCTTTGGCTTGATGTGTCCCAACAGACATCTGTTTTGCCGTCTCCTTTTTCAAGGGACCAAGCTTGACTGTAGCAGCTTTGCTCCTGTCCCTCACAACCCCCTGACAACCATACAAAATAGAAGAATCATAGACTGCTTAAATTATATTCTCTATGCATTTGCTTGGTATGGATTATCTAAGACAAGCTATGTCTTCAAGGAAGGAAAGATATGGTGCATGGCCTTGGTTAAAAGACTATACAAGCTAGAGAACGCAATTCCATATAGCAGGCTGATGAAAGATAAAAACCAAATGAGTCTGTATTTCTCCTCATAGTTGATTCCTGTTACTAGTAAACAAGCTGTCTGCCTCTGTGTTTTATTTCAAATGTGAAACTGCTGCACATGAGAGGTATTGAGGTAATAGCACTTTAAAAAGTATGTTTTCATCCAACAGGACAGCGTGTACAAGAACAATGCACTGAATCGACCACAAGCTTGTACTAGAGACCACGCTGAGTGAAAGGGTAAATCTATCCTTGGGCTTTTGTGGGCTTTGGCCCCCTTATTGAGAGTACCCACAGTAATGTAAAACTGTAATGGTTTTTCTGAGGTGGGTATCTGTGCCCTAGAAACTGGACCCAAGTGGTTGCCCGTCTGTATTTGAACCAGTGCCCTACAAGCAGGAGACTGACTATGTCCCTATAAACTCAAAAGCCTTGAAAAATGGAAGTTAGTGCTGGTGGGCTTGTGTAGCAAGGAGTTCAACTTTGAATGTGAAAAAGAATCGATATACTCTCGAGTTAATGATGAAAGCCTGATTTTGGTTCAGCTGGAAACATCTTTATTACAGCAGTATATAGACCGGTGATATTCAGCCATTAGCTGTCAGTGTTTTTATATCTGCTGCCTGCTGTATTCCTGGATATTCAGTATTGGGCATGGGCAGTGAATAGCTGGTTTATCTGTTGGCCGCTAAAACGTGTGCGGTTAAGTGCAATATTCAGCCCTGAACCACATAAGATAGGACTGATTTTTGTACGGTGGTCTTATGCAGTTAAGGGCTGAATATTTGCACTTAACCACATAAGTGCCAACTCCAGCCCTGGAACGCCCACGTTAGCTGGTTTTGGCTCAGGCGCTGTTAATATTTAGTGGCACTAACCAGTTAAGTGCTGCTGCCTATTTGCAGTTAGCCCTGGACAAGTGATTTAAATAGCCAGGAGCCACTCTGGGCCATTTAAATCGCTTGACACTGTGTGCCATCTACACTTTGCTTAATGTATGTATGTATATTAGTGTGTGCACAAAAAATACTGTTTTGGTAACAGGGTGATTTAGAACGTCACAAGATCTTTGGTTTCAAAAACTGTATGTCCATTTAAAAAAAAATAAAGTACTGTATCTTCTGTTCATAGACTGTTCAGTTTTATCAATATTTTTACTGCAGCAATATGAACTGTTTTGGGAATGCTGTATATTCAGGGACTTACAGTAGTGTTAATATAAAATAAATGAGCACAGTGGTTCTGTATTTTGTGTTCCATTTTACTTGAATAAACCCTATGGGTCCTGTTTCCAAGTGTCTCTAATTCTGTAGCAATCCATCTTAAATAGTTTCTAAAGTATTTGCTTGTTCTAAAAAATACCATTGTATCTTTTCTTAATCATAACTAGGAATATGGTCAATATTCAATTTCTTCACAGGCCTAATTCTAGTCTTAGAAATCACCATAAAATTACATCCCTCCCCCTTACCCCAATTGTTGGGCAGCCTCTGGAGTAGAAGTGGTGAATTTTTGGAATGCACAGACTTGTATATACATCATTTATTTTTTTTTCTCCCTTCTAATTAACAAGACCTAGATGTATGTAAGGCACCATCACAAGAGCTAGATCCAAATCCAAACTTTACTATGTGAGATTCACCTTAATTACTGTGTCCTCTGCAATGTGACTGAAGCAAAAAGCCAAAACAAAAATTAATACCTGAGGCCAGAATGGCACCAGTAGAGGGAATCAAACCAAACCAAAGCAGGAAAGAACTTCCAACAGTAATCAAAACAGAAGACAAGAGTGGAAGAAGTGGTTCCAAAGAACACCAAAGTCTAATGTCTTCAAACAGAAGTTTATTGTCCAAATAAAAGTGACATACATCATTTGTCTGAAACACAACCAGTGTTTCAGCAAAATGCCACCTTCGGGGGTCACAACTTGAGGGGTAGCTTAAAACAATATGGAGCATAACCGCAATGTCAGCAAAAAATACAACAGAACAGCGTCTGCAGTGTTGTGGGTCTATCCCTACACAGCCCATGTAGGGTCTAGACGGTGTATGTCGCTTTTATTTGAAGAATAAACTTGTTTGAAGATATTAGACTTCTGGTTTTCCTTGGAATCACCTCTTCCACTCTTGTCTTCTAACCAGTAGAGGGCAACTTTGGATTTTTTTTTTTTGGGGGGGGGACGCGGCTGGAAAGGTATAACATGCATGCCCATTTCATTTTTATATATATTTGTATTTATTACACATTAATGGAGGACATAGTCCTTCCCTTCCACAGAATAAACAATATTGAAAATCACTTATATCAACACCATAGAAATTCAATACAGAACAAAGAAAAAAAAAGAAACAAGTACTTCCTATTCCCCCCCCCCCCCCCCCAATTTCTGTCACTTTTGTTGGTCCTTGTGTAAGAGAGGATGAAAGGGTTGTAGAAGGAAAAGAATAGGAAGAAGCATGCTAATATGTAAGACACTGGCCTGTTTGTACAAGATGCAATGTCCTTATGTTAGAATGTTTCACAGTATAACATCTACTATTGTAGAATTATTTCTTGAGAAGGTGGTAACATTAATATCAGTACTTTGGTACTACAAGAAGTCATTATATACCATATGATGGTTCAGGCTCATGCTTAAATGGACCTGTTAGGGGGTTGTACTATGCTTCTAGGCTAAGTACATAAGTATTGCCATACTGGTAAAGACCAAATGTCCATTGAGCCCAGCATCCTGTTTCCAACAGTGGCCAATCCAGGTCACCCAGCAAGAACCCAAAAATGTACAAAACATTTTATACTGGTTATCCCAGAAATAGTGGATTTTCCCCAAGTCCATTAAATAACTGTCTATGGACTTTTCCTTTAGGAAGCTGTCCAAACCTTTTTTTAAACTCCGCTAAGCTAACTGCCTTTACCACATTCTCTGGCAACAAATTCCAGAGTTTAATTAAACGTTGAGTGAAGAAACATTTTCTCCGATTCGTTTTAAATTTACTACATTGTAGCTTCATCGCATGCCCCCTAGTCCTAGTATTTTGAAAAGCGTGAAGATGCTTCACATCTACCCGTTCAACTCCACTCATTATTTTATAGACCTCTATCATATCTCCCCTCAGCCACCTTTTCTCCAAGCTGAAGAGCCCTAGCCGCTTTAGCCTTTCCTCATAGGGAAGTCGTCCCATCCTTCGTCGCCCTTCTCGCCAACTTTTCTAATGCCACTATATCTTTTTTGAGATGTGGCGACCAGAATTGAACACAATATTCGAGATGCGGTTGCACCATGGAGCGATACGAAGGCATTATAACATCCTCATTTTTTCCATTCCTAATAATACCTAAATTCTATTTGCTTTCTTAGCCGCAGCAGCACACTTAGCAGAAGGGTTCAACGTATCATCAATGACTATGCCTAGATCCTTTTCTTGGTCCGTGACTCCTAACGTGGAACCTTGCATGACATAGCTATAATTCGGGTTCCTCTTTCCCACATGCATCACTTTGCAGTTGCTCACATTAAACGTCATCTGCCAATTAGCCACCCAGTCTCGTAAGGTCCTCTTGTAATTTTTCACAATCCTCCAGCAATTTAACAACTTTGAATAACTTTGTGTCATCAGCAAATTTAATTACCTCACTAGTTACTCCCATCTCTAGGTCATTTATAAATACAGTAAAAAGCAGCAGTCCCAGCACAGAGCCCTGGGGAACCCCACTAACTAGCCTTCTCCATTGAGAATACTGACCATTTAACCCTACTCTCTGTTTTCTATCTTTTAACCAGTTTTTAATCCACAATAGAACAGTACCTCCTATCCCATGACTCTCCCAATTTCCTCTGGAGTCTTTCATGAGGTACTTTGTCAAACACCTTCTGAAAAGCCAGATACACAATATTTTTTTTCACCCAGCTCCCCTTTATCCACGTTTGTTCACCCCTTCAAAGAAATGTAGTAGATTGGTGAGGCAAGATTTCCCTTCACTAAATCCATGTTGACTTTGTCTCATTAATCCATGCTTTTGAATATGCTCTGTAATTTTGTTCTTACTAATAGTCTCTACCATTTTGCCCAGCACAGATGTCAGACTCACCAGTCTATAATTTCCCGGATCTCCTCTGGAACCTTTTTTAAAAACCAGCGTTACATTGGCCACCCTCCAATCTTCTGGTACCACGCTCGATTTTAAGGATAAATTACATATTTCTAACAAAGCTGTTCATACTGGACTCATGTCTTCATTTGCATCCAGCGAGGCCACACTGTCCATGCTCTGGACATAAGCACTGAACACACTAGTTATGGGTGTCTGTGTCTGAAACAGCCCTATTACAGAGTACACTTGCCACTCAACCCCTTATTAACATGGAGGGAATAACAGCTGACAAGGTCAAAAGGCTCAAAAGTTGGACGTGGGAGGGGCTCTGGTGTATTTGGATTTCAGCAAGGCCTCCGACAGTTCCACACAGGCAACTCATAAATAAACTGAGTTCCCTCAGTATGGGACCTAGAGTAACTGATGGTTAAAGATTGGTTGAACAGAAGGAGACAGAGGGTAGCGGTAAATGGAGCTTGCTCTGAAGATAAAAATGTTATCAGTGGAGTACCGCAGGGTTCAGGCCTAGGGCTGGCTCTTTTTAACATCTTTGTGAGTGATATTGCAGAAGTGTGGTCTGGTAAAATTTGTCTCATTGTGGATGATATCAAACTCTTCAAGAGGGTGGACACCCTGGAAGGTGTGGATGACATAAGGAAGGATATAGCCAGGGCTTTTTTTTTTTTTGAGGGGGTACTGAGTACCGGCACCTTCTCCATTGTCTGCTAAAACTGACCCATGGTCCCCAAGTTTTAATGAAAGAGCTCAGGCTCTACACACCAATTCTGCCTTGTCATAGATTCTGTGACTAGTTGCAGGTGACCTGGCTATTGTGGGGTGGGTCCCTCATTGATCACCCCACCCCCTGAAGGGTGGCCTGACATTTGAGTACCAGCACCTTTTTCGCTAGAAAATATGCACTGGATATAGCAAAGCTTGAGGAATGGTCTTGATATTTGGTAACTAATACTTAATGCTAAAAAATGCAGGGTCATGTATTTGGATCATAAGAATCCGAGGGAACGATACAATATAGAGGTCAAAGTGCTTCTGTGTATAAAGGAAGAACAGGATGTCAGGGTGATTGTGTCTAATGACCTTAAAGTGGCCAAACAGAAAAAGTGACGATCAAAGTCAGAAGGATGCATGGGTGCATAAGGAGAGGGATGACCAACAGGAAGAAAGAGGTGATGGTGCTCTTGTATATCTCTCTGGCAGGGCCCCTTTTAGAGTAGTGTGCGCAATTCTGGATACTGCCAGTCCAGAGTGCAGCTACAAAATTGGTAAGCGGTCTTCGACATGAAAAGTGACAAGCTTATGAACCTCAGCATGTATACACAAAGACAGGAAGCAAAAAGGAAGCATGATAGAAACATTT
Organism: Microcaecilia unicolor; assembly: GCF_901765095.1. Classification (NCBI taxonomy): domain Eukaryota; kingdom Metazoa; phylum Chordata; class Amphibia; order Gymnophiona; family Siphonopidae; genus Microcaecilia; species Microcaecilia unicolor. The sequence goes on from NC_044031.1 coordinate 166,966,535, forward strand.
AAATATCTCAGGGACATTAATGTACAGGGAGAGCCTTTTCCAAATGATGGAAAACTCTGGAATGAGGGGGCATATGATGAAGTTAAGAGGAAACAGGCTTAGGAGAAATCTAATAAAGTATTCATTTACAGAAAGGGTGGTGGAAGGTTGGAATGGCCTCCCGGTGGAGGTTGTGGAGATGACTGTCAGAGTTTAAGAAAGCATGGGACAAGCATGTGGGATCCCTTTGGAAGAGGGGTTAAAGGTTACAGAGGATGGGCAGACTGGATGGGCCATTTGGCCTTTACCTGCTGTCATATTTCTGTTTCCTGGGCCCAAGAAGAGCTCAGAGGCTCCAAAGGCCAAAAAAGAAAATTGAAAAAAAAAAAATTTAAAGGATCAACTAAAAAACAAAAAAAATGTCCTGAAACAGGGTAGGTACCAAAACAAAGTTAGACATGCTAAGATTAGAAACCCAACCTCTCTGCTCCATGGAAATGGTTAGACTCAAGCATCAGACGAGAAGCCAATCGTGCATGCCCCAAGTGACAGTGCACTATGGCAGTGCAGTGTCTGCACCAGACTCCATGGATGTCGTCACCCACATATGAGAATATCATGCCTGTCCTTGGAGAAATGTGTTTAAAAGCATGGCAAGCTTATATTTGTTCATACCGGAACTGGCTAATGCCGTTACGGTACTATGTAAGTCACATTGAGCCTGCAAATAGGTGGGAAAATGTGGGATAGAAATGTACAGTACAAAAACACATTACCCTGGGTTCAACAAAGAGCTAAAAACACTATCCAGAAGAGAAACGAAAATGGAGGAAAAACAAGAATGAACAAATCACTTAAAGCATGGAAAGAAATTCAAAGAACAAACAAATATAAAATAAGAAACCAAAAGAAAATTCTATTAAGAACAAATAGGCACAGACTACAAAGACGTGGAGAAACAATACAAATTAGTTCTCCACGTCTTTGTAACAACTTACTCAATACCAAAATAGTAACAGCACCAAATGGACAACTCCCACCTGCAGCAAAACTAACCAGTTACTTCGAAGAAAAAATTACCAACCTACAGAACAATCTGCATCAGAGAAACACAAATGAAACCCTTCATAAACTAGTCCCTAACCCAGGAGAGTACCCGGTGGACTGTATCTGGTCTAACTTCAACTATCTAACCACTGAAACCATGGCTCATGCAAAGTTCTCCTCCACCCATTGCCAATTAGACATGTCCCAACATAATGAAAGACCCCCCCCCCCCCCCCAAAAAAAAAAAAAAAAAAAAAATTCATCTCCGAACTCACATACCATCTTAACTACATGCTCCAAGAAGGCCTATTCCCTCAGGACAAAGGAAACATTCTACTAACACCCATCCCAAAATACACACACACACACACACACAAAAAAGAAGAAATGACAAATTAGAAGCCAATTGCTTCTATACCTCTACCAACCAAACTAATGGCATTATAGTGGCCAAACAGAATACCTCACCAAATTTACCATACTCCATGAATCTCAATCTGCCTTCAGACCCCACCACAGCACAAACAATACTAATCACACTTCTGTCCAGATTCAAGCACGAAATAGCAATGGGCAAAACATCCTCCTACTCCAATTTGACCTATCAAGCACATTCGACATGTTAGACAACACTATTGAGAATCCTTGACAAAATAGGAATTACAGGAAAAGTACTTACCTGGATCAAAGATTCCCAACTTCCAGGACATAAGTTAAATCAAACTATCTCCTCACCCTGGAAAGCAGAACGCGGAGTACCACAGGGCACTCTGCTCTCGCCAATCTTATTCAACCTGACGACCCCACTTGCCAGATCACTAGTCAAACAAGACCTCAACCCATTCCTATATGTGGACATCACAATCCACATACCCTTAAAACAGCATCCCACAGAAATCACAGCATGACCATCATGGAATCCTGGGCATTGGCATTCAGATTAAAACACAGAAAAAACCCAATGCCTCATTCCTCTCTTCCCAACAATGAATTCCCCACTACCATCAATGCACTGAGCTCATCTCTCCCAAACTCAATCTGAAAATACTAGGTATAATAATAGACCATAACCGGACATTCGAAAGCCAAGCTAAGATTATGACAAAAATGTTCTACACAATTTGGAAACTTAAACAAATAAATACTTCCCTAGGAACTTATTTTGCAATATGATCCAAACACAGACTACTGCAACCAAATCCATGCGGGTTGCAAAGACCATATCATAAGAAAACTACAAACACCACAAAATACAGCAGCCAGACTTACCTATGGAAAAACACACTTCAAAAGTGCAAAACCCCTCCTACAAAGCCTACACTGGCTGCCAATTAATTAATTAACTGCATTTGTATCCCACATTTTCCCACCCATTTGCAGGCTCAATGTGGCTTACATTGTTCTGTCATGGCAATCACCATTCTGGAGTAAGAAATACAAGAGGTATTACATAAAGATCATGAATGACATAGTAGATTAAGCAATCAGGTATAAAGAGTTCATGTTCAGAATAAGAGATAGAATAGTATTCCATTAAAGTTCATATGATGGGTCGTTGTCTTGATGAGGACATAGTAGATTCAAATTCAGAATGGGAGATAAAGCGGTATTGCGTTAACGTTCATAGGCGGGATTGTTGTGGTACGCCTTGTTGAAAAGGTAGGTCTTCAATGATTTCCAAAAGTTGGTTAGGTCTGGCAATTTTTTCACGTCAGGTGGTAGTGCATTCCATAACTGCATGCTACTGTAGGGAAAGCTGGATGCATGTGTTTAATTTGTATTTAGGCATGCATAACCTCCAAAATATGCTCAATAGTGCACAGAATTATCTACGGCCTTGCACCTTGGTGAGCTAACTAGAGCCAGTTTCAAAGATAGTTCCACCAAGACCCTGAAGCAGTAGCACGAAACGCTGGCCATCGTCGGCATGGGGTGAGGGGAGAAGAAACTAGCTCCAGCAGCAGAAGCTACAAGTGTCAGTAGCGATGGCATCTGAAAGATAAGTGGTCTTTCATTCTCGAGAAAGTTTTCTATGCATATTTAACCAGTGTAACTGTTGACACAGCAGTATTGTATGAAAGTCTTGTAGCAATTAGTGACGTCATATCAATTTTAAAGGGTTATTTTTTTTTGGCCAATGATGAACAGAGGGTCATTCACGATCCGTTTAAGCTCCAGTAGATTGTATTAATCTAGGAGCTCTGTGAGGCCATTTTCCCCTTCGTTATAAGAGGTTTGACATAATTGCATTTAAGTACATTTTCATCACGTGGAAGACATTATCTAGTGATTGTGTGTTGTTCCACATCCTAATTGAATTACGTTTAGGGACGTTTTTATGCAAGACATTTTTGTGTTAAGAGCTGCTAGATTTGGTATACCCAGCTGTTTTTGTTCTGTTATCTATTATGCCTTTCCCCATCTCTACTCTCTGTATTAAACCAGGGCTATCAACTCCATCAGTTCATAAAACTTTCATGTCTCATTCCATTATCTTCCCAAATATGTCCTAGATACCCCCTTCTTTTCAACTCCCTCCTGCTTGCTGTCTTCTTCCAACTTCTATTTTATCTTCTGCTTTAACCTGCAGCCCTACATATTTCAACATAAGAAAACTGACAGCAAAATCAAAAGTTGAAAAACAAACCACTAAATATCTAACTCTTGAAGAAAAATGGCATTTAAATACCCAGTGGCAGAGGTGAAGTCATAGCCAAGGCCTTGTTATAAGATAGACTGAAGTTTTCATATCAAGCTAAGCCATGCCTGATCTTCTTAACCCACTGTGGAATTTTTAGGGACCAAGATCTACATCTCCATAAATGAGGTTCAAATATTGTGCATTTTATTGCCACTGATGAACAAAACTTTGATTAGGGAGATTAACAATGCAGGTAGAACTTGGTCACTGGCGCATTTCTGATACCAAAGCACAACGTAAGTGACAGCCATCCATATCCAACTGCAGAAGTGTCACTTCATCCAATTGCAAAGCAGTAATACATAAAATATAAAGACACTAGTAAAAAAAAGGCCCGTTTCTGACACAAATGAAACGGGTGCTAGTAAGGTTTTCCTCGGAGTGTGTGAGAGTGAATGTGCAAGTGTATGTGTATGAGAGCAAGTGAGTCTGGGTGCAAGTGCGTATGTGTGTGTGGGACAGACTCTGTGAGACAGTGTATGAGTGACTGTGTGACAGAGAGTGAATGTGATACAGTGTAAGAGAAAGACTGACTGCGAGAGTGTGTGTGACAGAGATACACCCCCCCCCCCCCCCCTCTCTGGTGTCAGGCCTCCCCTCCCTCCCTCTGGTGTCTGAGTGTTACTGTGCAGGATGCTGAGCTCTGGCTGTGCTTCAAGGAACTGACCAATCCTATTTAATAGAATGCAGCTCCAACATTCTGAAGCCGAGAAACCTCGTGTGGTTGGTCACTTCTGCTTGAGACAAACCCGGAAGTACGTGATGTCAATTCAGGAGATGGATAGAGAGCAGGAATGCCTCAGCCATGCAATCAGCTTCAGAATGTTGGGAGGTGCGTCTTATTATATAGGATGCATGTTGTGCTTACTCAGTTACGTGATATTGGTATGGATTTACTAACAAGCAAGGGCATCTCACATTGTCACTATACCATAAAAGGTTATCCAGCAGGGTTTTAGTTATATCTCCTACCCCAAAGAAAGTAAGCAGCTGCCAACTATGTTAACATTGATCAAAGTCAGCTTCTTTCATAGAACTAGCTTTTACTGCCCCTTCTGCTCAGTTCAATAGCAGTACCCAATATCAAAATGTTCCCACGTAGGTAAGGCATTCTGCTCAAACGTGCAGTTTCAGAAATGTCAGCCCATTCATCAAAAGGAATTCCATCAGAAAAAAAAAAGTGGGAACATTATTATTTATTGCATTTGTACCCCACATTATCCCACCTTTTTGCAGGCTCAATGTGGCTAAGTATGTTTTTTTCCTCTAAGTGGAACACTACAGCTTTCCTTGGTGCTGTCATTTATTTTTATTACATTTGTACCCCACGCTTTCCCACTCATAGCAGGCTCAATGCGGCTTACATGTTATATACAGGTACTTATTTGTACCTGGGGCAATGGAGGGTTAAGTGACTTGCCCAGAGTCACAAGGAGCTTCCTGTGCCTGCAGTGGGAATCGAACCCAGTTCCCCAGGACCAAAGTCCACCACGCTAAGCACTAGGCCACTCCTCCACTCCATTTCTTGAATAAGTTTCCATTTATGATTTTGGACCACTATAGGAAGACCCCTGAGGAAAGCTTCATTGCCAAACAACCCATGCTGGGTCCCTAGAAATGGTTTCCGTCTGCGCTTGTCGAGTGTTTGTTCCATCATCCTGGTTCACTGCCTTGTGATGGTCATTTCTACTTTTGTCTGTTTCCTCATGGGAGTGGACTGGTTGGTTGTATTAATTCCATCAGACCACATTAACTTTGCCTGTAACAGTTTCTCTCCATGAAAGGAGCATTTTTCATTGATACCAACTGACAATGCTGCAACATATAAACAAACCTCCCAAACCGAAGAATTCCGTAACAGTTTCTATTTGATTTGACCAAGGAAAGCCGTACAGGACCAAATATTGCAAAGGGAATGAGCATCAAGGAAGAGTTTCAGCATCCAGTGAATAGTGTATTTAAAACTTAAGCAATGTCAAAAATCTTTCACTAAATTATATGAATGAAATACATACTGAATGCAGGTAAGTACACAAAAATTGTATAAACATTTTTATTATAAAATCATAAAAGCAAAGTACACTGGCAATTTATTTATTAAAAATAGAGTAAAGTTAAATTATTCTAGTATTTTAGTCTAGATCATTTTCATTTTATATTTTCATGATTTTCAGAATTTCTGTTCAAGTACTTTTGTTTAAAATCATTCCTTCCACCTGCAATTTTAAATTAGTATATAGTTTTTACAAATTGTGCTTCTTGATATGCCAGCTGTATGACATCTGCCTGCCAAATGAAAACGAAAAAAGGAGAGTTAATTCAAACACATCTTGAACAGCTAAGAGCACATTACTACTACTACTACTACTAAAAATCATTTCTACAGCGCTACCAGTCACACATTACTAACTTAATTATGCATTCACTATGCAAACTATTTAACAGCATCCAATTTACTTATCATACATTAGTGGAAAATATGTATCCCTCTGTGAATGCAAAATGAAATTCAATTTCCAACTGGGAACTGGAAATGACTAATAATTATCCCTATATAAGAATTACTATAGATCACTTACCATGAGAAGTGATTTTGGAAAACAGCATGTTTCAAAATCTGCGCTTTTATTTTAATATACTGCAATTGTGGACAACTGACCTCAAATGCTGCTGCATTCTTGCAGTGGTTATTAGAGCAGCTCCATATAAACAGACGTGGATTCTTGCAGTGATACAGTGAATGATACATACCTGTAGCAGGTGTTCTCCGAGGACAGCAGGCTGATTGTTCTCACGACTGGGTGACATCCGCGGCAGCCCCCACCAACCGGAAGAAGCTTTGCGGGTGGTCCGCACGCAGGGCACGCCCACCGCGCATGCGCGGCCGTCTTCCCGTCCGTGCGTGACCGTTCCCGCCAGTTGAATGACAAGCAAGAAACAACATGAAAACGCAACTCCAAAGGGGAGGAGGGAGGGTAGGTGAGAACAATCAGCCTGCTGTCCTCGGAGAACACCTGCTACAGGTATGTATCATTCACTTTCTCCGAGGACAAACAGGCTGCTTGTTCTCACGACTGGGGTATCCCTAGCTCTCAGGCTCACTCAAAACAAGAACCCAGGTCAATTGAACCTCGCAACGGCGAGGGTATAACAGAAATTGACCTACGAAGAACAACTAACTGAGTGCAGCCTGACCAGAATAAATTCGGGTCCTGGAGGGTGGAGTTGGATTTACACCCCAAACAGATTCTGCAGCACCGACTGCCCGAACCGACTGTCGCGTCGGGTATCCTGCTGGAGGCAGTAATGTGATGTGAATGTGTGGACAGATGACCACGTCGCAGCCTTGCAAATCTCTTCAATAGTGGCTGACTTCAAGTGGGCCACTGACGCTGCCATGGCTCTAACACTATGAGCCGTGACATGACCCTCAAGAGCCAGCCCAGCCTGGGCGTAAGTGAAGGAAATGCAATCTGCTAGCCAATTGGAGATGGTGCGTTTCCCTACAGCGACCCCTAGCCTGTTAGGGTCGAAAGAAACAAACAATTGGGCGGACTGTCTGTGGGGCTGTGTCCGCTCCAAGTAGAAGGCCAATGCTCTCTTGCAGTCCAATGTGTGCAACTGACGTTCAGCAGGGCGGGTATGCGGCCTGGGGAAGAATGTTGGCAAGACAATTGACTGGTTAAGATGGAACTCCGACACCACCTTCGGCAGGAACTTTGGGTGGGTGCGGAGCACTACTCTGTTGTGATGAAATTTGGTATATGGAGCATGAGCTACTAGGGCTTGAAGCTCACTGACCCTAAGAGCTGAAGTAACTGCCACCAAGAAAATGACCTTCCAGGTCAAGTACTTCAGATGGCAGGTATTCAGTGGCTCAAAAGGAGGTCTCATCAGCTGGGTGAGGACGACGTTGAGATCCCATGACACTGCAGGAGGCTTAATAGGGGGGCTTTGACAAAAGCAAGCCTCTCATGAATCGAACGACTAAAGGCTCTCCAGAGATGGCTTTACCTTCCACACGATAATGGTAAGCACTAATCGCACTAAGGTGATTCCTTACTGAGTTGGTCTTGAGGCCAGACTCCGATAAGTGCAGAAGGTATTCAAGCAGGTTCTGTGCAGGGCAAGAACGAGGTTCTAGGGCCCTGCTCTCACACCAAACGACAAACCTCCTCCACTTGAAAAAGTAACTCTTTTTAGTGGAATCCTTCCTAGAGGCAAGCAAGACACGGGAGACACCCTCAGACAGACCCAATGCAGTGAAGTCTACGCCCTCAACATCTAGGCCGTGAGAGCCAGGGACTGAAGGTTGGGGTGCAGCAACGCTCCGTCGTTCTGCGAGATGAGAGTCGGAAAACACTCCAATCTCCACGGTTCTTCTGAGGACAACTCCAGAAGAAGAGGGAACCAGATCTTACGGGGCCAAAAGGGCGCTATCAGAATCATGGTGCCGTGGTCTTGCTTGAGCTTCAGTAAGGTCTTCCCCACCAAAGGTATGGGAGGATAAGCATACAGGAGGCCGGTCCCCCAATGGAGGAGAAAGGCATCCGACGCTAGCCTGCCGTGTGCCTGTAGTCTGGAACAGAACAGAGGCAGCTTGTGGTTGGTCTGAGAGGCGAAAAGGTCCACCGAGGGGGTGCCCCACTCTCAGAAGATCTTGCGTACCACTCTGGAATGAAGCGACCACTCGTGCGGTTGCATGACTCTGCTCAGTCTGTCGGCCAGACTGTTGTTTACACCTGCCAGGTATGTGGCTTGGAGGAGCATGCCGAACTGGCAAGCCCAACGCCACATGCCGACGGCTTCCTGACACAAGGGGCGAGATCCGGTGTCCCCCTGCTTGTTGGTGTAATACATTGCAACCTGAATGTCTGTCCCAATTTGAATAATTTGGTAGGACAGCCGGTCTCTGAAAGCCTTCAGTGCGTTCCAGATCGCTCGGAGCTCCAGGAGGTTGATCTGCAGATCCTTTTCCTGGAGGGACCACAGACCCTGGGAGTGAAGCCCATCGACATGAGCTTCCCACCCCAGGCGAGATGCATCCGTCGTCAGCACTTTCGTGGGCTGCGGAATTTGGAATGGACGTCCCAGGGTCAAATTGGTCCGGATGGTCCACCAGAGCAGTGAAGTGCGGCAACTGGTGGAGGGGCGGATGACATCTTCTAGATTCCCGGTGGCTTGAACCCACTGGGAAGCTAGGGTCCATTGAGCAGATCTCATGTGAAGGCGAGCCATGGGAGTCACATGGACTGTGGAGGCCATATGACCCAGAAGTCTCAACATCTGCCGAGCTGTGACCTGCTGAGACGCTCTGGTCTGCGAAGCCAGGGACAAGAGGTTGTTGGCCCTCGCTTCGGGAAGGAAGGCCTGAGCCGTCTGGGTATTCAGCAGAGCTCCTATGAATTCCAGAGACTGGGTTGGCTGGAGATGGGACTTTGGGTAATTTATCACAAACCCCAGCAGCTCCAGGAGTTGAGTAGTGCACTGCATGGACCGGAGGGCTCCTGCCTCCGAGGTGTTCTTGACCAGCCAATCGTCGAGATATGGGAACACGTGCACTCCCAGCTTGCGTAGATACGCCGCCACCACCACGAGGCACTTTGTAAACACTCTTGGGCAGAGGCGAGCCCAAAGGGCAGCACACAATACTGAAAGTGCCGTGCGCCCAGGCGGAATCTGAGATACTGTCTGTGAGCTGGCAGTATCGGGATGTGAGTGTATGCGTCCTTTAAATCCAGGGAACATAGCCAATCGTTTTTCTGAATCATTGGCAGAAGGGTGCCCAAGGAAAGCATCCTGAACTTTTCTTTGACCAGGAATTTGTTCAGGCCTCTCAGGTACCTGCTTGTGATGGGAGCTGAAGGATTGAGCTCCCGGAGGACAATTTGGTGGCAGGGAGGCCAAATTCAGGGCGTATCCGCACCGCACTATTTGGAGAACCCACTGGTCGGAGGTTATGAGAGGCCACCTTTGGTGAAAGAATTTTAACCTCCCTCCGACCGGCAGATCGTCCGGTACGGACACTTTGAGGGCGGCTATGTTCCCGTGGATCCAGTCAAAAGCCCGTCCCCGGCTTTTGCTGTGGAGGCGCAGGGGGCTGCTTAGGCGCACGCTGTTGACGAGAACGAGCGCGCTGGGGCTGTCCCTGTGCCTGGCGAGGCCTTCGGGCCGGCTGGGTGTACCTACGCCTTGCAAAGGAATAGGGCGCAGCCTGCCGGGCCCGGGAAAAACGTCCACCTGCTGAGGTGGATGCTGAAGGCGCCCGGTGGGAGAGCTTGTCGAGGGCGGTTTCCCGCTGATGCAGTTGGTCCACCAGCTGCTCGACCTTCTCACCAAAAATGTTATCCCCCCCGGCAAGGGACGTCGGCCAGTCTCTGCTGGGTGCGGTTGTCCAGGTCAGAGGCACGCAGCCATGACAGCCTGCGCATCACTATACCTTGGGCCGCAGCACAAGATGCCACGTCACAGATGTCATAGATACCCCTGGACAGGAACTTTCTGCACGCCTTCAGCTGCCTGACCACCTCCTGATAAGGCCTGGACTGCTCCGGCGGGAGCTTATCGACCAGGTCCGCCAGTTGCTTCACATTGTTCTGCATGTGGATGCTCGTATAGAGCTGGTATGACTAGATGCGGGTCACGAGCATGGAGGATTGGTAGGCCTTCCTCCCAAACGAGTCCAGAGTGCGAGACTCCCGCCCCGGGGGCGCCGAGGCGGTATCCCTCGAACTCCGTGCCCTCTTGAGAGCAGAATCCACGACCGCCGAGTCATGGGGCAATTGTGGCCGCATTAACTCTGGGTCCGAGTGGATCCTGTACTGGGACTCTGCTTTCTTGGGGATGGTGGGATTAGTTAATGGTCGCATCCAGTTCCGAAGCAGTGTCTCCTTGAGGACATTGTGCAGCGGTACCGTGGTGGACTCTCTAGGTGGTGATGGATAGTCGAGGACCTCGAGCATCTCAGCCCTCGGCTCATCCACAGAGACCACGGGAAAGGGAATGCAAATAGACATATCCCGCACAGAGGAGGCAAAAGAGAGACTCTCAAGGGGCGAGAGCTTTCTCTCTGGTGAAGGCGTGGGGTCCGAGGGGAGACCCGCAGACTCCTCTGAGGAGAAATATCTGGGGTCCTCCTCTTCCCCCCACGAGGCCTCTTCCTCGGTATCGGACATGAGCTCATGTAGCTGAGTCCGGAACCGGGCCCGGCTCGACGTCGAGGCACCAAGGCCTCGGTGTCGTCGAGCGGTGGACTCCCGCGCCGGCGGGGACGAAGCTCCCTCCATCGACGTCGACTCCACCTGCGTGGCGGTCGAGACCGGCGCCGCAAGCGGCGGCAGCGTCGACAACCTCGGCACCGGGCTAGAGCTCGCCGGCGCCACAGTCATCGGCGCCTGGCGCATCAGCCCTTCCAGGATCCCCGGAAGGATGGCTCGGAGGCACTCGTCCAGGCCCGCTGTCGGGAAAGACGTGGGGGCCGGTAGAGGCATCGGTGCCGGAAGCTGCTCGGGTCCAGGAGACTGCACCGAAGTGCTGGGACCCTGACGTGGCGGTACCTCCACCACCGAGGGGGACCTCTCCTCTCGACGCGGACGCTTCGGCGTCGACTCCTCTCCGGTACCGAGAGCCGGATGCGTCGAGGGCGACCGGTGACGGTGCTTCTTTGCCTTCTTACGGTGCCCGTCACCGGTGCCGGGTGGTATGGAGGAGGAGGAGGAGGAGGTCGATCCCCCTCGGTCCCGAGGAACCGGGTCAGACAGGGTTCGGTCCCGAGGGCCACGGGCTGAAGGAGTGACCGGGGCCGACTGCCCACGCGGTCTCTCACCTCTACCCTCACCGGAGGACCGGCGGGCCGACGGGACCTGTTCTCCTGGGGTCGATGCCATCGATGCCGATTTTTCGGGCATCGATACCGGTACCGAAGGACTGGGCGTCGATACCGATGCCGTCGAAGTCGACGGGCCGGCGCAAGTTCCAAAAAGACGGTCCCGCAGAACTTGCCTCGCAACCTGAGTCCGTTTCCGGAGACCGAGACACAGGGAACACGACTTGATATTGTGCTCCGGCCCAAGGCACTGGAGGCACCAAGCGTGGGTGTCGGTCTGCGAGATCGGCCGGCCGCACCGACCACACTTCTTAAATCCACTCGGGACCTTCGAGGACATCGACGGAAAAATCGCGTCGGCGAAGTTAAAGTCGTCGATGGTGGCGGAAATCACACCTCAAAAAAATAAATCGATCGCAACGCGACGCCCTGCTAGAAACGAGGGAAAAAGGAGCGCGTGCTCTTTTTTTTTTTTAAAGAAAAGAAACTGGGGCACGCGGTAACCAAAAAACTAAACAAAACTAAACAAAATCGCGTAAATGCGACGGTCTTTCCGGGGCTGCGAAGGGAGAGCGGCGACGGCACGACTCTCCTCAGGCGCGGAAAAGAAAAGACTGGCGGGAACGGTCACGCACGGGCGAGAAGACGGCCGCGCATGCGCGGTGGGCGTGCCCTGCGTGCGGACCGCCCGCGAAGCTTCTTCCGGTTGGTGGGGGCTGCCGCGGACGTCACCCAGTCGTGAGAACAAGCAGCCTGCTTGTCCTCGGAGAATAATCTGTTGCTTTTACTGCAGCACCACATTAAAAACAAATTTAATGGATACTATATGGCTCAGGAATAATGTGTAGTTGTAAGGGAGACTGTCTTTCTGCTCTTTGGGTTGTCAAGGACAAGGGATTAAAAGAATATTCACAACTCACAAAGCAGAAACTCCCACCTATCATCTATACCTACAAGCCTTCTCAGAGGTACACTTGTGTTGAGTTTCAGAGGAACTGAATTTCTATGAAAGGGTTGGGAAGGGAGAGCTGAGCTAACAAACAAAAGCAAACAGCACACTGCTGTACATAAAGGCTCACATAACCAGAACTCAACAGGGGCTGATTCAGACAGGTGAAAGCACTTCTGATTAAGTGTCCAGAGAGGCATGTGGGAGAGAGTACTGCTTCCCATAACCATGGTTCTTCCACTAGCCCCCACTCAAACTACTGCTTTTACATACTGAATCCAACATTAAACATTTATAACACAAAATGCGTCTTGATATGCCTTTTAGCATGTCACTAGTGTGTGTGTGTATATATATATATATTTTTTTTCTCTTTAAAGTTTACCCTGGCATCGCATGTTCCAATTATGTGAACTGCTTTTATTAGTAACCTTCAGGAATGAGGGATTGAAAAATGTTTTATAGACTGTAGTTTTCCTAAATATTTTCAAAATGTAGTAAAACGCTTTGAACATTAAATAGCAGTCCCAAGTTTATGAACCATTCTTTGTGATAAAAAGTTGGCAGTATCCAGTTTGTGGGTCAAAGGTCTAAATTTAGCAAACATAAGCTTGATATTTCTATTAATTAAAAACAAATGTCTACAATGGTTCTAATAGGGTGGTTTGAAAACATTTCACAGAAATGTACATAATTACTCCCAAAAGGATGTGTCCCTCTACAACTAATTTTCAGAGTATGGCATCCAATTGTGTACAATTTTGAAGAAGAAAAAAAAAAAAAATCAGATATTTAACTAGAAAACTGATGGCCTTCATATAAATGGGTGCTCCCAATACTTCCTTCCTTAAAACACACTAAATAATAACTGAAAATGTCCACCTACCATTTTACTACCAACGCCCATGATGGACCGTTGCAAAACTGTACTAACGGCCACATGCTCGTCTGATTTGTTCAAATGGAGCAGGTTACAGTCTTTGTACCAGCAGACACAGCTTGTCCATGTTCATACCAAAAGCTAGATCCAGTAAGAAGGAAAATTATTTAGCTGTAGAAAGCCACTTAACATTTGTGAATTTAGAAGCAAAAGAAAAAAAGTGTGAAGTTATTCTTTAGGTGGTAATTAACTGATTACCATATTAGACTATGTATGATAAGCACTATACTGAAAGAATACACTATCAAAATATATTTCTTTGTTTTTTTTTTATTTTAAGAAAGGAAAAGTAAATAAGAGCTTACCTAAAGCAGTTTAACTGAAGCTTAGAACTACTTTGCTCTAGCCCTCAGCTTTCGTTGGCATCCTTAAACTATTGTAGTTAAAGCTTTGCAGATATATAGCTCAGCTTTTTAAGACTGGCTGAACTTAGCAGTCGGTTCAAGAGTTCTCTAGACCTGCATCCCTGGGAAGGGTACCTCGCTGGGGATATTTCCTTTCCTTGCCATTGAAGCAGCAGCTGCATCTAAAAGATCTAAAAAGGCATCGCTCCTTGCAGAGATCCCTCTTCATTATCTAGATACATTCCTCCTGATGATGCGCAGACAAAATACTTTCTGACCAACAGTTTACATGTAAGAACACCTTTGTAGGAAGTCCTTAACTACTCCTTGCCTTAATTTACAATATAAAAAATAAATCTAAAAAATTAGACAATTTCCTTTATAATTATTTTATTAATCATAAATGTACAACAGCTTCTTAACTCTACACACGCACTGAATATTTAAAAGAAAAACGTAGTCTTATTACACCATGATCCTGGCCAATTGCTTTTTCAAAACTTTTGAGAAAAATCTTAAAAAAAGGTTTCACATGTCACCTGAAACTTACAAATTGAACATTATCAAAGAAGGAATGCTTCTATACTCTTACAAAGACCACTAAAATAAACAACAATTAAAAAGCTAAGAAACTGTCTCCAAAGTTTTTATACAGTCCTTCCTCCACAGTAATGTTTTTAAATAATCCACTCCATTCAAAAATGGCTCTCTGCATCTGCTCTGGTGTCTTCTGCCATATCATTGCATACTTATGCATGACTGAGATAAAGAGTGAGTTTCCTTAACATTGTTAATTCGATAACCTGAAGCTGTTTCTGTTACCTCTGGGCTCTCATCCTCTCCTATTTATACAGTGAAGCCTGTTTCAACAGAATTAAAAAGAGTGAAAAAATAGGTTATGATTTTATCTAACCAGATTTTAAAGGAAAGACAGTATTATCCTAAAAAGCTTTCACTCCTGCAGCTAAGTCTAAATATAGATCTACATATAAATTGAGCCTGGTATTTTGGTTAAATTTATGCTTACCCATTGCAATTTTTCCAACACTCAGTAACGGCTCCTCCCACCATAGCCACCACTTCCACTGCTACCTCCAGGACCATAGTTGCCTATAAAAATTTTAAGTCATAAGAATATTTCCATTTCTACAAGAGTACCTCTCCTTTAAGCTAAGCTCAACAATTTTTTTTTTACACTCTTTGCTCTATCGTTTAACCTGTTTACTTGTTTAATTCAGACAGACAAGTGGCTCATGATTTTAAACAGCAACAGTACTAAACTTGCCAAAAAATTCTGGTTTACGATACATGCATATGTTTCCATTTTAGCAAAGTTTAGATCTTGCAAGGGGAAAGGAATGGCTAATTTTTCAGCAAACTGAAGTCTTGACAAAAAGGAGAGTATCAAATAGCAGGCTGTGCAGTCCCCCTCCACCCCCCCTCCCCGAGACAGGCTAGCATACCATGGAGGCCATACATTCAAATTTCTATTATGCATATTCATTGTATCTTGAAAACCAGACTGCCTTGGTGTGTCCCACAGACTGGGTTGAGAACTCATGCCTCTGACAATCTACACCACCATAAAATAAGGTCAATTCTAAACACACTGGGCTGATTGCTTAGGGCAGCTGCAGACAAAAAATATATACCCTGACAGTCACATGAACTTATTGACATACTTCTACTTGCAGGGAGTGGGAGAAAATTTTCAAATAGCCCATTTACCTAAGTGGTATTTGGAAGATCTTCACAAATATTTAAACTGTTTTAGATGTTTTAGATGTAAAGCTAAGCAAGCTTATACTCAAAAAGCATTTATGCTGTCAGCACCAGATGTTAACTGTATAATACTTTAGGTTGAGCATTTCCTGCCAAACAGCAACATTAAGCCACTATATGTAGGCAACTGTTTCAGTAGACCACAAATGGCAAAACAGCAGTCCTAAAAAAAAAAAAAAAAAATTATTAAATTTAGGGTCTAATATTCAGCCAGACCTAGCAGGTAAGCTGGCTTATTATATAAATCAAAACTGGATCTTTAAGCAGAGTTTAAGTGTGCTGAATACCGACCCTGATGTCACTTAAGAGATGCAATCTATCCTCAAATTTAACCCCCCCCCCCCCCCCAGTGCATTTTGTCTCAACAGGTCTTGCGGTCTAACAACACGAAGAATTAAAGCTGATTTTACAAGCAGCAACTCTTCTGATAACCAAAGCATAAATATCTGCTTCACCCTTATGGGCATGTGACCTAGAAAGAATGCTCTTGGGATCATCAAGAAATTACAGTGCAAATCCACTTAAGTAAAAATTTGGGATGCATGCAAAGCAGCAGGCAATAATGAATCTAGTATAAAGCAAATAACTGCAGACTAGAATAGTAGATAATGTACTGCCACCCTGAAAAAGTAACTTTGCAGGACAGGAATCGCGACTAACTTTTTTTTTTTTGCTTCAGAGCCATCTGCGTTCACCTTAGTGCAATAAGTACATCCCACAATCTCGTAAGAAGAAATACTGGGGCTTGAAAAATATTGTATTATGGGAAAATAAAACAGTTCTAAACATACTGGGACAGATTGAAGGCCCATCAAGCCCAGCATCCTGTTTCTAACAGTGGCCAATCCAGGTCACATGTACCTGGCAAGATCCCCAAAAAAGTATAATACGTTTTATGTTGCTTATTCTAGAAATAAGCAGTGGATTTTCCCAAAGCCCATTTTAATAATGGTCTATGGACTCTTTCTTTAGGAAGCCATCCAAACCTTTTTAAAACCCCACTAAGCTTACTACTTTTGCTACATTCTCTGCAACGAATTCCAGCGTTTAATTACACGTCGAGTGAAAAAAAGTTTTCTCCAATTCGTTTTAAATTTACTACTTTGTAGCTTCATCGCATGCCCCCTAGTCCTAGCATTTTGGAACGAGTAAAGCAGCAATTGCGTCTACCCGTTCCACTCCACTCATTATTTTATAGACCTCTATCATATCTCCCCCTCAGCCGTGTTTTCTCCATGTTGGAGAGCCCTAGCCGCTTTAGCCTTTCCTCATAGGAAAATCTTCCCATCCCCTTTATAATTTTCATCGCCCTTCTCTTTACCTTTTCTAATTCCATTATCTTTTTTTGAGCTGCAGCAACCAGAACTGAACACAATATTCGAGGTGCGGTCGCACCATGGAGTGATACAAAGGCATTATAAGGTGAAATTAGGCCTTACCTGCTAATTTTCTTTCCTCTAGATCCTCCAGACCGTTCAAGACGCTTAGGTTATGCACTCCTACCAGCAGAGGGAGACTGAGAACACAAACTTCTTATACAAGTAGCCTGTGCAGACCTTCTACTAACCAGTAAAACAGTAACAAAGCAGAGGAACAAAACAACTCCACCTAAACAAAACCACTGAATCCACACTCAGATCTCCTCCCCTTAAGACGGGGAATTCAACTACAGATGGGCACAAACAGTGGCACAAACTGCCCTTAGTAAAACTCCAGGACCCAAATCACAGGAGCTACTAGTAATATCTGCAACTGAAGTCTAAAGAAAATATCATACTGAACTGTCCGATACATTGGGTGGGCTGTTGAAGAGTCTGGAGGATCGAGAGGAAAGAAAATTAGCAGGTAAGGCCTAATTTCACCTCCCTCAGCAATCCTCCAGACCGTTCAAGACGCTTGGGACGTACCAAAGCAGTAAACACATCTAAGGGTGGGACCTGCGAAGCCCAGAGGACAGGACTGCAGCTCCAAAACTGGCATCCTCCCTTGCCTGTACATCCACTCTGTAATGTTTGACAAAAGAATGCAGGGAGGACCACACCACCGCTCTACAAATGTCCACTGGTGGAACAAAACTACTCTTTGCCCAAGAAGCCGCCATCCCTCTAGTGGAATGTGCCTTGAGCCCCACCGGCACCATACGGCCGTGCAATATGTAAGCCGAAGAGATGGCATCCTTCAACCACTGAGCTATAGATGCCTTAGAAGCAGCAGCTCCCTTCTTGGGCCCCCCATGAAGGACAAATAACCTGTCCGAAGACCTGAATTCCTCCGACCTGCGCAAGTAAACCTTCAACACTCTGCGCACATTCAATTTCGCCAAACGACGCTGAGAAGCATCCCCCGTCCGGTCCCCCAAGACCGGCAACGAAATCACCTGATTGACATGAAAGGAGGATACCACCTTAGGCAAAAACGAAGGGACTGGACACAGCGAAACCTTTCCTTAGAAAACCACAGAAACAGAGGCCTACATGAAAGAGCCTGAAGTTCCGAAATCCTGCGAGCAGACAATATAGCTACCAAAAAGACCACCTTCATAGTAAGGTCTTTTATCGAACAAGACTCCAAGGGCTCAAAAGGAGAACCCGCCAAAGAGTTCAGAACGATATTAAGATCCCACTGAGGAACTACCGGCCGCTGAGGACGAAGCAACTTCACCCCCCTCAAAAAAACGGATCACATCCGGGGAAGACGCAACCGACCTGCCCTGCACCTTACCTCGAAAACACGCCAAAGCAGCCAGCTGCACCTTCAAAGATGACAATAAAAGGCCCTTCTCAAAACCATCCTGCAAGAAATCTAAAATGCACGACACAGAAACTGTCAAAGGAACACACGCCCGGTCCCCACACCAATCTTCAAATATGCGCCACACACGCACATAGGCCAAAGACTTTGAACGTTTGCGAGACAGCAGCATCGTCTGAATCACCTGAGGAGAAAATCTTTTCCTTCTCAACCATTCCCTCTCAAGGGCCACACCGTAAGAGAGAACCAAGCCAGATCAGGCATGACAATTGGACCCTGACACAACAGCACCGAGCCCCCCAGCCGCAGAGGCTCGCCTTCTAACAGGCGCATCAGATCCCCGAACGGCAGACGCGGCCAATTCGGAGCCACCAACAACACCGGGCCCGCATGACATTCTACCCTCTGTAGGACTCAACCTATCAAGGGCCACGGGGGAAACACGTACAGCAACACCCGCTGAGGCCACGGAAGGACCAACGCATCGATCCCTTCCGCTTGCAGATCCCGACGCCTACTGAAGTACCGAGGAACCTGAGCATTCTGTGCTGACGCCATGAGATCCACTACTGGCATTCCCCACTTTAGAACTATCTGGTTGAACGACCGGTGCAGAGACCATTCTCCAGGGTCCAACATGTGTCTGCTTAGAAAATCCGCGTTCACATTGTCCACCCCGGCCATGTGCACCGCTGAAATCGGCACTAGATGCCTTTCCATCCAACTCATGAGCAGAGCCGTCTCGATTGCCAACTGCGGACTCTTTGTACCGCCCTGCCGGTTGACATATGCTACCGCTGTCGCGTTGTCGGACATGACTCTTACCGCCTTTCCGACCACACTTGAGCGAAACGCCAACAGAGCTAGCCGAATCGCTCTTGACTCCAACTGGTTGATAGACCACTGAGCTTCCTCCGTCGACCACCGCCCCTGCGCGGACTGACCGAGACACTGAGCTCCCAAGCCCAGCAGACTGGCATCCGTTACCAGAATCACCCACTGAGGAGGTTCCAACGGCATGCCCTTTTTCTGATGGGCTGAGCACAGCCACCACTGAAGACTGCGCCGAGGAGCCCCCCCTCAATAGCAACCGCAACTCCAACCTGTGTACCTGGGGAGACCACCGGGACAACAGAGCCGACTGAAGCTGACGCATATGCGCCTTGGCCCATGGTACTACCTCTATCATCGCTGCCATGAGGCCCAGAACCCGAAGGTACATTCGAACCATCGGGGACTCTGAACGGACATTAACAGCCGGACCTGCTGCTGAAGAGAGGCGATCCGAGAATCCGGCAGAAAAACACGACCCACTGCCGTGTCGAACCGCACTCCCAAGTACTCCAGACTCTGCGATGGGATCAACTGACTTGACTACGTTCACTACCCATCCGAGCGATTCCAGAAACGCGACCACCTGAGCCGTCGCCGCAACACTGTGAGCCCGAGACTTTGCCCGGATCAACCAGTCGTCCAGATACGGATGCACCAGAATTTCCTGCCTCCGCAAAGCTGCTGCTACCACCACCATTATCTTGGAGAAGGTGCGTGGAGCCGTTGCCAGACCAAAAGGCAGGGGAACAGAACTGAAAGTGCCTCCCTAAAACAGCAAAACGAAGGAAACGCTGATGGGCCCCTTGAATTGGCACGTGCAGATACACTTCCGTGAGATCCAGTGACGTGAGAAATTCTCCCTGACGAACAGCCACTATGACCGAGCGCAGAGTCTCCATGCGGAAGGATGGTACCTTGAGCACCTCATTGACCCTCCTGAGATCTAAAATGGGTCGAAACTGGTCTTCCTTCTTCGGCACCACAAAGTAAATGGAACAACCCATTCCCTGCTCGTGCCGAGGAATGGGTACCACAGCTCCCAACTGGATTAAACGACTCATAGTCTCTTGAATAGCCTTTAACTTGACTCAAGAGTGACAAGGAGATGGAAGAAACAGATCCTGCAGCGGGTGCTCGAACTCAAGCGCATAACAGTCGCAAACGACCTCCAGCACCCACTGATCTGAAGTAATTTGGGTCCACCCCTGATAAAACAGACGAAGTCACACCCGACCTTCACCAGAGGCTGGACCCACACACCTTCTTAAGGAGGACTTACCACCATTTCCGGCACCTCCGGAGAAGTCCCGACCTCCTCGATGACCCCCTCGAAAGGACTGCGTCCGCTTGAAAAAAACGGTTTTTAGAAGGAGATACAAATCTGCCCGGCCTGTACCGCCTTGAGTTCTTAAACTGACCTCTAGCCGAACCCCCTCGCCTAGCCGACTTAGGCCGTAACTCCGGCAACCGTGAGACCTTGGTATCCCCAAGACCACTCATCAGTTTATCCAAGTCCTCTCCAAACAACATAGAACCTTTGAAAGGTGGGGAACACAACTTTGCTTTAGAGGCCGCATCTGCCACTCAGCCCCTAAGCCAAAGAGCCCCGTGAGCCGTCACCGCCAGAGCCATATTCTTAGCTGAAGCCCTTAGCAAATCATAAAGGGTGTCCGCCAAAAACGAAGACCCCATCTCCAATTTGGCCAGCTCCTGAACCAAACCAGTCCTAAGAGCTTCTCCACCGAACGGAAACAAGCTCTGGCTACCAAGCCCCCACACACAGAGGCTTGCAAGGCCAAAGCCGACAAATCAAAGCTCTGCTTCAGAAAGGACTCTAGCTTCCTATCCTGAGGATCCCGTAAGGCTGTACCGCCATCCACCAGAATGGCCGTAGCCTTAGTAACCACCGGTAGGAGTGCATAACCCAAGCGTCTTGAACAGTCTGGAGGACTGCTGAGGAACATTGCATTACGTAGCTATAATTTGGGTCCCTCTTTCCGCACACGCATCACTTTGCGCTTGCTCACATTAAACATCTGCCATTTAGATGCCCAGTCTCCCAGTATCCTCTTGTAATTTTTCACAATCGTCTTGCGATTTAGCAACTTTGAATAACTGTGTTGTCAGCAAATTTAACTGCATCACTAGTTACTCCCATTTCTATATTATTTTTAAATATATTAAAAAGCAGCGGTCCCAGCACAGACCCCTGGGGAACACCACTATCTACCCTCCTCCACTGAGAATACGGACCATTTAACCCTACTCTGTTTTCTATCTTTTAACCAGTTTTTAATCCACAATAGGACACTACCTGCTATCCAATGACTTTCCAATTTCCTCTGGAGTCTTTCATGAGGTACTTTGATAGTCCCTTTTAAACTAGTTAATTGAGATACCTGACCTGCGAGCTGTAGCAAATGACCTCCCTGATTTTAGGTGGTAACAGTTAGGGATAACCAAACCCTACTTATTTTAGGTATAGTTCTTGCAGAAATGGAAACAAATTTGAAATCTGTCTCAGCTGAAAAATCAGTTCTGGAAATAAATGGTTTACTAGCTGCTTCTACCAAATTTTTTCCCAAAAGAACAGATAACTTTTGCTGCTGTTGACTTTTTCCTAGAAAGGACACCTAGCCTTTGTTTAGGATTGCTTTAATTCGGAAGGGTCCGGGTAGTGACATATTGCCTGGGTGCTGTCCTTTCCCAGCAAGTATGTGGCTCTTAGTCGACTGCTTGAGACTACCTAGCTGCACATTCTTGTTTCCACAATACAGGAGGTGATAACCTGTTTCCATCAGCTTATTGGGGTACAACCTTATCCTAGTTCAGACAGGCAACCAGCTAGTTTTGTTGGCTACCTGATTTTTGAAAGCCTACAATTCTGTACTTTGCCTTAACTCCAAAATATGCAGGTAGAAATCCCCCCTGGAGGGATTTGGCGTTCTGAACCAACCCTTCTAAATATATTCAACCCAAGTTGTATACATCTGTAGCATGAATGGGGAGGAGGATGGAATTTAGATGGGAAAACTGTGTCAAATTGGGGGGGGGGGGGGGGGGGGGGGGAGGGAGGGAGAAGAGCTTCTTAGTGTTCATGCTAATTTTTGCCACCACGATTTCAGTGGCATCACTTGTACATTACCCAGGTCCTTTTCAAGACCAAGCATTTCTATTACCACTGTATCACAGCGTACATTACAATTTTTGCATATCGAATAATGTTTAGAAGACTACTGAAAAAGGCCTGTGGCCAAAACACAGTACTGTTGAATCTCTAACAAATAAAGACTTTTTGAGAAGTATCAGACTGTTGTCCCTGTCTCGAGTCCATGGTTGACTGCCACTGTTCTTTCTTCCTTGTGCATTCATGGGAATTCAGTGTTCTTCCACCTAGGTGGATTTCCTTTGATGGAGAAAGAAAAGCACCAACAGAATAGATGTCCTTAAAACTGCTCAACAAATACAATTCTAGAAGACACTGCATGCCTTGATTCTACATCTGCAGGTCACAAATGGATGATTTCCACAACAACTACTGGCTGTAAGACTAGTTTCAGGTTCTGTTGATGGGTTATAGTCAGTCACATCCACCACAACATTGAGTGGAAATGCTTTTCGAGTAAGTCTGTAGTAGTTTGATAAAGCTCTGCAACGCCCAACAACTGGATAGTGACTTGCGAGTAGCAGAAAATCCAGAGAGGAAAAATGCACAAACTTAGCTTGTGTGAATAAGCCACGATAGCTATGCATAAGGTGAAACTCACAGAGCTACTGCAAGCCCAAAAGGGACAGTGCATTGTATTAAAAGCCCATTGCTCACACTCACTGTATTACTTCTATCTTGTTTTTCCCCCCCACTTGAGACATGTTGATTTTAGTTAGATGACAAATGCTTGCAAATTGATAGAGATTTTGGTTAAATAAGAGGTTTCCCTTGCCATTCAGAGCCAAATATCCTCTTCCACTCTTCTCACAAATGTATTCAAAAGCCTAAATCCCTTCTACTGAAGATCAACTACTCTAGTCAGCAAAAAGGTAAAATTATGTATCATACCTGATAATTTTCTTTCCATTAATCATAGCTGATCAATCCATAGACTGCTGGGTTGTGTCCATCTACCAGCAGGTGGAGATAGAGAGCAATCCTTTTGCCTCCCTATATGTGGTCATGTGCTGCCGGAAACTCCTCAGTATGTCGATATCCAAGCTCCATCCGCAGGACTCAGCACTTAGAGAATTACACCCACAAAGGGACACTCTGCCCAGCTCACCACCGCCGAAACGGGGGAAGGGAATTAACCCAGCTCATCCCCACACAAGTGGGGGAGGGGAATCCGTCCAGCTCATCCCCGCGGAGCGGGGGAGGGACACTACCCCGCCGATGCGGGGGGGATCTGACTTATCCTGCAACCGCAACAGGAGCTGACTGACCCTAACACTGCCGAAGCGGGAGGGGTACAAAGCTGCCCTACTGCCGCACGAAGCGGGAAGAAGCGCCGGCAGAATTTAAGTCTCAATCCAGCCCCGTAAAACGGAGGGGAGAGGAATGCAGCAGCTCACCGTAACACAAATTCGTCTCAACTCTTGAAGAATTCATTGAAAAACTTGAACACGAAGTCCTCCTGAACAGGAACTGAAGACTAAACTTGAACCTGAAATGCAACCAGAATATAAACAGTACAGATATCTGGGAGGGGCTATGGATTGATCAGCTATGATTAATGGAAAGAAAATTATCAGGTATGATACATAATTTTACCTTCCATATCATCATGCTGATCAATCCATAGACTGGTGGGATGTACCGAAGCAGTACTCACCCAGGGCGGGACATTGAAATCCCTGACCGCAACACTGAAGCTCCAAACCGGGCCTCCGCCCGAGCAGCCACAGTCAAGCGGTAATGCCTGGAGAAGGTATGGGCCGATGCCCAAGTTGCCGCCTTGCAAATCTCTTCCAAGGAGATGGACCCGGCCTCTGCCATCGAGGCCGCCTGAGCTCTAGTGGAGTGAGCCTTCAGCTGGATAGGCGGCACCTTCCCCGCGGCCACATAAGCCGCTGCAATGGCTTCCTTGACCCATCTTGCCACTGTAGGCTTAGCAGCCTGCAGACCCTTACGAGGACCTGCAAACAGGACAAACAGATGATCCGATTTCCGGAAATCATTGGTCACTTCCAAGTATCTGATGATGACACGTCTCACATCCAGATATTTGAGAGCAGAGTATTCCTCTGGGTAGTCCTCCCTACGAAAGGAAGGGAGACAGAGCTGCTGATTCACATGGAAGCGAGAAACAATCTTGGGCAGGAAGGAAGGCACTATGCGAATAGTCGCTCCTGCCTCAGTGAATTGCAGAAAAGGCTCTCTACATGAGAGCGCCTGGAGCTCGGAAACTCTTCTGGCTGAAGTGATAGCCACCAAAAAGACTGCTTTCAACGTCAGGTCTTTCAGAGATGCCCTCGACAAGGGTTCAAAAGGCGGCTTCTGCAAGGCTCTTAGCACCAGGTTGAGATTCCACGCAGGCACCACTGAGTGCAGATGAGGGCGCAGGTGATTAACTCCCTTGAGAAAGCGCACCACATCTGGCTGCGAAGCCAGGGAAGCACCCTTCAGGCGGCCCCTGAAGCAAGCCAGAGCCGCTACCTGGACTTTAAGGGAACTGAGCGGCAGGCCTTTCTCCAGACCTTCTTGCAGGAACGCCAGCACTGAAGAAATTGGAGCAGTGAAGGGAGAAAGTGAGCCTGCTTCACACCACGCTGCAAAGGTACGCCAAACCCTGGCGTAAGCATTAGAAGTAGAGCGCTTCCGCGCTTTCAGCATAGTGGCGATGACCTTGTCTGAGAAGCCCTTCTTTCTCAGACGCTGCAGCTCAATAGCCAGGCCGTAAGACCAAAGGGGGAGGGATCCTTCATCACCACGGGACCCTGATGTAACAGGCCCTGCTCCACTGGCAGGCGCAGAGGATCGTCGACTGAGAGCCTGATCAAGTCCGCATACCAGGGACGTCTGGGCCAGTCCGGACCCACCAGGATTATCCGGCCCGGATGCTTTGCCACCCCGTCTAGCACCCTGCCCAACATGGGCCAGGGTGGGAACACATAGAGAAGCTCTTGTGTCGGCCACTGTTGGAGAAGAGCATCTACTCCCAGGGATCGAGGGTCCCGTCCTCTGCTGAAAAAGCGCGGCACTTGGCAATTGGCCGATGACGCCATCAGATCTAGGCTCGGCTGGCCCCAGCGCTTCGTGATGTCCAAGAATGCCTGAACAGATAGCTGCCACTCTCCGGGCTCCAAGGTATGGCGACTGAGAAAGTCCGCCTTGACATTCATGACTCCGGCAATGTGGGCCGCTGACAGCTGTTCCAGGTTCGCTTCCGCCCACTGGCATAGATTCATGGCCTCCTTGGCTACAGGGGCGCTCTTGGTACCTCCCTGGCGGTTGACATAGGCCACAGCCGTGGCATTGTCCGACAGGACCCGTACTGGCTTCAACGCCAGTACCGGGATGAACTCCAAAAGCGCCAACCGAATGGCTCTGAGTTCCAAGGAGGTTGATAGACCACTTTGCCTCTGCAGGAGACCAGAGCCCCTGCGCTGTCCTTCCCAAGCAGTGGGCTCCCCAGCCCGACAAAGAGGCGTCCGTCGTGACGACAATCCACTCCGGGGTCACCAGAGGCATTCCTGCAGACAACTTGTCTGTCTGCATCCACCAGCTCAGCGCCTTGCGCACTGCTGGGTCCAAGGGAAGGCGCACAGCATAATCCTCCGACATCGGAGTCCAGCGCTGCAGCAGAGTGTTGTAGTGGTCTCATATGAGCCCTGGCCCAGGGCACTACTTCCATCGTGGCTGTCATAGAGCCCAACAGCTGCACATAGTCCCAAGCCCGAAGAGGAGAGGCTACTAGGAACTGGTCCACCTGAGCCTGAAGCTTGACAATCCGATTGTCTGGCAGGAACACTCTGCCCACTTGGGTATCGAATCGAACTCCCAGATACTCCAGGGACTGAGTCGGGCGCAGCTGGCTCTTCTCCCAGTTGATGATCCACCCCAGGGAGCTCAAAAGAGCAACCACCCGGTCCACAGCTTTGCCGCACTCTGCATAAGAGGGGGCTCGGATCAACCAGTCGTCCAGATAAGGATGGACTTGTACTCCTTCCTTTCGCAGGAAGGCCGCGATGACCACCATTACTTTGGAGAAGGTCCGCGGAGCAGTAGCCAACCCGAAAGGGAGGGCTCTGAACTGGAAGTGTCGGCCCAGGACTGCAAAACGCAGAAAGCGTTGATGAGGAGGCCAGATGGGAATATGCAGGTACGCTTCCTTGATGTCCATGGAAGCCAAGAACTCTCCTGCCTTCACTGCCGCTATAACAGAGCGGAGAGTCTCCATGCGAAAGTGCCGCACTTTCAAGGCCCGATTGACCCCTTTGAGGTCGAGGATAGGCCGGACAGAACCTCCTTTCTTTGGTACCACAAAGTAAATGGAGTAACGTCCCTTGCCAATCTGATTTTCTGGCACCGGAACGACCGCATCCAGGCGGATCAGGTTGTCCAAGGTCTGCTGCACTGCCACAGCTTTGACCGGAGACTTGCAGGGAGAGAGTACAAACCCGTCTCTTAAGGGTCGACAGAACTCTAACTTGTAGCCGTCTCTGATGACTTCCAGCACCCAAGCGTCTGAAGTTACTTTGGTCCACTCGCCCAGAAACGAGGACAGGCGTCCTCCAATCTGCACTGGGCCATGGACCAGGACCCCGTCATTTGGGTACGAGACCCTGGGGGAGGACCGGAGGGCGTACCTCCGGGACGGCGGTCTCTGCGAAAGGAATGCTGCTTGGGGGAGATGTTCCTTTTGAAGGAAGAGGGGGCAGAGGAGCCCGACTTGCCCGGGTGGTACCGACGGGCTTCCTGAAACCGTCCTCTGGAGATACCGGGGCGAGCACTGGCCCGAGCCCTGACCTCTGGTAACCTCTTGCCCTTAGACGTGCCGAGATCGGTCACGATTTTGTCCAGCTCGACCCCAAAGAGCAGCTTGCCTTTAAAAGGCAATTTAGCCAGGCGGGACTTAGAGGCGTGGTCTGCAGACCAATGTTTCAGCCAAAGCCAGCGCTGCGCAGAGACTGTCTGAGCCATACCTTTAGCCGAGGCTCTCAAGACATCATACAGTAAGTCTGCCAAATAAGCCAAGCCCGATTCCAGGGCCGGCCAGTCAGCCCTCAAGGAAGGATCCGAGGGGGAAGCCCGCTGCACAATCGTCAGGCACGCCCTGGCCACATAGGAGCCGCAAACTGAGGCCTGCAAACTTAAGGCAGCCGCCTCGAAGGACGACCTTAAAGCCGCTTCCAATCTTCTGTCTTGGGCGTCCTTTAGGGCCGTGCCACCTTCCACCGGCAACGCCGTTTTCTTAGTCACCGCAGTGATTAAAGAATCCACGGTAGGCCAAATAAAGGCCTCACGTTCACTTTCAGGCAAAGGATAGAGGCGGGACATAGCCCTAGCCACTTTGAGGCTCGCTTCCGGGACATCCCATTGAGCCGAAATTAGTCCTCTAAGGCCTGGGAATCCACCCGAGGGCGTTTGCTTCCGGGGGCCTCAACCTCGTTATCGGACAAGGGAGAAGGGGCAGCGTTTTGCATAAGGAAGGCCTGATGCAGCAGCAAAATAAACTCGGGGGAGAAACCCCCCAGACTGTGTATTTCAGCAGCCTGGGCCACAGCCCTAGACGCACCCTCAACCGGCGCTCGCAAGAGCGGGGGAGCAACATGCTGCGCATCCAAGATGGCGTCCGGCACGACACTCCGCGAAGGAGCCGCGCGGGAAGAACGGCGCTTAACTTTAGCCGCCTTTTTGCCGTCGCCCAAATCAAGGGCGGCCATGGCATGAACGTCTCCCAGCTCAAGGGCGGCCCAAGAAGAAGCCGTCCGAGCAGAGTGGCCGGCCAAGATGGTGGAGGCGAGCAGCGGGGGATGGGCGTTTATGGCCGCGCCGGAGGAAGAACCGGGACACTGACCGGCCTCCAAACTGACACCCAACAAGGGCGAATCAGACTTTAAAACCCCCGCATCCCCGCTAGAAGCGCACACGCGGTCCGGGGAGCGATTCTTCGCGCCCTCGCCCTCCGACGCCATAGGCCACGTGGAGATCAATCGGGGAACCCCCTGCCCGCTATAAAAAGGTAAAAATTACCTGCTTCTCGCTCCGAGCTGTAATGACCTGGTGTCCCAGTGAGTAGCTGCAATAAACGTTTAAATAAACGTCGAAATAAACGCCCTTAAGGACGTCCAAATATTTTTTTTTTTTTTAACGGAGCCAGCGGGAGGGGGGAGAAAAGGAGGGGCCTGGCGCCACCAGATTTGCACTTGCTCAAGAAGAGCCCTCAACCCCAGGCACTCAACTACACCTAAAAATTAGGCTTGGAGGCCTAGCCAGAGCTGCTGCTGTGTGTGACCACCACCTGCTGAGATAGAGAACATACTGAGGAGTTTCTGGCAGCACATGACCACATATAGGGAGGCAAAAGGATTGCTCTCTATCTCCACCTGCTGGTAGATGGACACAACCCACCAGTCTATGGATTGATCAGCATGATGATATGGAAAGTATGTTTCCTATCAAAATAGTTCCCTACTGAAGCCAAGCTTTATATGCTCTTCTGATCCAATGATGTGAACAACAGATGCAATTTCAGGTCAGTCTAGAGGTTATGAACCAGAGGTCTGTTGGGGGGGGGGGGGGGGGGGGGGGGGGGAGACTTCCACCCTCCTTTCTAAGGGAGATCTTATAGAAAAGTGTGAATATTGGCCACTTCCCCTGGATAGGGTCAACCCTAAGCTGGGCTTGGAACTTATCTTTCCAGAGCCAAACCACTCTAGGTAACAGCATGTAAAGAATTTCATAGCTATCAGCATTGCTGTATTTCAAGGAAGTAGAGGCACACTGTGATGTTTGGATTTAGCACACTTAGTAATAGCTCAAGGAAAATTGCATTCAGGTAGGTATAGAAAATATTTTTCTCTCCTACAATCTTATGTTTGTACCATTCCACGGTTATGGAAAGGTCTAGCAGGACTTCAAGAAAGGAAACAAAAATAAATGTCACCTTCCTTATCCTGCTAGACCAGTTCAGGGGAGAGAAAACATTTTCTAAGACTGGCCTTATGAAAGGCACTGTTCCACCTAGCCTCAACATAAAACTAACAGCAAGGAGTGATGACCAACAGCCCCAAAGGATATGTGTACAGCTATAGCCCTTGCTTCAGCCCAGGATGCTACCTGTGAACAGAGAAACCTCATTCCCCCAAAGAACATAAGCACATTCAATAATGAACGTAATCTAGCGAGCAAAGACTGAGGCCGCACGACTCCTGCGAGGGCACGAAACAGCACAAAGATGACCCGAAAATTGAAAGAACTGTGACCTCCAAGTATTGCAGAAGCACTTGATCAGCTGAATATCAGCAGTGCTTGGGACTCACCCCTCACATTGAGAGTTTCCAAAAAGCAGAGATACCACCTGGTTCAAGTGAAAGAGGGACCTACCTTTGACAGAACAAAAAAAAAAAAAAAAAACGAACATGCACAGCAAAACCACATCCGAAGAGGACAAATAAAGGGTCCTGCAAGAAAGCATGCAGCTCTGAAATCCTGGTTTACGTTACATTTTATTTCATCTTGAAGCATCACTAGCATATAAATCAAAGCAGGTCATCTTGATGAATCGCTTTAACACATAAATCAAAGCAATGTACAAAAATGTATAACTAGTTAAATGAAAAGAGCGCCAATAAAAACTGGAAAGAACAAGCAAATAAAAACACTTTCATCTGCTACACATCTGCTTGGTGCTACTACTTTATCCACAAGAATGTCTTAAAGGAACAAATAAAAAATAGTTTTCAAAAGATCTTAATTTCTTCAAAAGGGTTTCAGATTTAATAACCAGAAGGGTGCCAATTCCTTAGAAAGTAGAACGCACTTTTTCTTGTCATTAATAGGGCTGACTAGGATTAGGAGTGACAAGCCTAAAATAGTCAACAAGGCCAGATAATCAGGAGTCCTGTGTATAAAGCTTTATGGGTCAAAGTGAGAATTTTAAATTGGATCCACAAATGGATAGGAAGCCAACAGTGGATACCATGATCCAAGTATTTTGCATAGCAAAGTAACTGAGCTGCTGCATTTTGTAAAGTTTGTAATCGCTTAATTGCCACAGCAGCAAGACCAGCAGTAATCGAGCTGGGAACCAGCAAAGGCAAGAAACAAAGTACGTAGAGCATTAAGTCAAGAATGCTCCTTACATATTTTATTCTTCTGAGCACACAGAAGCATCACTGCAACTCTGCTGAAATTTAATTTGGAGTACAAAATAACCCCCAAATACTTGAATTGCTCTACTGGATGAACAGACCTGTCAAACAGATTACAGAAAGCTTGCTGAAGGGGGACCACAGAGAGGCCCAGTAAGGGTCAACAATTCTAAGATGTCCCACTGGAACACCACTGCCTGAACAGGCAAATGAATCTACATACTGCCTGCAAGAAATGCACCACATTCAACTGGGCTGCAATAGAAGCCCCTACAACTTTGCCCCTGATGCAGGCAGGCACTGCCACCTGAATTTTGAGAAAATTAAGCACCAAGCCTTGACCCAGGCTGCCCTATAAAAAATAAGATGGCTAGGAACAAATGCCTGTAGATATGTTGAAAAGAAATTTATTTGAAGTACTGAAAGTTCCAGAAGCAGCCTGTCCACCTACAAGTTTATTACTTGCCTCCATTTAAAAAGGCCCACGAGGCATATAAGGCTGCTCTTAATGTTTCCTTAGGCTCGCCGAGTCCATTGAATATCTTGGAAACTTCTGGAGACCCTACTTTACAAACTAGGACATTGATTTTGGACTTTGTACTAGTCCCAATAGAGACTGGACTCAAAACTTCTTTAGGAGTAATGAGAAATTTATGATAGAACAGTAAATGTTTTCCTCAGATGTGGCAAAAATTACAAAGAAAAGGAGGAAAGTTATTTATGAGATCTAGTGTTCTTCAGTTGGCAGCTCAATTTTGGCTGAAGTGGCAAGGGACTAAACATCTTATGACATACAGCAGTTGACCCATGTTCTGGATGTGAAACTGCTCCCAAGAGCCCTCTACTCCTCACTACTTCTATCCCCTAGATGCAGAATTCATCACTAACATTATGCGGAAGCTAATCTGGGATATTAATCCATATATATCTTTTGTATTTCTTGGAATTTTGTATCGTACACCCCTCACTTGTTTCTTAAGGACTAGATAATGTTCAGTAATTTTCTTAAGTTTATAGATTTTTCCTTTACTCATTATCCTGTATCTATTTAAGTTTAAGGTGTTTTTTTTTTTTTTTTTTAATGATTAAAAACAGTGTTCTTTAAAGTGCTCTATCTAGCCCCATAGACCCCAATGTGGTGCAACATGTGGAGAAAAGACTCAGACTGAGGCTCTGGAGGAAGAACTAGAAGCCCATCTCAACCTCAAATCAGAGATCTAACACTGGCAGACCCTGGGAGGTAGTTCCCTGATGACAACAATCACAGAGCCAAGAGCTGTATCTTGAGGCCCAAGTGTTTGACCTAAAATAAAAACGATCCTACTGCACCAGTCCACCAGCACCATTTGCTGGAGCAAGAAATATTGTTAAGGTTCTTGGATGCACCACTCAAAGAGCTCACAAAAAAAAAAAAAAAACACCACCCAGGAAAGGTAAGAAAAATATTCCTAGCTGCTGACAAAAGTTTTAAACACAAAAGCTGAAGAATTAGCAGAGACCATAGGAAAACACATTCAACGAGCCATAAAGTAAAGAAAATTTAAAGATTCAATGATGTCACAGCACAAAGTCCACATATGCAATTAAAACAATCTTTACTGCAAACAAGGCTTCTTCTGTGCCAGTCATATGACCCATTTGTGTGACTGGTGAACCTTGTCAAAAAAAAAAAAAAATGTAGGCTGCTAGTCTCCAAATTATACCTGAAGTACAAATATCACTTGAGAAATACAAAGACAAGGCAGTCAGACACAAAGCAATTAAAAATATTAGCATTTAAGACAATTGGTTATGAAGCTAGTGCTTTTTATTAGGTTTAATCCCTTATTTTTAACAATATTTCAAAGTCCTGATCAATGTAAGTGCATAAAGTTACTACAAGATCAAATAATTTGCTTTGATGTGCTTTGATGACAGTGATCAAAATGCCACACAATCCCCCCCCCCCCCCCCCCAAAAAAAACAAAAAAAAACTATACCTATGGTGAGTCCCTAGTGAAACAGGTCCACAGAATCAATGTGCCTTGGTGGTGCCAACCAGGGTCATGACTATGCATGGTCTCATGAGGCTTGTGCCCCAGGGAACAGCCAACTGCTTCCCAATACAACTCTTCCAGCTATCGTGTAGGGAACAGAAGGGGAAGGTATGAGTTTGGAGCACATAAAGAGCTATTCTGCCTACACCCCCCCCCCAACTTATATATACAATCCTCCTTCCCCTTTCTGTCACTGAAGGATAGGAGATGGGTATAACTGAAGGAGACAATGTGGAGCAAAGATGAACATCTACTCTGCTTAAGTCCAGACCCTCTCTTCTGTCCTAGAGTCGAAATGTATTCTGTCTCCAACTACTGGTAGGTGTGCATCACCCAACAGTCATTCTGGGCCGGTCCAGAGGGACGCTAAGGAAGCAGCAGTTGGAGAAGGGAGCAAAAAGGGCAGGAGAGGAAGGGTTAAAGCAGAGAGCAGGCGGCTTTGCCCTTCTCTCCAGAACTGTCTGTTGCCAGCAGTGACACAGGACAGCTAGAGCAGAAACATCCCCAGGTCATAGCTGCGACTCCTGCAACTGGTGGGAACAGAGGTAAATTTTGAGGTGAGACAGATGCAAGAACTGAATGAAAGATGAATGCTGTTTTCCCCATGTCCCTGAAACAAGCTTTGCAGACTTGGACTGTTTGGTAACTTTCTTCTAGGTCCATTCTACCATGTGTTTCGCAGCAGGTATAAAATGGCTGGGGCTAGTTTCAGAAATGGAGGGTAGACGGTGAATAAGAACCATATTTTGGAGAGGGGTGTGGCTGGGAAATGCAGGGCACAAGAGCTGGAGGAGGAAGCTGTGTATGTGTGTGTGTGTGTGTGTGTGTGGGGGGGGGGGGGGGGGGGGGCGGCTGAAAATGTTGGGTGGAACAGAGTTGTTGGTATCTCCAAGATACAACCAGAAATGGAGAAAGTGGAGTGTTAAAGTTAATGACTGGGTGGAAGGGGTGGACTGGGAGTGAAAAACTGTGTGTAGATAACTGGGAAGCATGAGAAAGGATAATTGGGAGTGAGTCAAACCAGAGAGGATCGCAAGAACATGATAGATGAATGTGAAATGGTTAAGGTAGTGTGAAAACAGAGGTGAGAGTCAGTAAGAGAGGTAAAGACAACAAAGATGGTGGTTGCTGGGGAAAAAAAATCCAGAAAATGAGAGATTGATGGAGAAGCAACCCAATTAGCAACAACAGTTATAGGCGATAGCTGAGGTCTAGTTATGCTGTAAAAAAAAGGGTGAGATTCAGAGGTACAAAAGATGGAAAAGGCAGAAAGAGCAAAAAGGAAAAGATTGATGTGAGTGAGAAATATCAAGGGAAAAATATCTTAGAAGCAAAGAAGTTAGAAAATGGATTAACAGGAAAAAATGAGCATAAATTAAAGTACAAAAAAAAGCATCTTTTCAGTTTTAATGATTAGAGTATTTAAACTCAGTGATTAGTGGTGGTATGGCTTCTGAAGTAGAACGGAAGTTTGGGAACCTAATTCAAAACCTCTAACCTGGGTCTAACTCCCACATAGAATCTACGTTTGGGAACCTAATTCAAAACCTCTAACCTGGGTCTAACTCCCACATAGAATCTACGTTTGGAAGTAACTAGATTTTGTGGGCTAGATTTTTTTTTCCTGGTGCATATTTAATTTCTCTTATATTAAAAAAAAAGAAACCGACCAGCCCCAAGTTTGAAATAGAATCAAAAAGATTTTGTGATAAGCAGCTAACTTAATGGACATGGTAATAGAGGAGAAATTATGTCTTACCAGATAATTCTTTTCTTGTCAGTGACCCCCGTTCTGCAAAAAGTGAATTATACATACCTGTAGCAGGTGTTCTCCGAGGACAGCAGGCTGATTGTTCTCACGACTGGGTGACGTCCGCGGCAGCCCCCACCAACCGGAACAAAACTTTGCGGGCGGTCCGCACGCAGGGCACGCCCACCGCGCATGCGCGGCCGTCTTCCCGCCCATGCGCGACTGTTCCCGCCAGTTGAATGACAAGCAAAAAATGAAAACGCTACTCCAAAGGGGAGGAGGGAGGGTAGGTGAGAACAATCAGCCTGCTGTCCTCGGAGAACACCTGCTACAGGTATGTATCATTCACTTTCTCCGAGGACAAGCAGGCTGCTTGTTCTCACGACTGGGGTATCCCTAGCTCTCAGGCTCACTCAAACCAAGAACCCAGGTCAATGGAACCTCGCAACGGTGAGGGTATAACAGAAATTGACCTACGAAGAACAACTAACTGAGAGTGCAGCCTGACCAGAATAAATTCGGGTCCTGGAGGGTGGAGTTGGATTTAAACCCCAAACAGATTCTGCAGCACCGACTGCCCGAACCGACTGTCGCGTCGGGTATCCTGCTGGAGGCAGTAATGTGATGTGAATGTGTGGACAGATGACCACGTCGCAGCCTTGCAAATCTCTTCAATAGTGGCTGACTTCAAGTGGGCCACTGACGCTGCCATGGCTCTAACACTATGAGCCGTGACATGACCCTCAAGAGCCAGCCCAGCTTGGGCGTAAGTGAAGGAAATGCAATCTGCTAGCCAATTGGAGATGG